>NC_062560.1:61592149-61953123 GCF_016906955.1 Phacochoerus africanus
TTTGATTTGTTTCCTCTGCGCCGTAACAGGAACTCCCCTAAATTTAGATTTTTAATCAGATATTTCTTTTTTGAGTCTATGTTGATTTACTCCCTCAACAAGGTGGCCGAGAATCTAGGAGATTCAAACTCTGAGAAACTTCAAACTAGGAAGCTCACTAAGCCTCAGATGATCTCAAGAGTTCTTCATAGAACCCTTTCCTCTCAGTTCAGATTCAAGGAACATAAAGTTTCATTGGGAGCTAGGAGTAAGATGGGCGTGGGAGAATGGACATGGGCAGCAAAGATAAGGGATTGATCACAGAAAAGCCTGGCTGAGGATTTGGAGATGAAGCAAAATTAGAGGATATTAGGGGATGCATCCAGGAGTATGACTTCTTCCTTGCAGAGAAGTTTGATCAGACGTAAAGACGCTACCTGGACCTTCAAGATATTGAACAATTCTGGCTCAGCTTTCTACTCTCATTCTGTGGATTTGAAGTGCAAATAAAGTTTCCCCCTTGAATTGAACCCCTCAGATCCTTTCTAATCTTGTCAGCAGTTCACTTTTATTGTCATTTTTCTTTGGGTGAGTTAATAGTAAAAGGGGCTTTGGAGGACATTTTTTAAAAAATTTAGAGGTGTAAAATGTATATAGAAGAGTGCATAAGCGCACTAATCTTTCTTTTTTAATTTATATAATTTTTTTTATTTTCCCACTGTACAGCAAGGGGGTCAGGTTATCCTTACATGTATACATTACAATTACATTTTTCCCCCAGCCTTTCCTCTGTTGCAACATGAGTTATCTAGACAAAGTTCTCAATGCTATTCAGCAGGATCTCCTTGTAAATCTATTCTAAGTTGTGTCTGATAAGCCCAAGCTCCCGATCCCTCCCACTCCCTCCCCCTCCCATCAGGCAGCCACAAGTCTCTTGATTTTCCAAGTCCGTGATTTTCTTTTCTGAGGAGATGTTCATTTGTGCTGGATATTAGATTCCAGATATCATTTATGATATCATGTGGTATTTGTCTTTGTCTTTCTGGCTCATTTCACTCATGAGAGTCTCTAGTTCCATCCATGTTGCTGCAAATGGCATGATGTCATTCTTTTTTATGGCTGAGTAGGATTCCATTGTGTATATATACCACATCTTCTGAATCCAATCATCTGTCGATGGACATTTGGGTTGTTTCCATGTCCTGGCTATTGTGAATAGTGCTGCAATGAACGTGCGGGTGCACGTGTCTCTTTTAAGTAGAGTTTTGTCCGGATAGATGCCCAAGAGTGGGATTGCGGGGTCATATGGAAGTTCTATGGATAGATTTCTAAGGTATCTCCAAACTGTTCTCCATAGTGGCTGGACCAGTTTACATTCCCACCAGCAGTGCAGGAGGGTTCCCTTTTCTCCACACTCCCTCCAGCACTTGTTATTTGTGGATTTATTAATGATGGCCATTCTGACTGGTGTGAGGTGATATCTCATTCTTTTTTATGGCTGAGTAGGATTCCATTGTGTATATATACCACATCTTCTGAATCCAATCATCTGTCGATGGACATTTGGGTTGTTTCCATGTCCTGGCTATTGTGAATAGTGCTGCAATGAACGTGCGGGTGCACGTGTCTCTTTTAAGTAGAGTTTTGTCCGGATAGATGCCCAAGAGTGGGATTGCGGGGTCATATGGAAGTTCTATGGATAGATTTCTAAGGTATCTCCAAACTGTTCTCCATAGTGGCTGGACCAGTTTACATTCCCACCAGCAGTGCAGGAGGGTTCCCTTTTCTCCACACTCCCTCCAGCACTTGTTATTTGTGGATTTATTAATGATGGCCATTCTGACTGGTGTGAGGTGATATCTCATGGTAGTTTTGATTTGCATTTCTCTTATAATCAGCGATGTTGAGCATTTTTTCATGTGTTTGTTGGCCATCTATATATCTTCTTTGGAGAAATGTCTATTCAGGTCTTTTGCCCATTTTTCCATTGATTGGTTGGTTTTTTTGCTGTTGGGTTGTATAAGTTTTTTATATATTCTAGAGATTAAGCCCTTGTCAGTTGCATCATTTGAAACTGTTTTCTCCCATTCTGTAAGTTGTCTTTTTGTTTTCTTTTGGGTTTCCTTTGCTGTGCAAAAGCTTTTCAGTTTGATGAGGTCCCATGGGTTTATTTTTGCTCTAATTTCTATTGCTTTGGGAGACTGACCTGAGAAAATATTCATGATGTTGATGTCAGAGAGTGTTTTGCCTATGTTTTCTTCTAGGAGTTTGATGGTGTCCTGTCGTATATTTAAGTCTTTCAGCCATTTGGAGTGTATTTTTGTGCATGGTGTGAGGGTGTGTTCTAGTTTCATTGCTTTGCATGCAGCTGTCCAGGTTTCCCATTTTATGTTCTTGCCTCCCTTGTCAAAGATTGATGGACCATAGGTGTCAGGGTTTATTTCCGGATTCTCTATTCTGTTCCATTGGTCTGTCTGTCTGTTTTGATACCAGTACCACACTGTTTTGATGACTGTGGCTTTGTAGTATTTCTTGAAGTCTGGGAGAGTGATGCCTCCTGCTTGGTTTTTGTTTCTCAGGATTGCTTTGGCGATTCTGGGTCTTTTGTGGTTCCACATAAATGTTTGGATTGTTTGTTCTAGTTCTGTGAAAAATGTCCTGGGTCATTTGATAGGGATTGCATTGAATCTGTAGATTGCTTTGGGTAGTATGGCCATTTTTACAATATTGATTTTCCCAATCCAGGAACATGGAATATCTTTCCATTTCTTTACATCTTCTTTGATTTCTTTGATGAAAGTTTTATAGTTCTCAGCATATAGGTCCTTTACCTCCTTGGTCAGGTGTATTCCGAGGTATTTGATTTTGTGTGGTGCAATTTTAAAAGGTATCATATTTTTGTATTCCTCTTCTAATTCATTGCTGGTATACAGAAGTGCAACTGACTTCTGAATGTTAATCTTATATCCTGCTACTTTGCTGAATTTATGAATCAGTTCAAGTAGTTTTGGGGTTGAGTCCTTCGGGTTTTCTATGTATAGTATCATGTCATCTGCATACAGTGACAGTTTGATCTCTTCTCTTTCTATATGGATGCCTTTTATTTCTTTTGTTTGCCTAATTGCTGTGGCCAGGACTTCCAAAACTATGTTGAAGAGCAGTGGTGAGAGTGGGCATCCCTGTCTTGTTCCAGATTTGAGTGAGAAGGCTTTCAGTTTTTCCCCACTGAGGATTATATTTGCTGTGGGTTTCTCATAAATGGCTTTGATTATATTCAGGAATGTTCCCTCTATACCCACTTTGGCGAGGGTCTTGATCATGAATGGATGTTGGACTTTGTCAAATGCTTTTTCTGCGTCTATTGAGATGATCATATGATTTTTGACTTTTTTTTTGTTAATGTGGTGTGTGATGCTGATTGATTTGCGTATGTTGAACCATCCTTGTGAACCTGGGATGAACCCAACCTGGTCATGGTGTACAATTTTTTTGGTATGTCGTTGGATTCGGTTGGCTAAGATTTTGTTGAGAATTTTTGCATCTATATTCATCAATGATATTGGCCGATAGTTTTCTTTTTTTGGTGGTATCTCTGTCTGGTTTTGGAATGAGGGTGATGGTGGCATCATAGAATGTCTTTGGGAGTATTCCTTCTCCTTCAACCTTTTGAAAGAGTTTAAGGAGGATGGGCACCAATTCCTCTGTATATGTTTGACAGAATTCAACTGTGAAGCCATCTGGTCCTGGACTTTTATTTGTCGGGAGTGATTTTATGACCTCTTCAATTTCATTTCTAGTGATCAGTCTGTTCAGTTGGTCTGTTTCTACTTGATTCAGTTTTGGCAGGCTGTAAGATTCTAGAAAATTGTCCATTTCTTCCAGATTGTCCAACTTGTTGCCGTATAGTTGTTCATAGTATTCTCTTATGGTTTTTTGTATTTCTGAAGTATCCATTGTGATTTCTCCTTTTTCATTTCTAATTTTGGTTATTTGGGTTCTTTCTCTCCTCTTTTTAGTGAGTCTGGCCAGGGGTTTGTCAATTTTGTTCACCTTTTCCAAGAACCAGCTCTTGGTTTTATTAATTTTCTCTATTGTTTTTTGAGTCTCTATTTTATTGATTTCTTCTTTGATCTTTATAATTTCCTTCCTTCTGCTGACTTTAGGCCTTTTTTGTTCTTCTTTTTCTAATTCATTTAGGTGGAGGGTTAAGTTGTTCATTTGGGATCTTTCTTCTTTTTTGAGAAAGGCCTGTATTGGTATAAATTTCCCTCTGAGCACTGCTTTTGCAGCATCCCATAGATTTTGAGAGATTGTGTCTTCATTATCATTTGTTTCAAGGTAGTTTTTAATTTCCTTCTTGATTTCCTCATTGACCCATTGGTTTTTTAGTAGCATGTTGTTTAGTCTCCATGCAGTAGGTTTTTTCTCTTTCCTTTTCCCATGGTTGGTTTCTAATTTCATGGCGTTGTGGTCAGAGAAGATACTTGAGATAATTTCTATGCTCCTAAATTTATTGAGATTAGCTTTGTGTCCCAATATGTGGTTGATTCTTGAGAATGTTCCATGAGCATTTGAGAAGAATGTGTATTCTGCTTTTTTTGGATGTAGTGTCCTGAAGATATCAATTAAGTCTAACTTTTCTATTGTTTCCTTTAGGATCTCTGTTGCTTTGTTGGTTTTCTGTCTAGAGGATCTGTCCATTGATGTGAGGGGGGTATTAAGGTCTCCTACTCTGATTGTATTCTCATCAATATCTCCCTTTATGTCTGTTAATATTTGTTGTATGTATCTGGGTGCTCCTATATTTGGGGCATATATGTTGACGATAGTAACATCCTCTCCTTGGATGGATGCCTTAATCATTAAGTAGTGTCCTTCTTTGTCTTTCTTTATGTCTTTTGTTTTAAAGTCTATTTTGTCTGATATGAGCGTTGCGACTCCTGCTTTTCTGTCATGTCTATTGGCGTGAAATATTTTCCCCCACCCTTTCACTTTCAATCTATATGTATCTTTTGTCCTAAGGTGAGTTTCTTGTAGGCAGCATATTGAAGGTTTTTGCCTTTTTATCCACTCAGCCACTCTGTGTCTTTTGATTGGGGCGTTCAGTCCATTGACATTTAAGGTGATAATTGATAGATGATTATTTATTGCCATTTGAACCTCGTGTTCCAGTTGATTCTATGGTTCTCCATTCTTCCTTTCTTTCTTTTTTTTTTTTTTTTTTTGGTTGGATGGTCTCCTGTTATTATCTGCTTGAGTGTATTTTTTTTTCATTTTTTGCAAATGCAATATTTGCTTTTGGCTTGTGGTTGCCCTGTTTTTTAAGTATGCTAACCCCTTCCCATAATTATGTGTTTTAGCCTGGTGGTCCTGTAAGTTCAAACCCTTCATTACTATATTAAAATTAAGAAGAGAAACATACAAACAAACAAACAAACAAAAAGGGTTATTTACTTCCTAACATCCCTTGCCCACATTTTATGGTTTTGATGACTCTTTTTTCTTTTTTTCTTTTTAATTTTATTTTGTTTGAAGCATGTTCATGATTAAATCTGTATGCTGGCTTATTTGAGTGACTGCTCTCTGATTTCGGTTTCCTCAGTCCTAGTTATTCCTCTTCTTCTTTTTTTTTTTTCTTTTCTTTTTTCTTCCCTTTCCTTCCTTTCTTTTTGGTTTAGAGAAGCCCTTCCAATATGTTCTTTAACCTGGGTTTTGTGTTGCTGTATTCTTTAAGTTTTTGTTTGTTGGAAAAAAATTTTATTTCCCCTTCTATTTTAAATGATATTCGTGCTGGATAGAGTATTCTAGGTTGCATATTTTTTCCTCTTAGCACTTTAAATATCTCTTGCCATTCCCTCCTGGCCTGTAGTGTTTCTGTAGAGAAATCGGCTGATATGCTTATGGGGGTTCCCTTGTAGGTAACATTCTGTTTTTCTCTTGATGCCTTTAGGATCCTCTCTTTATCACTAACTTTTGCCATTTTTATTATGATGTGTCTTGGTGTGGGTCTGTTTGGGTTCCGTTTGTTTGGGGCCCTCTGTGCTTCTTGTATCTTGAACCCGGTATCCTTTAGATTTGGGAAGTTTCCATCGATAATTTCTTCAAATATATTTTCCATCCCCTTATCTTTTTCTACTCCTTCTGGAATTCCTATTATGCGTAGATTGGCCCGCTTTATATTATCCCATAGGTCTCTTATATTGCTTTCCAGTTTTTTGATTTGGTTTTCTGTCTGTTGACCGGATTGAGTGATTTCCATTATTCTATCTTCCATATCACTGATTCGTTCTTCTGCATTATTCATTCTGGTTTTTACTGCCCTTAGTTCCGTTTGCATCTCTGCAAATGAATGTTCTAGTTTTTCTTGGCTCCTCCTTATATGTTCTAGTTCCTTTCTGAGGGTGTCTGCAATACTGTTCATATCTTCTCTTAATTCCTTCAGTATTTTCACTATTTCTCTTTTGAACTCCAGGTCTGTCAGACTGCCGAGATCTGTTTCATTGTTGACTGTTTGAGGTGAGTTCTCCTGTTGGTTTGACTGGGGGTGGTTTCTCAGCTTCTTCATCTTGCTTGTTGTTTTCTTTCTCCTGAGGGAGTTGTACTCTCCGTTATCGGGCAGTGTTTGCCTTGTCACTGCCGTGGAATATTTCCTGAGGGCTGGCGTTGTTGGTCAATCTTTTTTGAGGCAGTGTGGCTTTTCTGGAGTGTTGATGGGGCTAACAGGGTTTCTTTGAAGCAAAGGAGGACTTCCTGAGGGCAGACAGGACTGGGAGGTCCACACCACGATGGTAGCAGATTTCACTTGATCATGCAGCGCTTGCTCTGGTGTTTTTAAGCTGTGGGGTTCTTGCAGGGGGTTGGCGGTGTTGGGCAGCTGTTCCTCAGGAGTGCAGCACCCCCTGGGGGCTGGAGCAGCTATCTGGGTCACTGAGAACCTAAGAGGCTCTTCCCTAGGGCAGCCCAACTCAGAAGGACGGCCTGCGAATGTAGGCAGATCTTTTCACAGTCTGGCCAAGCTTGTTGCAGCTTTTCTGGGCTGCAGGTGCTCTTCCAGGGGGCTGGTGGTGCTGAGCAGCTATTCCGCCGGGAGTGGGGCACCCCCTGGGGGCTTGGGCGGGTAGCAGGGCCGTTGGAAACCCAAGAGGCTCCTCCCCAGGGCAGCCCTACTCAGAAGAACCATCCGAGAATTAGGCAGATGTATTCACTGCCTGGCTAGGCTTGTTCTAGCTTTTCTGGGCTGCAGGCCTTTTCTCGGGGGCTGGTGGTGTTTGGTGCTGCTCTGCGGAAGTATAGCCCCTCCAAAGGTCAAGCAGGCCTGTGCAGGGACAGCCCCTGCTGTGGTAGGCTTCAGGCAATTGTTGAGGCCAGCCCTCCTGGATGGCAGGCAGCCCCAGGTTCGGCGAGAGCGTAGGGGGTGGCGGGGGTGGGGGGAGGGGATGCACTGGGAAGCACAGCTTTCAGCTAGCTAGTGGGCCTGTAAGCTTGCTGTGGCGTGGGGGGTATTCTATGGGGACCCACCCCTTCTTCTCTCCCCTCCCCAGCACGGGCACAGACCAGGCTCTTCTCCCAGGTTCCCTCTGATGCGGCTTTCCACTTCCCCGCCCCTAGAGTATTGCTCCCTTCCTCTGCGACAGCTTTGTTTTCTAGTCTCCCAGGCAGTCTCTGCCCCGTCAAATGGTTTCTAGACCTCCCAAGCAGTTTCTGCTCCGCCCTGCCCCCCCAGCCCATTCTGGGGTCTAACCTCTGGAGCCAAGGTCTCGGTGCCCAGCCCCCATCCAGGCGTCCCCTGTCCCTTTCCCAGGGACTAACCTTCGGAGGTGAGGTCTCAGTGCCCAGCCCCCACCCAGGCGTCCCCCGGCTCTTTCTCGGGGACTAACCTTTGGAGGAAGCGCACTAATCTTAAATGTACAACTTTTTTCTGTCTTACCAAAATCAGGAGACAAGCAACTACTCAGAATACCTGGAGAGGATGGAGGCAAGGAATCAAAAAGTTTAAGTAACCCTTTCTGTATATAAACTTGAGATACAAAACTTCAGATTTTTAGCATTAATAGTGTATTAGCTCATTTTACACAGCCCAAAGCCCAAAATGAAAGTTTCAAGCAGGTGTATAACATTATTAACAACAACAACAATAACCAGATCTACCATTTCTGATACAAACTAACATTCCAGGAACCGTGCTAATTGCTTTGCATGCATTATCTCGTTTAATCCCACCACTTCCCATCAAATTTACATATTGTTCACAGTAGCACAAATCCTCTCCCTGCCTTTTATGCTTCTCATTTCTTTTCACTGTGCTTTATAGCCTATCCCCTCACCTATTCCCAAAAATCTTGTACTATTTTTGTACTATTTTTGTGTTTGTATGTTTTTAGGGCTACACCTGCAGCATATGGAAGTTCCCCAGGCTAGGTGTCAAATCAGAACTGCAATGGCTGGCCTACACCACAGCCAGCAACACCAGATCCTTAGCCCACTGAGTGAGGCCAGGGATCAAACTGCGTCCTCATGGATAATAGTTGGGTTTGTTAGGGCTGGGCCACAATGGGAACTCCGGAAACCTTACACTATTATTCTTTCTATTTCCTGTTTGTTCAACCTTTCCCTCTCATTGGATATTTTCATTGACAGTTAAACAAGCTCAGGTCTCTCCAGTCTACAAAAATAATTTTCCTTGACTTCACATCCCTCTCCAGCTTCTACTTAACCCTCTTCTCTCCTTTATAACCAAACTTATTGAAATAACTACTCTTTTTTTCATCTTTCTTCCTATTCTTCTTCTTTTTTTTTTTTGGTCTTTTGTCTTTTTTTAGGGCCACACCCATGGCATATGAAGGTTCCCAGGCTAGGGGTCTAATCAGAGCTACAGCTGCTGGCCTACGCCACAGCCACAGCCACACCAGATCCAAGCTGCGTCTGCAACCTACACCATAGCTCACAGCAACACCGGATCCTTAACCGACTGAGCAAGGCCAGGGATCAAACCCACAACCTCATGGTTCCTAGTGCCAAGACGGGAACTCCTTGAAATAACTACTGTTTTTCCATTTCCTTCTTCTTCTTCTTTTTTTTTTTTTTTTTGTTTCAAACAATTTTATTTAGGGGTTCCACTTTCACTCCTCAATAGATTTTATGTATTTCTCATATGCTTCTTCACTCATTAGTTCATCCAGTTCTGAAGGGTTACTGAGTGTCATCTTGATCAGCCAACCATCTTCATAACAGGATTTGTTGACAAGTCCTAGATTTTCTGCTAGAGCTTCATTGATTTCAGTTACTTCTCCTGATAGAGGAGAATAGAGTTCATTAGCAGCTTTCACACTTTTCCAAAGCACCAAACTCCTCGTTTGTTCAATTTTGTTCCAACTTTGGGCAGACTACAACATCTCCCAAAGCTTCCTGTGCAAAATTGCTGATTCCCACTGTTCCAATGCCATTTTCTATTGTTATCCATTCATGTTTGTCTGTCAATTTTCTCAACCAGAGCAGAGCCGATCAGGTGCGCAGCAACCAGGCCGCGCCCACCCGCAGCCCCCAAGGCCTCAGCAGGCAGGGCCCTGCGGGCACAGAAATGATGCATAAGTTGGAGACTGCAGCCTGCTCCATTTCCTTTTTCTAATCCATTCACAACACATTTCAATCTGACTTCAACCCAACCCCCTCGATCTGTGGTGGTAAGATTACCATTGGCCACCAAGTCACTAAATCCAATGGATACTTTTAGTCCTCATCTTAATCTCTCGAGCAAAATTTGACATTCATGATGTTTTCTTCTTTGAAATACATCTCATACATTGGCTGCTATGACCTGTCACTTCTCTTGGTTGTCTTCCTACTTCTCTGGCCATTCCTTTCAGTCTCCTTTCCTGACTTCTCTTCTACCTGGCCATTCAATGATGAAGTTCCTCAGGACTCAGTCCTAGACTTGAACTCTTCATATATATAACTGTCTTCTAGACACTCTCAGCTGTGCCCATGACTTCAAATATTACCCACATGCAGATGACTCACATTCTTATCTTTGGGCCATATCTTTACTTCGAGGTCCAAAACTGTGTGTAATAATAATAGCTAAGGCAGATTTAGAACAGTGTCTGGCATATAGTAAGTACTATGTAAGTGTTTGCTATTATTAGTACCACTACTATTCCTCTTTCTCATCACCAAAAGCTTTCTTTCACCTTGGCCTAATGGGAAGGTTGGAGTGTTTTGTTTTTTTTTCCTTTGGAGAGGAGGGACCCATTTCCAATATCCAATTTTATAATGTTTCAGTAAAAAAATAGGATTTCCTTTTTCTTTTTTGTCTTTTTTTCTTTTTCTTTCGTCTTTTTAGGGCCACACCTGCGACATACGGAAGTTCCCAGGCTAGGGGTCAAATTGGAGGTACAGCTGCTGGCGTACATCACAGCCACAGTCACAGCAAAATGGGATCCGAGTCACATCTGTGACCCACACCACAGCTCACGGCAACACCAGATCCTTAACCCACTGAGGGAGGCTATGGGTTGAACCCGACTCCTCATGGACACTAGTTGTGTTTGTCACTGCTGAGGCAAAACGGAAAATAGGATCTTCTTGAGAGTCAGATTTTGCTAGTCTATGAAGTGATAACATATTTACCATACCATTGCGTCAACTTCAGGATTAAGGAAGACTGTATTCACCTGCTGAGGGAGTAAAATACCATGTATAGAATGCCACTGTGTGTGGCACTTCTACCCGCATTATTATTATTATTATTGCTTTTTAGGGCCACATCCATGGGATATAGAAGTTCCTAGGCTAGGGGTCGAATAGGAGCTACACCTGCTGGCCTACAGCCACAGAAACACAGGATCCCCGACCCACTGAGCAAGGCCAGGGATTGAACCCACATTCTCATGGATACTAGTCAGATTCGTTTCCACTGCACCACAACAGGAACTCCCTACGCACATGATTTTACTTAATCCTCACACCTGCTCTGTGAGGTAGGTATTATTATCCCAGATTTTTATAGATGAGGAAACCAGAGCTCAGAGAAGGAAATAGCTTGCTCGAGGTCACACAATTATTGACTGAAACTTCGGTCATTGTTCTAGAGCCATCTGAGAATATCCAAAACCTAAGGACCCAACTGGGATCTTAGAAGAAGAGCCTGGTATCACACCCCTCTAGCCTAGCAGGGTCCCTTTGACAAGCCTATCTGGGAACCAGGGAGGCCCTTAGTCCCTTAGTTAATCAATGATATGTAGCACTTTCTTTCTTCCTTCCTTCCTTCCTTCCTTCCTTCCTTCCTTTTTTTTTGGTCTTTTTAGGGCCGCACCCATGGCATACGGAAGTTCCCAGACTAGGGGTTCCATTGAAGCTGTAGTCGCTGGTCTACACCACAGCCACAGCAATGCCAGATCTGAGCCATGTTTGACCTACACCACAGCTCACAGCAATGCCAGATCCTTAATCCACTGAGCAAGTCCAGGGATCGAACCTGCATCCTCATGCATGCTAGTCAGATTCATTTCCACTGAGCCCCGATGGGAATTACTCTTTTTTTCTTTTTCTTCCTTTCTTTCTTTTTTGGCTGCACCTGTGGCATGCGAAAGTTCCTCGGGCCAGGGATCAAACCCATGACACACAGTGACCCAAGACACAGTAGTGATGATGCAGAATCTTTAACCCCCTAGGCCACCAGGGAACTCCAGATATAACACTTTTTCAAACTTCTCATCTCTGATCACCTCATCCCTAACCTTAGTGGGACCCCTAGGTACTTCATCCAGATCAGTAATTATCTCCCAGGTATACCAGATTCAGTGTTTACTGGTCTGGGACCCCTGCCTCCATTGTCCCTTTCTGTTCCTGAAGTCCCAGAACACCTCTGGAGAGAGAACCAAACACACCAATATGAATTCATGCTGTCCAGTTTCAACTTGGCCCTTGCAGCTGCTCAGCAACCCTCTTATTTGTCTCATACATTCCCTGGCACTCTCCCCATAGAGGCTGTTCCAGACCTTCTTCTCAAATTCCAGCTCCTCCTGTTCCACTCCTTCAGACTAGGACACACTTTCATCAGACACTTGACAATTCAATAACATTAAAAAAAACCTTTTTAATGAATTTAAAACATGTACAAAAGTAGACAGGATAGTATAATGAATCTTCATTTCCTAAACACTCAGCTTCAACTATTATCAACTTTTGGGCACTCTTGTTTCATCTATTTCCTCCATCCCACAATATTTTGGAGCAAATCCCAGCCATGACATCATTCCATACCTAAATATTAAGTATGTATCTTTAAAAGGTAGTTTCTTTTTGTTTTTTGTTTTTTGTTTTTTTTGCTTTTTTAGGGCCACAGCTGTGGCATATGGAAGTTCCCAGGCTGGGGTTTGAATCAGAGCTGTAGCTGCTGGCCTACACCATGGTCGCAGTAATGCCAGATCTGAGCCGCATCTGGGACCTACACCACAGCTTGTGGCAATGCCAAATCCTTAACCCACTGAGTGGGGCTAGGGATCAAACCCTCAACCTCATGGATACTAGTCAGGTTCATTTCTGCTGAGCCACAATGGAAACTCCCGGATCTTTTTTTTTTTTTCCCCAAATTATAATTGTAATACCATTAGCACACATAAAACATAAAGCAGTATTCTCTTAATATTATCAAATACCAAGTCAGTATTTAAATTTCCATTAGTTTCATAAATGTCAAAAGAATTATTTGCAGCCTTTTTCCTTTGAATCAGTATCCAAATAAAGTCCGCGCATTGTGATTGGTGGATATGTATTATATATCACTTTTAAAGTTTCCCTGTCATCTCTTTTTTTCATTGCAGTTTTTTGCTGAGGAAGTTGGATTGTTTTTCAGTAGAGTTTTACAGTCTGGGTTTTGCCAATTCCATCTCTGTTGTATAGATTAATGTTTCCTTGACCTTTGTTTGTTGTACATATTGTTAAGATCAATGATGTCTGTACAATGCATATTCTACATTCATTGTCCTATTTTCAACGGTGTGGGGAAATTGTCCATGTGATAAAGAACTGAAAAGTAGCTGGCCCAGAGAGTGACTCAAGAAGGAGCTAGGACCTCTTTAGTAGGTCCGAAACAGATGGCTCAATAAATAGTAACGGAGGTCTAAGCAAGATAGGATGGGTGAGGGGCCATGTAGTGTCAGATTTCTACTCTGCTGGTATGCAGAGCAGGTCAGTCAGGGAAGCAGTAATCAGGCTGAAGTCAGAACTAGAAAAGGGGAGGTAGCACTTGAGGCATCAGCTGAGATTATTTCTCAGGGGATTACTTTACTTGCTATATATTTTGTTTTTCTTTTTCATTTTGTCTTTTTAGGGCCACACCTACAGCATATGTAAGTTCCCAGGCTAGGGGTTGAATTGGAGCCGTAGCTGCTGGCCTACACCACAGCCACAGCAACTCTGGATCCAAGCTGCGTCTGTGACCTACACCACAGCACATGGCAATGCCGGATCCTTAACCCACTGAGCGAGGCCAGGGATCAAACCCACATCCTCATGGATACTAATTGGGTTCATTACCACTGAACCACGTTGGGAACTCCCCATTTTCTAAATATATCTTATTCATTTCTATCTCTGTGCCTTTGCCCTGTATGTTTCCTCTGCATAGAATATCATGTCTTTTCTCTCCACCTACCCAAATCTTAACTTATCTTTTTTTTTTTTTGTCTTTTTGCCATTTCTTGAGCTGCTCCCTCGGCATATGGAGGTTCCCAGGCTAGGGGTTGAATTGGAGCTGTTGCTGCAGGCCTACGCCAGAGCCACAGCAACGCAGGATCCGAGCTGCATCTGCAACCTACACCACAGCTCACGGCAATGCCGGATCCTTAACCCACTGAGCAAGTCCAGGGATTGAACCCGCAACCTCATGGTTCCTAATCGAATTCGTTAACCACTGCTCCACAACGGGAACTCCTTATCTTTTTTTTAATCCTACTTACCTTTAATGACCAGTGCATTTCCTCTTTTCCATATTTTTGCTTGTAGTCATAAATAAGATATTTTATAAATATCTTGTTTATCTGAAAGGATAAATAAGAGATCAAGAACACTGATTACTTTCCCAGGAACAAAACTGGATGGCTAGAGGATAGGGCTGGAAGGGAGAAAGATATTACTGATCTGTTACAGGAAAAACAGTTAATCTCATGGAAGTGTCTAATATGAAATCTGTGGAAGCAGAAGCATGGAGATTGGAATTGTAGTTTGAGGAGAAAGAGGAAGGTCTGAAACAGCCTCTGTGGGGAGAGTGCTAAGGAATGTGTGAGACAAATAAAAAGGGTTGCTGAAAAAAAAAAGGGTTGCCGAGCAGCTGCAAGGGCCAAGTTGAAATTGGACAGCATGAATACACATTGGTTTGTTTGGTTCTCTCTCCAGCAGTGTTCTGTGACTTCAGGAACAGAAGGGGAGAAAGAGGACCAATGGAAGCAGGGGTCCCAGAGTCAGTAACAGTGAATCTGGTGTACCTGGGAGATAATTACTGATACAAATGAAGTGAGAGGTAAAGGACCTAGATATGGGTCCAACTGAGGTTAGGGATGGGGTGATCAGAGGCAAAAAGTGGTTTGGTTTGGAAAAGCATTAAATCAATGTGAGATATCACTGATTAACGAAGGGCCTTGCTGCTTCCCAGATGGGCTTGTCAGAGGGACTCTGCTAGGCTAGCAGAGTGTGATATCAAGTTCTTCTAAGATCCCAGTTGGGTCCTTAGGTTTTGGATATTCTCAGATGGCTCTTGGACAGCTCTTAGCAATGACTGAAAGTTAAACAGGTGGAATTCATCACTGAAATGAACTTCTGCAAGACACATGGTGGGAGGAGTAATTAAAAAAAAAACTATTGAGGAGTTCCCATTGCTCAGCAGTTAACAACCCAACTAGTACCCATGAGGATGTGGGTTTGATTCCTGGCCTTGCTCAGTGGGTTGGGGATCTCGCCGTTTCTGTGAGGTGTAGTATGGGTCACATTTGCGGCTTGGATCCCATGTCACTGTGGCTGTGGCATAGGCCAACAGCTGCAGCTCCAATCTGACCCCTAGCCTGGGAACTCCACATGCCGCAGGTCTGGCCCTAAAAAAGACAAAAAAAAACCCCAAAAACAAACAATAACCAAAAAAACTATTGAGCGTTTACTATGATTTAAGCACTGTAGTAAAATATGTGTACAAAAAAAGAAAAAAATATGTGTACATATGCACATATTTTCTGTTATTTCTCTATATTAGGTATACATACATCTCAAATGAGAATGTATATTCTCATTTAATTCTCATAAGAGTATATTAAAAGCATTATTATTATTTTTTAATAGATGAGACTGAGCTTCAGGGAGATTATATAATTTTCTTTAGATCACACAGCTATCAAGTGTCAGAGCTGGGACTCAAGTCCAGGTTTGGCTACAAAGCCTATGCTCTTTGGTGTCCAGCAATACTTTCCAGCAAACCCTCCCTCCATTAAATGTCTTATTTTGCCAAATGACATCCATTAATAAAATTTTAGATGCATTCTCATCAAAAGCAATTATACACTGAATCGAAAACTTTTTGAGATTAAGAAGTTAATTGACTAGGGTGGAAGAGAGAGATGTTCGGGGTAGTGAAAGCAACTGAAAAGAACTGCAGTGGTTCAGGGGAGAAAGATGAGACCCTAGACTAAGTGGGTGTGCTGGTAAGAATGGAGGAGAGAAAAATGGATATGAGATGTTTCTTAGCTCAGGCTGCTATAGCAAAGTACCATAGACTAGGTGCTTTATAAATAACATGGTTATTTCTCATAGATCTGGAGGCTGGAAGTCTGTGATTAGAGTACCAGCATAGTTGAGTTCTGGTGAGGGGTCTCCACCAGGTGGGGAGCAAAGAGAGGTAGCAAGCTCTCTTGATTTATAAAGGCCCTTAATCCCACTCATGACCTCATCTAATCCTAATTACCTCTCCAAAGCCCTCCCTTCGTATACCATCAAATTGAGGGATAGGATTTCAGTGTGTGAATTTTCGGGGGACACAAACATTCAGTCCATAACACAGGTGCCAGTGAAAATAGTGTGGCCGTTGCTAGTCTTCTGTGCTTCTTGAACTTATGCAACTCACTCCTTCCTCAGTGCCTCTGTACTTCTGTTCCCCCTGCCTGGAAGAGTCTTCCTCCAGGCCTTTAAATAGCTGGCTCTTTCTTGTCATCCGTGTCTCAGCTCAAATAACACTACTCATGATAGAGAAACATTTCATTATCTTGAAAATTCATCAATAAAGGGAGAGAATTGAGCATTTATCCTGCCTTTCCTAGATGAACTGGGTAACAAAATAGTAGATAAAGGGGCATGTCTTTTTTCTAAAGTTATTACCGTAATAAAAATGATTAAAATTAGAATATCACCATTTTGCAATCCTCGATAAAACAGATGGATATAGGAGCATCAACAGCTTCTAAGATTATTAAAAAACATCAGACATTTTGTCTATCCTATAGTCATACGAAAGGGATTGGAACTTGAGTTTGACCTAGTCTTTGATCCAGCTGCCAGTTTGCAGGAAATACAGACAGGAACTAAACAATGCTTATGCAGTTAGCAAAATATAGAGATGCTTCATAAGTCAAACTCAAGTTCTTCCATTAAAAAAAATCACCTCTTAGGCCTTTCTCAACCATGTTCTCGAAATTAGTATCTACTATCCAAGTTACTATCACTTTACCCTGTTTGATTTTCCCCATAGCCCTTGTCATCAACTGAGGAGGTTTCCTTACATGAGAAGCAATATAGCCTATCAGTTAAGAGAACAAACTATAGCATCAGACTGCTCAAATTCAAATCTTGACTACTTGGTAGCTATATGACCTTAAAAAACTTCAGAGCTATAGACTTCTGTTTCTCAACTATAAAACAAGATTAATATCAGTGCCTATATCATAGGGTCATTAGGAGTATTGAATGAATTAACATATCTAAAGAGCTTGTCACAGTGCCTGATACAGGCTAAGTAAGCATTATAAATGCTAACAGTATTATTGCATAATTATTTTTTACTTGTACATTATTTCTCTCTTTCACTAGCATATGTCTTTTTTTTTTTTAATTTCATTTTTGGCCACCCTGAGGCATATGGAGTTTCCGGGCCAGGGAGTTGAGACCTACCCTGCAGCTGTGGCAACGCCAGATCCTTTAACCCACTGTGCTGGGCCAGGAATCGAATCTGCATCCTAGAGCTGTAGAGACGCTACCAATCCTGTTGCTCCACAGCAGGAACTCTTGTATGTAAGTCTTTCTGCACTATTCCCAGCACCTAAAACTGCCTAGCATATATATCACGTGCACAAAAAATGTTTGTTGAATGAAGGGCTTGAATAAAGGTGGCAAAGAAATATAGGAAAGAGACATGTAAAATCTTTTTAAAAGTTTATTTATTTTACATGGATTATTTAAGATATTTAAAAAGAAGAAAAAAACCTTGGATTTTACTTTTGTCTTTTTAGGGCCGCAACTATGGCATATGGAAGTTCCCAGGCTAGGGGTTGAATCAGAGCTGCAACTGCTGGCCTACACCAAAGCTCACAGCAACGCTGGATTCTTAACCCACTGAGTGAGGCCAGGGATGGAACGTACATCCTTATGGACATTAGTTGGGTTCGTTATCACTGAGCCATGACGGGAACTCCTTGATTTTTTTTTTCTAATGGGGAAGAAAAGGTATAACTTCTCCAAGGCTTCAGAGTAACAGGTAGGAGGTTAGTGCTTTTTTTTTTCTTTTTTGGCCACACCCACGGCATATGGAATTTCCCAGGCGAGGGATCAAATCTGAGCCAGAGCTGTGACCTACACTACAGCCGTAGCAATGCCAGATCCTTAAACCACTGCATCACAGTGGGAGCTCCTAGTGTTTTTAACAGAACTAGAAAAACCAGAAACTAGAACTAATATTCTAATATTCTAATAGTGAATTGTATTTTAGGTACGAGTTTGAAATGATGGCAGAGCATATAAGTGGAAGTGCTATCAGGAAGTTAATTATAAATGCAAAATTGGGCTTCATGAGAAAAGTTAGCACTGAAGATAGATTTGAGTATCATCTGCATCAATGTGACACTTAAACATTCAATTTATTGGTGTGAGATTCCTTTATCTTTAAGGAACAAAAGACTTGCAGACATGAATAAAATGGAAAACACAATATTTGAAGGCTTAAATTTGTTCTTCAGAGGAAGTCACTGTTAGCAGTTTGGTATGTATCTTTACAAATTGTTTCTATACATTTACCAACACATATTCACCTACAACATGTAGAGACATAGGACAAGTCTGAATAGGTACCTACATACATACAAAGAAGTTTTTTCTTTTTGGCCAATTTGGAATCATTCTACGATATTTTTCTGCAGCTTACTTGTCAATCATATCACTTCATTGTCCTTGAAGATATTTCCATGTCAAAAAATACATATCTCTGACATTCTTTTTTTGTGCTGCATAGTACTTTATCTTATAGATATGTATAATATATTTAACTATTTTCCTATTGGTGGATGCTTAGGTTGTTTCCAATTTTTTGTTATTACAAATTATGCAGCAGAGAAAATCATTGTACATGTATTTTGAATATTTGTGCTAATATTTTTTGAGTATAGATTCCTTTCACATCCTTATAATCTAAAATGTTAATAGATACTGCTCAATTTCCCTCCATGAAGGTTTTTTGTTTGTTTGTTTGTTTTTTCTTTTTTGCTATTTCTTGGGCCGCTCCCGTGGCATATGGAGGTTCCCAGGCTAGGGGTTGAATCAGAGCTATATATAGCCACCAGCCGACACCAGAGCCACAGCAATGCGGGATCTGAGCCACGTCTGCGACCTACACCACAGCTCAGGGCAACGCCAGATCCTCAACCCACTGAGCGAGATCAGGGATCAAACCCGCAACCTCATGGTTCCTAGTCAGATTCGTTAACCACTGAGCCACAACAGGAGCTCCCTCCATGAAGGTTTTTTAAAGTTACATAACCACCTCAAAATGTATGAGGTACCAATTTCCCCAATACCCTTATAAATGATGTGCGCTATCAATTAAGAAAATTTAGTAACCAGATATGCAAATAATGGTATTGCATTTTTTTTTTTTGTCCTTTGTCCTTTTAGGGCCGCACCTGCAGCATATGGAGGTTCCCAGGCTAGGGGTCCATTCGGAGCTGTTGCTGCTGACCTACGCCAGAGGCACAGCAACACCAGATCTGAGCCAAGTCTGCAACCTACACCACAGGTCACGGCAACGCTGGATCCTTAACCCACTGAGCAAGGCCAGGGATTGAACCCACAACCTCATGGTTCCTAGTTGGATTTGTTAACCACTGAGCCATGATGGGAACTCCTGTTCATATTTTCTATTTTTTCCTGGTTCAGTCTTGGGAGATTGTACATTTCTAGAAATGTATTCACTTCTAGGTTGTACATTTTATTGGCATATAGTTGTTTATAATCTCTTATGAGCCTTTGTATTTATTTCTGTGGTGCTTGTTGTACCTTATCCTTTTTCATTTCTGATTTTATTGTTTACGGACCTTTTTTTTTCCTTGGTGAATCTGGGTAGAGGTTTATCAAGTTTATTCATCTTTTCACAAAACTGACTCAGTTTCATTGATCTTTTCCATTTTTTGTTATGATTTTATTTCTCTCTGATCTTTATGATTTCTTTCCTTCTACTAACTTTGGGTTTTGTTTGTTCTTTTTCTAGTTCCTTTAGCTGTAAGTTTGAGTTGTTTATTTGAAATTTTTCTCATTTTCTGAGGTAAGCTCATATTACTATAAGCTTCTCTCTTAGAACTGCTTTTGCTGTGTCCCATAAATTTTGTATTATTGTGTTTTTGTTTTCATTTGTTTCCAGGTATTTTTTATTTCTTCCTTGATTCCTTCAGTGATCCATTGGTTGTTTGGTGGCATATTGTTTAGTTTCCATGTGTTTGTGTTTATTTCAGTTTTTTCCCCCTGTAGTTGATTTCCAGCCTTACAGTGTTGTAGTTGCAAAAGATGCTTGGTATGATTTCACTTTTCTTAAATTTATTAAGACTTGTTTTGTGGACTAGTATATGATCTCTTCTGGAGAATGTTCCACGTACACTATAAAAGAATGTATATTCCACTGCTTTTGGATGGAATGTACTGTATACTATCTACTAAATCCATTTGGATCAATATGTCATTTAAGGCCAGTGTTTCTTTACTGATTTTCTGTCTAGATGATATAGCCACTGATGTAAGTGGGGTGTTAAAATCACCTAGCATTATTGTGTTATTGTCAATTTCTCCCTTTATGTCTGTTAATATTTGCTGTCTGTGTTTAGGTTTTCCTATGTTGAGTGCATATATAGTTACAATTGTTTTATCTTCTTCTTGGATTGATCCCTTAATCATTATGTAATATCCTTCTTTGTCTCTTGATCCATTCCTCTGTACCATTTAGTCTACTGTTAATTCCTTTTGGGTTTTTTTTTGTTTGTTTGTTTGTTTTTTGCCATACCCGTGGCATGTGGAAGTTCCCAGGCCAGGAATTGAACACACACCACAGTTGCAATCTATGCCACAGCCACAGCAATGCCACATCCTTAACCCACTGTACCAGAAGGGAACTTCCCCTTTTTGTGTATTTTTCATTTCACTTATTCTTCATCTCTGTTTGGTTCTTTATATTTCCTAACTCTTTGTTTAAAACTTCTAACTTCTCACACTATTCATCTATTCTTATTCCAAGTTCTTTGATCATCTTTATATTCATTACCTTGACATCATTATTGGGTAGATTGCCTCTCTCTACTTAATTTAGTTCTTCTTCTGGAGTTTTATCTTATTACTTCATTTGGAACATGGTCCTCTGTCACCTCATTGTGCCTAATTTGCTGTTTTTATTTCTGTGTATCTGGTAAGTTGGTTGTTTCCCAACCTTGGAAAAGTGGCCTTTTGTAGGAAACGTCCTATGCATCCCAACAGCACACTCCCCTCTGGTCACTAGAGCTATATGCTCTAAGGGTGCACCCTTTGTGGGCTGCATGGGTCCTTCTTTAATGGTGGGATGACTACTGTAGGTGATCTTGTAGATGTGGCTATCCCCTGGTTTGGTTGGTTGTCAGGACCTGTGTTGTGCAGAGGCTACTGGCTGCTGGTTGGCAGAGCTGGGTCACAAGATCCTGGCTGAGGGACCCTGGGAAGTCCTGGGCTAGTGCTGGCTTCATGATGGATAGAACCAGTCCTAGGGTGGGTGGTTGCAGGGCCACAATTCTTGGATCTAGTGTTGGCTTCCTGATGGGTGGGGCTGGTTCCTGACATGGCTAGCTGCAGGTTTCCAGGTATCCCAGTGCTGGTGCTGGCCTACTGGTGAGTAGGGCTGGATCCTGAGGTGGCTGGCTGAGGAGTCTAAGGCATCTCAGAGCTGGTATTGGCCTGGTGGTAGGTGCAGCCAGGGCCCAAGTGGTCCCAGGGCTAGTGCCAGCTCACTGGTATGTGAGGCTCAATCCTGGAGCCTCTGGCTGAGGAGTGCAAGATGTCCCAGAGCTGGAGTTAGCCTGCTGGCAGACAGAGTCGGGTTCTAGGGGATGGTCCTAGGGCTGCTCTCTGCCTACCGGTGTTTTGGCTGGGTCCTGGCAAGGCAGGCTATGGGGCTGTAGTGGTCTTGGGGCCAGCCCATTGGTTGATGGTGTTGGAGTACAGATCTTACCACTGTGCCCACCTATCAGAGGTTGAAGCTGAGTCCTGGGGCTAGTGTCAGCCCACGGTGGGTAGAACAGAGTTCTAGGATCTCTGGCTATAGGGTCCAGGAGTGGCAGAGATGGTGTCTGACCACTGGTGCATGAGGCCAGTTCTTGACATGGCTGTGGGGTCTGGGGTGTTCTAAAGTTTGTGTCAGCCCCCTGATGATTGGGGCCAGATCCTGGAGCAGCTGGCTGAGGGCCTCAAGACGTATTAGAGTTTGTGTTGTCCTGCTGATGGGGACAGTGTGGCCCAGCAGATCTTGGGGCTAGTACTGGCCTGCTGGTGGGTGGTCTGTGTCCTGCCATGGCAGGCTGAGGGGCTGCCAGTGGTCCTTGAGCTGGCATCTGCCCACTAGTGATTGAGGCTGGTCTCAAGGCTAGAGCTTGCTCACTGGTAGGTGGTTCAAGATCCCAGTGTGTCCTGGGGGTGGTACCTGTCCAGTGGTGGGCAGAGCTGGGTCCTGAGGTCTCTGGCCAGAGGGCCCTGTGGGTCTTGAGTCTAGTGTCGGTGCACTGGTGTGTGGGATGGGTTGTGGGCCCTCTGTAGATAGGACTGTGTCCAGGAGTGCCTGTGGGCTCAGGGGGCCTTATGGTGGGTGGTGGGTAGGACTATGTCCTGCCTGGTGGTGGGTGGGACTATGTCCCTACCTGGCTAGTTGCTTGGCCTGAAGCAACCCAGTAGGGGCTGCCTACAGGCTGGTGTGTGTGTGTGGTGGGGGAGGGCGCTGAGGTTAATGAACTTGAGAGAGAGAGGATTTCAAAATGGTGCTTGCCAGTACCATTGTCTTTATCCTCAGGGTGAGCTCCAGTTGCCTCCTGCCTCTCTGGGATACTCTCCAAGATCAGCAGGTGGGCCTGACCCAGGCTCCTTTCAAATGACTGCTTCAGCCCTGGGTCCTGGAGCATGTGAGATTTTTGTATGCACCCTTTAAGAATGGAATCTCTATTTCCCACAGCCCTCTGGCTCCTCTGAAAGTAAGCCCCTCCCCAGCACAAGGGGTCATCTTCCTGATGCTGAACCCTTGTGCTGGGGAGCCCAATATGGGACTCAGACCCCTTGGTCCTTGGGGAGAACCTCTGCAATTGCAATTCTCCCATCTGCGGGTTGCCTACCCTGGGGTATGGGTCTTGACTGTACCATGACCCCATCCCTCCTACTTGTCCCATTGTTGTTCCTAGTTGTAGAAGATCTTTTCTGCTTGATTCTGGTCTTTCTCGTCAGTAGTTGCTGTATAAATAGTTGTAATTTTGGTATGCCTATGAGAAAAGGTGAGTTCAGCGTCTTCTTACTCTGCCATCTTGACCAATTAAAAAACTTTGTTTTTTGTCTTTTTAGGGCTACACCCGTGGCATATGGATGTTCCCAGGCTAGGGGTCTAATCAGAGCTGTAGCTGCCAGTCTATGCCACAGCCACAGAAACGTGGGATCCAAGCTGCATCTGCGACCTACACCACAACTCATGGCAACTCTGGATGCTTAACCCACTGAGCAAGGCCAGGGATCAAACCTGCCTCCTCATGGATACTAGTTGTATTCGTTTCTGCTGTGCCACAATGGGAATTCCTTGACCAATTAAAAAAATAATAACAAATACTTTTATTTTATTTTATTTATTTAATATTTTTATTTATTTATTTTGCTTTTTAGGGCCGCATCTGTGGCATATGGAGATTCCCAGGCTAGGGGTTGAATTGAAGCTTTAACTGCCAACCTACACCATAGCCACAGCAATGCCAGTTCCGAGCTGTGTCTGCAAACTACGTCACAGCTCACGGCAACGCCAGATCCTTAACCCACTGAGTGAGGCCAGGGATCGAACCCACAACCTCATGGTTCTGATTTGTTTCTGATGTGCCACTATGGAAACTCCTAACAAATACTTTTATCTTTGACAATCTGACAGGTAAAACAATAATAATCTATAATGAATAAATATGTATATATATTATTTTTTAAAAGTAAATTCTTTAATGTTTTTATTTTTTCTGCAATAGCTGCAATATATATGTATATATATATTTTTTTGGTCTTTTTTTTTTTTTTTTAGGGCCACACCCATGGCATATGGAGGTTCCCAGGCTAGGGGTCTAATCGGAGCTGCAGCTCCCAGCCTACACCACAGCTACAGCAATGCAGGATCCAAGGCACGTCTGCCACTTACGCCACAGCTCATGGCAACACCAGATCCTTAACCCACTGAGCGAAGCCAGGGATTGAACCTGTAACCTCATGGTTCCAAGTCAGATTTGTTAACCACTGAGCCACAACAGGAACTCCCTGGAATAAATATATTTTTTAGTTCTTTTTTTTTTTTTTTCTTTTCAGACCCACACCTGCAACATATGAAAGTTCCAGGCTAGGGTTCAAATCGGAGCTGCAGCTGCAGGCCTACACTATAGCCATGGCAACGCCAGATCCGAGCTACATCTGTGACCTATGCCACAGCTTACACAATGCTGGATCCTTAACCCACTGAGCAAGGCCAGGGATTGAACCTGCATCCTCATGGACACTATGTTGGGTTCTTAATCTGCTGAGTCACAACGGGAACTCCTATTTTTGTTTTTTAACTAAAAATACATATACATGGTAAAAAAGAATACAAGCAATATGAAAGGATATACAATTAAAGTTACATATTGCTCCTATTCCCAAGTTCCCTTGGTTCCCTTTCCAGAGATCCCCACTATTAGTTTCTTGTTTGTCTTCCAGGTATATTCTATGCAAATTATGGATGTGCAAGTGTAAATGGGTGTATATGTGTGTGTGCACATGTGTTTGGATCTCTGTCTCTTCCGGGTTTTTTTTGCTTTTTTTTTTTCTTCTTCTCATTTTTGGCCACCCTGCGGCATATGGAGTTCCTGGACCAGGGATCAGGTCCAAGCTTTAGTAGTGACCTAAGCTGCATCTGCAGCAACACCAGATCCCTAACCCACTGTGCCAGGCCAGGGATCAAACCCAAGTTCCAGCACTCCCAAGACGCCACTGATCCCATTGTGTCACAGCAGGAACTCCTATTCTGGTTTATTGATGAAAACAGAAATTTCTTTTCCTTTTTTCACTTAAAATAGATCATACCAACATATCTATATTTTCTTTTTTTTGACAAATGGAAGCAAGCTATTCACTCTGCTTTTTTCACTTAATTTATCTTTGAGACTGTGTCATGTCAGTACATTTATAGCTGCCATATTGTTTTCATGGCTACATCATAATTTATTGAAGCAGTTCCAGACATTTTGGTTGTTTCCAATATCCTGGTATTACAAACAATTCCCCCGAACATACTTATTTGTACACATGTGTTGGTATATTTATAGGATAAATTCCTAGTAGTATGTTGCAGGATCAAAGTATATAGTGGTTGATGTTATTCCCTGCCTAACATCCATTCCATATCTTGCCTGTTGTTTAGCAGTAATTAATTAATTAATTAATTTGCTTTTTAGGGCCGAACTCACGGCATATGGCAGTTCCCAGGCTAGGGGTTGAATCAGAGCTGCATCTGCCAGCCTATGCCGCAGCCGCAGCAATGCAGGATCCAAGCCACATCTGCGACCTACACCACAGCTCACAGTAATGCCGGATCCTTGCCCTGGTGAGTGAAGTCAGAGATTGAACCCACATCTTCAAGGATACTAGTAGGATTCATTTCCATTGCACCACAATGGGAACTCCCAGCAGTCATAAAGTTTGAAGGGGTGGAATTGATCTCACCCCCAGCTTCTGGAGGAGGTTCACTACTCATCCCCCATGCCTTAGTGATTGATTCAGGCAACCCAGACCTTAGCCAATCAATGCATATCATTGTCCTGTCAAGGGGAAAGTTTAGGAGTGGACCAGTTCCTAAGTCAAGTAATGAAATGTTAGAGGATATTTGTTGAAGTATTCAGAGAAAGAAGGTTTTTGTTTTTGTTTTTATTCTTTGCTCTTCTGAGAACAAAAGCCAACTTTGTCTCTTCTTTTGGACAATATGGTGTAGGTGATGTGAAGACTTCAAGTGCTGAAGCCCTTTTGCTACCAAGAAGAGAGTCAGATTTGCAATGGACCTCACACTTTTGAAGATGGAAATGACAGATGGAAGGAAATTAGGTCCTTAGTGGTATTGTTGATCCACAGAATCAAACCAATTTCAAAGCCAAATCATACCCTGAAATTTGCAGTTATTTGAGCAATAAATCCTCTTTACTGTTTAAGTGTGTTGGACGTGGGTTTTCTTTTACTTACCCAAAAATAGACATATGTACTTTTAAAATTTTGAGCAAGCTCCCGTTGTAGCTCAGCGGGTTATGAACTTGACCAGTATCTATGAGGACGCAGGTTTGATCCTTGGCCTTGCTCAGTGGGTTAAGGATCTGGCATTGCTGTGAAATGTGGCGTAGATTGCAGACATGGCTTGCATCTGGTGTTGCTATGGCTGTGGTGTAGGCCTACAGCTGCAGCTCCAATTCAACCCCTAGCCTGGGAACTTCCATATGGTGCCGGCATGGCCCTGAAAAGAAAATTAATTAAAAATTTTAAAAAATTTGATAAGTTGCCTTACCAATTTAAAATCCAACAACAAAATATGAGCGTGTCTGTTTCTCCACAGCCTTGCTAACACCATATATTATCAAACTTTCTGATATTGTCATTTTTATAGGAAAAGCGTGGTATCTCAACATAATCTTTTTATCATGATTAAGATTAAACTTTTTAATATACTTAAAAATCACATATATTTCCCTTGTGTGTGTGTGTATATACTGCTCATGTCCTTTCCCCAGTTTTCAGTTTCTTTCTTTTTTTTTTGTCTTTATTTTTAGGGCCGCACACACGGCGCAGCATATAGAGATTCCCAGGCTAGGTGGCTTATTGGAGCTATGGCTGCCGGTCTACACCATAGCTCATGGCAACACCGGATCCTTAACCCACTGAGCAAGGCCAGGGATGGAACCCCCAACCTCATGGTTCCTAATCAAATTCATTTCCGCTGCACCACAATGGGAACACCTTGTTTTCAATTTCTATTTCTCTTTTCTCATTGCTTTGTAAAAGTTTTTGTATCTTAAGAAAATCAGATGTTGGTCATATGGGTTGAAATATATTTTCTGAATTTCTCCTTTGGCTTTGTTTTTTTTTTTTTTGCATTTTTTTTGTCTTTTTGCCTTTTCTAGAGCTACTCCCACAGCATATGGGGGTTCCCAGGCTAGGGGTCTAATCAGAGCTGTAGCCACAGGCCTACGCCAGAGCCACAGCAACTTGGGATCCGAGCCACGTCTGCAACCTACGCTACAGCTCATGGCAACGTCAGATACTTAACCCACTGATCGAGGCCAGGGATCGAACCCACAACCTCCTTGTTCCTAGTAGGATTTGTTAACCACTGAGCCACAACGGGAACTCCCAATTTTTTTGCATTTTAATGGCAGAATATATATAACATAACATTTACCATTTTATTTATTTACTTATTTATTTTTTGCTTTTTAATGCTGCACGTTCACCATATTCCAGCAAGGGAGCTTACTACAATGAACACGGAGGGGATTGCCATGAGTGTGTACAAAATAACAATAAACTAAAAAAAGAAGAATCTGACTGCAGCAGGTTGGGCCATTGCAGAGGTGTAGGTTCAATCCCTGGTGCAATAGGTTAAAAGATCTGGATTTGCAGCTGTGGCTCAGATTTAATCCTTGGCCTGGGAACTTCCATATGCTGCAGGTGTGGCCATAACACACACACACACACACAATTTATTTAAACTAAAAAAACCCTACAGGAGTTCCTGTTGTGGCTCAGTGGTTAACGAATCCGACGAGGAACCATGAGGTTGTGGGTTCGATCCCTGGCCTCGCTCAGTGGGTTAAGGATCCAGCATTGCCGTGAGCTGTGGTGTAGGTCACAGATGAGTCTTGGATCCCAAGTTGCTGTGGCTCTGGCGTAGGTCGGCAACTACAGCTCCGATTAGACCCCTAGCCTGGGAGCCTCCACATGCTGTGGGTGTGGCCCTAGAAAAGGCAAAAAAGACAAAAAAACCCCACAACCCTACAATTTACCTATTTCTCCCAACCCCTACCCCCACCTCTTAAAGAGCCTTTTTATCTCTTGCAATCACCAATCTGGCCTATGTATCTATAAGCTCGGGGTTCTCTTGGTTATGGTCATTGTTTTGAGATTCCACATATAAGAGATCATATGGGGAGTTCCTGTTGTGGCGCAGCAGAAACGAATCCAACTAGGAACCATGAGGTTGAAGGTTCGATCCTGGCCTTGCTCAGTGGGTTAAGGATCTGTCGTTGTGGTGAGCTGTGGTGTAGGTCGCAGACACAGCTCAGATCTGGCATTGCTGTGGCTCTGGCGTCAGCTGGCGGCTAAAGCTCCCATTAGACCCCTAGCCTGGGAACCTCCATATGCTGGGGGTGCGGCCCTAAAAAGACAAAAGACAAAAGAAAAAAAAAGAGAGAGACCATATGGTATTAGTGTTTCTCTGTCTGACTTATTTTAGCACAATGCCCTTGAGGTCCATCCATGTTATCACAAGGGATCTTCAAGATTTCATTCTTTTTATGTTTGATTAATATATACATATGCCACAATTTCTTTATCCATTCATCCATCAATGGACAGTTACAGTGTTTGCATGTCTTGGCTATTATAAATAATGCTGCAATGAACATGGAGGGGCTTGCATATATTTTTTCAAATGAGTATTTTTGTTTTCTTTGGATAAATATGCAGAAGTATAACTGCCGGATCATATGGTAGTCCTATTTTTAATTTTTTTGAGGAATCTCCATACTGTTTTCCTTAGTGGCTGCAACAATTTACATTCCTACCAATAATGCACAAGAGTTCCCTTTTCTCCACATTTTTACCCACACTCTTTTGTTTGCTTGTTTTTTGGCCGTGCCTGTGGCATGTGGAAGTTCCCAGGCCAGGGATGAAACCTGTGCCACAGCAGCAACCCAAGCTACTGCAGTGACAATGCTAGATCCTTAACCCATTGCGCCACAAGAGAACTCTTGTTATTTCCTGTTTTTTTTGTTGCTGTTGTTGCCATAGTTTGTTGTTTGTTTTGTGATAGCCATTATGACAAGAATGTGGTGATATCTCATTGTAGTTTTGATTTGTACTTCCATAATGATTAATGATCTTGAGTATCTTCAAGTACCAGTTGGCCATCTGTATATCCTTGGAAATATGTTTGTTCAGATCTTCTACCCATTTTTCCCCCTTTTTTTATTTCCACTTGCCCCCAAGGCATATGGAAGTTCCCAGGCTGTGGCAACACAGGATCCTTAGCGACTGTACTGGGCCAGGGATCAAACTGGCAATGTCACAGAGATGAGCCAGTTTGTTAACCCACTGCATGACACTAGAAATTCCTTCTGCCCATTTTTTAACCAGATTGTGGGTGTTTTTTTTGCTATTTCTCTAAAAAAAAATTTTTGGCCATGCCTGTTGTATGTGGAAATTCCTGAGCCATGGTTTGAACCCTCACCACAGAAGTGACCTGAACTGCTGCAGTGACAATACTGGATCTTTAACCCACTGTGCCACAAGGGAACTCCTTTATTTTGCCTTTTTTTTTTTTTTTTTTTTTTTTTTTTTACTTTTTAGGGCCATACCTGCAGGAGATGGAAGTTCCCAGGCTAGGGGTCAAATCAGAGCTACAGCTACCAGCCTACACCACAGCCACAGCAATGCAGAATCCAGGCCACGTCTGTGACCCACACCACAGCTCACAGCAATGTGGGATCCCTGACCCACTGAGTGAGGCCAGGTATAGAACCCGCATCCTCATGGATACTAGTCAGGTTTGTGTCTGCTGCGCCACAATGGGAGCTCTCTTTTTTGCTATTGATTTGTGTGAGTTCTTTCTATATTTTATTTTATTTTATTTTTTATCTTTGTGCCATTTCTTGGGCCGCTCTCGCGGCATATGGAGGTTCCCAGGCTAGGGGTCTAATCGGAGCCATAGCCACCAGCCTACGCCAGAGCCACAGCAACGCGGGATCCGAGCTGCGTCTGCAACCTACACCACAGCTCACGGCAACGCCGGATCTTTAACCCACTGAGCAAAGGCAGGGATGGAACCCGCAACCTCATGGTTCCTAGTCGGATTCGTTAACCACTGCGCCACCACGGGAACTCCTATATTTTAGATATTAGTCCCTTATCAGATGTATGATTTGTAATTCTTTTCCCCATTCAGTAGGATGCATTTTATTTTGCTTTTCTTTTTTCTTCTCTCTCTCTCTTTTTTTTTTTTTTTTGGCTATGGTGTGCAGTAATTTGATGTGCGATCTTAGTTCCCAGACCAGGGATTGAACCTGGATTGCAGTGGTGAAAGGGCCAAATCCCAACTACTAGATCAACATGAGGAGTAATTTCATCATAACAATATCAAGTCTTTTCATCCTTGAACATGAGATGTCTTTCCATTTGTTTCTGTCTTCTTTAATTTATTTTTAAATTATTATTATTATTATTTGCTTTTTAGGGCCATACCTGCAACACCTGGAAGTTCCCAGGCTAGGGGTCAATTTGGAGATGCAGCTGCTGGCCTATGCCACAGCCACAGCAATGCCAGATCCTAGCCACATCTGTGACCTATGCCACAGCTTGTCACAATACCAGATCTTTAACACACTGAGCAAGGCCATGGATCAAACCCATATCGTCATGGATTCTTTTTTTCTCAGTGAATTTTATTACATTTATAGCTGTACAACAATCATCACAACCCAATTTTAAAGCATCTCCATCCCAAAACCCAGGCGCATCTCCCCGCCCCCCCCACCCTGTCTCATTTAGAAAGCATAAGTTTTTCAAAGTCTGTGAGTCATCATCTATTCTGCAAAGACATTCATTATGTCCTTTTTTTAGATTCCACATGTAAGTGATAGCATATGATGTTGGTGTCTCACTGTCTGGCTAACTTCACTTAGCGTGATAATTTCTAGGTCCATCCATGCTTCTGCAAAAGCCATTATTTCTTTCCTTTTAATGGCTGAGTAATATTCCACTGTGTATATATACCACATCTTCTTTTTTTCTTTTTGTCTTTTCTAGGGCCACACCTGCAGTATATGGAGGTTCCCAGGCTAAGGGTCCAGTCAGAGCTGTAGCCACTGGCCTACACCACAGCTCACAGCAATGCCAGATCTTTAACCCACTGAGCGAGGTCAGGGATTGAACCTGAAACCTCGTGGTTCCTAGTCAGATTTGTTAACCACTGAGCCACGATGGAAACTCCTACCACATCTTCTTTATCCACTCCTCTGTCGAAGGACATTTAGGTTGTTTCCATGTCTTAGCTATTGTATATGGTACTACAATGAACATTGGAGTATCAGTGTCTTTTCAAGTCATGGTTTTCTCTGGATAGATGCGCAGGAGTGGGATTGCTGGATCAAATGGTAATTCTATTTTTACTTTTTTGAGGACTCTCCATACTGTTTTTCACAGTGGTTGCACCAGTTTACATTCCCACCAACAGGGTAATAGGATTCCCTTTTCTCCACATTATCTCCAGCATTTATTGCTTGTAGACTTTTTTTTTCTTTTCTTTTTTTTTTTTTTTTTTTTTTTTTTTTTGCTTTTTGAGGGCTACACCTGTGACATATGGAGATTCCCAGGCTAGGGGTCCAGTTGGGGATACAGCTGCCAGCTTACACCACAGCCACAGCAACTCGGACTCTGCTCCTCATCTGGTACCTACAACACAGCTCATGGCAACGTCAGATCCTTAACGCACTGAGCGAGGCCAGGAATTGAACCTGCAACCTCATGGTTCCTAGTCAGATTCATTAACCATTGAGCCATGACGGGAACGCCATATGGCCTTTATTATGTTGAGGTGAGTTCCCTCTATGCCCATTTTCTGAAGGGTTTTTGCCAGAAATGGGTGTTGGATTTTGTCAAAGGCTTTTTCTGTATCTATTGAGAAGATCATATGGTTTTTGTTCTTCAGTTTGTTAATGTGGTGTATCACACTGATTGTTTTGTGGATACTGAAGAATCCCTGGGATAAATCCCAGTTGATCATGATGTACAATCCTTTTAATGCATTGTTGGATTCAGTTTGCTAGTATTTTGTTGAGGATTTTTGCATCTATGTTCATCAGTGAAATTGACCTGTAATTTTCTTTTGTTGTGGTATCTTTGTCTGGTTTTGGTGTCAGGGTGATGGTGTCCCTTCCTCTGAAATTTTCTGGAATAGTTTCAGAGGATAGGTGTTAGCTCTTCTCTAAATGTTTGATAGAAATCACCAGTGAAGCCATCTGGTCCTGGGCTTTTGTTTATTGGAAGTTTTTTAATCACAGTTTCAATTTCATTACTTGTGATTGATCCATTCATCATTTCTATTTTATCTTGGTTTAGTCTTGGAAGATTGTACTTTTCTAAGAATTTGTCCATTTCTTCTAGGTTGTCCATTTTATTGGCATATAGTTGCTTGTAGTAGTCTCTTATGATCCTTTGTATTTCTTTTTCTTTTTTTCTTGTCTTTTTGTCATTTCTTGGGCCGCTCCCCTGGCATATGGAGGTTCCCAGGCTAGGGGTCGAATCTCAGCTGTTGCCACCAGCCTACACCACAGCTCATGGCAATGCCGGATCATTAACCCACTGAGCAAGGCCAGGGATCGAACCCGCAACCTCATGGTTCTTAGTCGGATTCATTAATCACTGCGCCATGATGGGAACTCCGATCCTTTGTATTTCTGTGATGTCTGTTGTACCTTCTCCTTTTTCATTTCTAATTTTATTGATTTGAGTCTTCTTCTTTTCTTGATAAGTCTGGCTAAGCGTTTGTCAATTCTGTTGGTCTTTTCAAAGAACCAACTTTTCATTTCATTGATCTTTTCTATAGTTTTCTTCCTTCCTTTCTTCTTTCTTTCTTTCTTTCTTTCTTTCTTTCTTTCTTTCTTTCTTTCTTTCTTTCTTTCTTTTTTGTCTTTGTCTTTTCTAGGGCTGCATTCACAGCATATGGAGGTTCCCAGGCTAGAGGTCTAATCAGAGCTGTAGCTGCTGGCCTATGCCAGAGCCATAGCAACACGGGATCTGAGCCACATCTGCGACCTGCCCCACAGCTCATGGCAATGCTGGGATCCTTAACCCACTGAGCAAGGCCAGGGATTGAACCTGCAACCTCATGGTTCCTAGTTGGATTCATTAACCACTGAGCCACGACAGTAACACCATCTTTGTTTCCATTTCATTGATTTCTTCTCTGATCTTTATGATTTCTTTGCTTCTACTAACTTTAGGTCTTGGCTGTTCTTATCTCTCTAGCTGCTTTAGATGTAAAGTTAGCTTGTTTATTTGAGCTTTTTCTTGTTTCCTGTGGTGGGCATGTATTGCTATAAACTTCCCTCTTAGAACTGATTTTGCTGCATCCCATAGGTTTTAGAGTGTTGTATCATTTTTGTCATTTGCTTCTAGGAATTTTTAAATTTCCTCTTTGATTTCTTCAGTGATCCATTGGTTGTTTAGTAGCATGTTGTTGAGTCTCCATGTGTTTGTATTTTTTGCATTTTTTTTCTGTTGTTGATTTCTAGTCATATAGTGTTGTGGTCAGAAAAGATGCTTGACATGATTTCAATTTTCTTAAAGTTACCAAGGCTTGATTTGTAGTCCAGGATTGATCAATCTTAGAGAATGTTCCATGTGCACTTGAGACGAATGTGTATTCTGCTGCTTTTGAATGTAATGTCCTATAAATATCTATTAAATCCATCTGGTCTAATGCTTCATTCAGAGCCTGTATTTCCTTGTTGATTTTCTGTCTGGATGATCTGTCCATTGCTGTAAGTGTGGTGTTAATGTCCCCTGCTATTATTGTGTTATTGTCGATTTCTCCTTTTAAGGCTGTTAGCAGTTGCCTTATATATTTTGGTGATCCTATGTTGGGTGCATATATATTTACAGTTGTTATATGTTCTTGGGTTGATCCTTTGATCATTATGTGGTGTCCTTCCTAGTCTCTTATAATATTCTTTATTTTAAGGTCTGTTTTGTCTGATATGAGTATTGCTACTCCAGCTTTCTTTTGGTTCCCGTTTGCATGGAATATTTTCTTCCATCCTCTCACTTTCAATTTGTATGTGTCCCTAGAAGTGAAGTGGGTCTCTTGAAGACATATATGGATCTTGTTTTTGTATCCATTCAACCAGCCTATGTTTTTGACTGGGGCACTTAGTCCACTTACTTTTAAGGTAATTATTGATATGTATGTTTTTATTGCCATTTTATTCACTGTTTTGGATTTGGTTTTGGTGCTCTTTTTTCTTCCCTTCTTCTCTTGTTCTTTCCTCTTGTGGTTTGATGATTATCTTTAGTGTTGTATTTGAGTTGATTTTTCTTATTTGCGTGTTATAAATTGTAGATTTTTGGTTTGCAGTTACCCTGAAGTTTTGATATATATTTTATATATATGAGATTGTTTTAAGTTGTTGGTCTCTTAATTGCAAGTTCATCTCCAGTGTCCTGCATTTGTACCCTCCTCTTCTCATGATTTCTGATTTTGGTAGCATATTTGTGCATGGATGATTTCCTGCCTTTACTGGTGAGCCTTGCCATTTGTGGGTTTTTTTTTTTGTCTTTTTGTCTTTTTGCCTTTTCTAGGGCTGCTCCCTCGGCATATGGAGGTTCCCAGGCTAAGGGTCAAATTGGAGGGTAGCTTCTGGCCTACACCACAGCCACAGCAACGCAGGATCTGAGCCGTGTCTGGGACCTACATCAGAGCTCACAGCAACGCTGGATCCTTAGCCCACTGAGCAAGGCCAGGGATCGAACCCACAACCTCATGGTTCCTAGTCAGATTTGTTAACCACTGAGCCACGACGGGAACTCTGATTTGTGGTATTTTTGTTTCTAGTTATGGCCTTTTCTTTTCTGCCTAGAGAATTTCCTGTAGTAATTATTGTAAAGCTGGTTTAGTGTTGCTGAATTCTCTTAGCTTTTGCCTATCTATAAAGCTTTTGATTTCTCCTTCAAATATGTATGAGAGCCTTGCTGGGTAAAGTAATCTTTGTTGGAGGTTTTTTCCTTTCATCACATTAGGTATATGGTGCCACTCCCTTCTGGCCTGCAGAGTTTCTGTTGAAAAATTTTCCAATAACCTTATCAGGGTTCCCTTGTATATTATTTGTTTCTTTTCCCTAGCTGCTTTCAAAGTTTTCTCTTTGTCTTTAATTTTGATCAGTTTGATTAATACGTGTCTCAGGTTGTTCCTCCTTGGGTTTATTTCATATGGTATTGTTGTGCTTCCTGGATTTGCGTGAGTGGTTCCTTTCCCATGTTAGGGAAATTTTTGGCTGTTGTCTCTTAGAATATTTTTTCTGTCCCACTCTCTCTCTTTTCCTTCTGGCACCCCTATAATATGATGTTGGTGCATTTAATGTTGTCCCAGAGTTCTTTGGGACTGTCTTCATTTTTTTGTTAAATCTTTTTTCTCTTTTCTGTTCCACATCAGTGATTTCCACTAGTCTGTCCTCCACCTTGCTTGTTTGTTCTTCTGCCTCCTATATTCTTATGTTGGTTGCTTCTAGTGAATTTTTTTTTTGTCTTTTTGCCATTTCTTGGGCCACTCCCACGGCATATGGAGTTTCCCAGGCTAGGGGTCGAATCGGAGCTGTAGCCACCAGCCTATGTCAGAGCCACATCAACGTGGGATCTGAGCCACGTCTGCAACCTACACCACAGCTCACGGCAACTCCAGATCCTTAACCCACTGAGCAAGGCCAGGGATCGAACCTGCAACCTCATGGTTCCTAGTCAGATTCCTTAACCACTGAGCCACGACGGGAACTCCCTCTAGTGAATTTTTTAATTTCAGTTATTGCATTTTGCATCTCTGCTTGCTTAAGTTTTAAATCTTATATTTCTTTGCTCAGTGTTTGCTGTAAATTATCAGTTTTTTCCTTCAGTTTATTTCCAATATCTTGCATCATCTTCAGCATTATCAATCTAAAGTCTTCTTCCTGGAGGCTGATAATCTCCGTATCACTTAGCCATTTTTCTGGAGTTTTTTCTTGTTCCCTTATCTGAGTTTTAAGTTCTCTGCCTTTTCATTTTTATAGGTTTTTGGTGTGGTGTCCTTTTTGTAGACAATAGAGTTGTAGCTTCTCTTATTTTTGATGTCTACCCCCCTTTGTGGCTGAAGTTGGTACATGGGCTTGCTGTAGGTTTTTTGATGGGAGGGACTGGTGCCTGCCCACTGGTAGGTGAGGCTGATTCCTATCCTTCTTGTGGGTGGGGCTTTGTCTCTGGGTGAGATTAGAGGCTGGCTGTGTGCCTGGGGGGTCTTTAGGCAGCCTGATGCGTAGGGCTATGATCCCACCTGGGTTATTTTTGGTCTGGGGCTTCTCAGCGCTGATGTGGGGGGAAGATTTTCCCAAAACGGCCACCTCTAGAGGAACACACGCTGATGAGTATTCCTGATACCTTTGCCTCCAATGTCCTTCCCCCACAATGAGCCACAGTCACCCCCTGTTTTCCCAGGAGATCCTCCAAGAACTGAAGTCCAGTCCAACCCAGATTCCTTTGGAGCCTCTGCTTTGCCCCAGGACCTGGTGCACATGAAATCCTGTGTGCACCTTTCAAGAAAGCGGTCTCTGTTTCTCCCAGTCCCATGGAGCTCCTGTGCATAAGCCCAACTGGCCTTCAATGCCAGATGCTCCAGGGGCTCTTTCTCCAAATGCCAGATCCCCAGGTGTGGGAACCTGACATGGGGCTCAGAACTCTCACTTCTGTAGGTGAGTCGATGTGATACAGTTACTTTCCAGTCTTTGGGCTGCCCACCTGGCAGGCATGGGGTTGCTTATATTGTGTAATTGCCCCTTGTACTGTCTTGATGTGGCCTCCTCTTTGTCTTGTGGAGTAGGATATCTTTTTGAAAGTTTCCAGTCCATTTGGTTGTAATTTTGTTGTTTTTATGAGAGAAGGTAAGCTCCAGTCCTTCTATTCTGCCATCTTCATCCCGTTTCCAGCTAGGATTACTAGTTGTATTCTTAACCAACTGAGCCACAACAGGAACTCCAATTTCTTATTTAATTTAATTTAGTTCAACAATGTTTTGTTGTTTCCTTTTAAAAAAATTTTTTTATTACTCTGTAATTGATATACAATGTTTCAGGTGTAGAACAAAGTGATTCCATTTGAATCTATCTATCTATATACCTATATCTATATCTATATCTATACTTTTTCAGAATCTTTTCCATTGTAGGGTTTTCTACATATAAGTTCATGTCATCTGTGAACAGAGATAATTTTACTTCTTTTCCAAACTGGTTGCCTTTTATTTCTTTTCTTTTCTTTCTTTCTTTTGCCTAATTGCTGGCTAGGATGTCCACTACTATGTTGAATAGAAGTAGCAAAGGAAGATACTCCTGATCTTATGGAAAAAAACTTTTAATCTTTCACCATTGCATATGATGTTAGCTGTGGGTTTTTCACATATGGCCTTTATTATGTTGAGGAAGTTCCCTTCTATTCCTGATTTATTGAGTGTTTTTATTAGGAAAGAGTTTTGAATTTTGTGATATGCTTTTTCTATATCTATTGAGATGATCATGTGATTTTTAAATCCTTTATTATACTAATGTCATATATCACATTGATTGATTTGCATACATTGAATCATCTTTGCATCCCAGGGATAAATCCCCCTCAGCCATTGTATATGATCCATTTAATGTGCTGTCAAAATAAGTTTGCTAGTATTTGGATCGGATTTTTGCATCCATGTTCATCAGGGATGTTGGCCTGTAGTTTTCTTTTCTTGTGAGGTCTATGCCTAGCTTTGGTATCAGCTATGTCTGGCTTTATAGAATGAATTAGGAACTCTTTCCTCCTCTTCGGTTTTCTTGAAGAGTCTGAGGAGGATTGGTGTTTATTCTTCTTTAAATGTTTGATTGAATTCGCCAGTGTAGCCATCTGGCCCTTAATGTTTTTTTGTTGGGAAGTCTTCAATTACAGATTAACTCTCCTTAGTAGTTGTAGGTCTTTTTAGATTTTCTATTTCTTCATGGGTTATTTTCGGTAGATAGTCTGTGAAAGGGACATGCTCATTTCTTCTACCCATAGAATACTTCAGTATTCCAAATGTATGTGTGTTTTTTGTACACTAAACAACTCCCCAGATCTCAGCAGACACCAATTAGGTGTTCTATATTTCACTCAATTCTGACACTGTCTACCTGGAAATAACATCAGATCCCACAAGTTAAGGCTCAGCCCCACAACTGTGCCTCCACTTTATTTTTTAATTTTTTAATTTTTTTCCTATTTCTTGGGCCGCTCTCGTGGCATATGGAGGTTCCCAGTCTAGTGGTCGAATCGGAGCTGTAGCCGCCAGCCTACGCCAGAGCCACAGCAACGCGGGATCTGAGCCGCGTCTGCAACCTACACCACAGCTCACGGCAACGCCGGATCGTTAACCCACTGAGCAAGGGCAGGGACCGAACCTGCAACCTCATGGTTCCTAGTCGGATTCGTTAACCACTGTGCCATGACGGGAACTCCTGTGCCTCCACTTTAGATGCCAATTGCAAGTCCAGGTTGTCATTTGTACCTTTGACTGAGCAGCTACATATTGGAGGTTCCCACAACCCCCTTTTGGGGTTTGATAACTTGCTAGAATGGCTCACAGAATTCAAGAAACAGTGTACTTACTAGATTACTGATTTGTGATAAAAGGATAAAACCCAGGAACAGCCAGATGGAAGAGATACATAAAGGTATGTGGGAAGTTCTGATCAAGGCTCAGTGGAAACGAATCTGACTAGGATCAATGAGGATGCAGGTTAGATCCCTGGCCTCGCTCAGTGGGTTGAGGATCTGGCATTGCTGTGAGCTGTGGTGTAGGTTGCAGACACAGCTCAGATCTGGCATTGCCGTGGCTGTGGTGTAGGCTGCAGACACAGCTCAGATCTGGCATTGCCGTGGCTGTGGTGTGGGCCAGCAGCTACAGCTCTGATTCAACCCCTAGCCTGGCAACCTCCATATGCTTTGGGTGTGGCCCTAAAAAGACATAAAATAAAATAAAATAAAGGTATGGGGGCAGGGGTGTGTAGCTTCCATGACTTCTCTGGTTATAACACCCCCTCAGCATCTCCACACGTTCACCAACCTGGAAGCTCTCCAAAATCCTTTGATTAGGATTTTTATGGAGGTTTATTACATATGCATGTTTGAATTGTTGGGCATTAGTGATTAAGTCAATCTCCAGCCCTTCTCCCTTGGAGGTCATAGGATGAGGCTGAAATTACATGGCTATCACCTCCCATCTTGAAGGTATCTAGAAGCTCCCAGCCACCAGTATCTGGTTTATAGTCTTGTTCAAGTCTTCTATTTCTGCATTGATCTGTCTGGTTATACTATATATTTTTTGGGGGGCTACCCCTGCAGCATATGGAAGTTCCAATGCAAGGGGGCAAATAAGAGTTGCAGCTGCTGGCCTATGCCACAGCCACAGCAATGCTGGATCTGGATCTGAGCCTCATCTGTGACCTACACTGCAGCTTGCAACAACTCCAGATCCTTAACCCACTGAGCAAGGCCAGGGATTGAGCCTGCATCCTCACAGACACTATGTTGGCTTCTTAACTCTCTGAGCCACATTGGTAACTCCTGGGCCATTTTTTCTTAAGTATCTTTTTCTCTTTCCTCTTGTTTCTTCTTCTGGGACTTTCATAATGTGTACAGTAGTATGCTTGATGATGTCCCACAGGTCCCTTAGGCACCATTCCTCTTTCTTCATTCTTTTTTTTCCTTCTCCTTTGAATGGATAATTTCAGTTGTCTCATCTTTTTTGTTTTTTTTGTTTGTTTGTTTTTTAGGGCCACAACTGTGGCATATGGAAGTTCCCAGGCTAGGGGTTGAATTAGGGCTGCAGCTGCTGGCCTATGTCACAGCCACAGCAATAGAGGATCCCAGCCGCATCTGTGACCCACAGCTCCCAGCAATGCCAGATCCTTAACCCACTGAGCGAGGCCAGGGATTGAACCTGCATCCTCATGAATATTAGTCAGGTTTGTAACCCACTAAGCCATAATGGGAACTCCCCAATTGTCTCATCTTAAAGTTTGTTGATCCATTTTTTCTCCCTCCTTAAGTCTGCTACTGATCTTGTCTATTGAATTTTTTCATTTATTGTAGTTTTTATTTCCAGAATTTCTCTTTGGTGTCATTTTGTAATTTCTACTTTACTTTTTTTTTTCTTTTGTAGGGCCGCACCCACGGCCTATGGAAGTTCTCCTGCTAGGGGCCAAATCGGAGCTACAGCTGCCAGCCTGCACCACAGCCACAGCAATGCAGGATCCGAGCTGTGTCTGTGACCTACACCACAGCTCACGGCAATGCCAAATCCTTAACCCACTGAGTGAGGCCAGGGATCAAACCTGCATCCTCATGGTTTATAATCAGGATTGTTAACCACTGAGCCATGAAGGGAAGTCCTTTATTTTACTTATACTCTCATTTTTTTTTCCCATGCATTGTTTTCCTAATTTCCTCTAATTCTTTGTCCGTGGTTTCTTTGAGCTCATTGAATATATTTAAGACAGCTGATTTATTGTCTTTGACTAGTAATTTCAATATCTAGGTCTCCTCTGGGATGGTTTTGACAAATTCTTTTTTTCTTGCAATTGGGCTATACTTTCATGTTTATTTGTTAATTTTGTAAATTTTTTTGAGAACTGGACATTTTGAATATTATTATTGTAGTAACTCTGGCGATCTAATTCTCCTCTGGAATTGATGAATCTTGCTTGTCAATGGTTGGAGCCATCTGTTTGTGACTTTTGCAAACTGTTTTTGCTAAGTGTGTATTACTTGTGCTTAGTTCCTGAAATTTCTGTTCTTCTGTCTCTGTAGTCAGCCAGTAACCTGTCAAAGGTTTCCTTAAATGTTTATGTTCCCAAAGGGGGAAGGGAAAAATACAAAACAAAACCCAAACCCAGGAGTTCCCGTCGTGGCCCAGCAGAAACGAATCTTAAGGATCCATGAGGATGCAGGTTTGATCCCTGGCCTCGCTCATTGGGTTAAGGATCCAGCATTGCCATGAGCAAGCTGTGGTGTAGGTCTCAGACTGCTTGGCTCTGGCGTTGCTGTGGCTGTGGGGTAGGCCAGCAGCTACACCTCTGATTTGACCCCTAGCCTGGGAACATCCATATTACCATGGGTGTGGCCCTAAAAAAGCAACAACAACAACAAAAATAATAATAATGGAGTTCCCGTCTTGGTGCAGCGGAAACGAATCTGACTAGGAAACATGAGGTTGTAGGTTTGATCCCTGGCCTCACTCAGTGGGTTAAGGATCCAGCGTTGCCGTGAGCCATCGTGTAGTTCTCAGACACGCCTCGGATCTGGTGTTGCTGTGGCTGTGGTGTAGGCCAGCAGCTGTAGCTCTGATTAGACCCCTAGCCTGGGAACCAATGTATGCCACAGGCATGGCCCTAAAAAAAAAAAAAAAAAACAAAAAACAAAAACCCAAACCCAAGTACTGTCTCTTTAAATCCCCTGTAAGCCACATCAGCCTGTGGAAATTGAAACAATGGCAAGCCTTTGTGCCAGCCTCTTAGCTATCAAAAATAGCTATTAGCGGTGAAACCACACAGTCCTGTTATTTGGAGGACAATATCCTTATTGCTTACTCAGCCTCCAGGAAGCTGCCCCAGAAACTGTCCCCTTACCTGGCTGACTCAGGACTAGGGAATGGCAACAGGAAAGGCCTACATTTCAAGAATTTACCAAACCTTACATGTCTCTTTATCAAGTGCTGCTCAGGACTCTGCAAGTATTTGACCAGGCTCCAGAGTTCCAGGTGTTTAGGTGGAGGAATGGACTCCTAAATCTTCCTACTCTGCCATCTTCCATGATACCTGGCTGGTATTATTTTACTCCTTGGAATTTATTACTATTTTCTTTGTAGGCTAGTACATGATCAGTTTTTGTAAGTGTTCTACAATCTTTGGAAAGAATGTGTAGTGTATTTTGTAGTAGAAAGTTCTACACAAATCTATTAAATCCAACAAGTTATTTGTAATATTCAAGTATTCTATCTCCTTACCTGATATAGCTCTTTGGATTTGTCAGTTTGAATAATGTTTGTTTCCCACCATGATTTTGTCTTTGTCACATTTTTTTTTTTTTGGCCACCCCATGGCATACAGAGTTCCTGGGCCAGGCATCAGATCCAAGCCACGGTTGCAACCTATGCCACAGCTGCAGCAATGCCGGATCCTTTAACACACTGTGCCGGGCCGGGGATCGAACTTGTGTCCTGGCTTTGCAGAGGTGCTGCTGATCCTGTTGTACCACAGTGGGAACTCTGGTCACATTCTTGTGTTTCTAACAGTTTTTGTATCATATGTCACTACTACATTGTTCTGTATGAAAAGTTTAATGACAACTACATCTTCCTTCTTGGTTAATTGTACCTTTTGCCAATTTAAACAAATGGTACCTTTCTTGTACCTTTTAATACCTTTTGTATTGAACCCTGCTTTATTTGACATTAATATTGCCATTTCTTCTTTCTTTTTTAAATCATATTTGTCTGATATATCTTTATCCTTTTATTTTCTATATTTCTGTGTTATTTTATTTTAGGTATGTCTCCTGTAAACAATATGTAATTGCTTTTTTTTTTTTTTTTTTGCTTTTTAGGGCCGCACTTGCGGCATATGGAGGTTCCCAGGCTAGGGGTCCAATCAGAGCTGTAGCTGCCGGCCTACGCCACAGACACAGCAATGAGGTATCCAAGCCGTAAACCGTAGCTCACGGCAACACTGGATCCTTAACTCACTGAGTGAGGCCATGGATCAAACCCGAAACCTCATGGTTTCTAGTCGGATTTGTTTCTACTGCACAATGATGGGAACTCTGTTGGAGGCCATTTTAAACTATGCATTTTAAATCTTTTATGTTGTTGTTTAAATTTAATTTTTTGCCCATGCCCGTGGCATATGGGAATTCCCTGGGCCAGCAATCAATCCTGCACCATGGTAGTGACCTAAGCCGATGCAATGACAATGCCAGATCCTTAATCCATTGAACCACAAGCAAACTCCTAAACCTTTTATTGTGGAATTTTTCAAATAAACCCCCATTGTATCCATCACCCAATTCAATAATAACACTCTGTTTTTGTTTTATTTATCCCTCTCATTTATTGTTATAATTTTTATAATTATTAAAATTTTGTTGGAGTATTTTATTTTTTTATTTTTATAGTTTTTGTCTTTTTAGAGCCACACCTGCAGCATATGGACGTTCCCAGGCTAGAGGTCGAATTGGAGCCAGCCTACACCACAGCCACAGCAACACCAGATCCTTAACCCACTGAGCAAGGCCAGGGGTTGAACCTTCGTCCTCCTTGATACTAGTTAGATTTGTTTTCCCTGAGCCAGACGGGAAGTCCCCTTGCTGGAGTATTTTAAATCATGTCCTAGACATCATTCTGTTTCACTTTTAAATATTTTGGCTCTTATCTTTAAGAGATAAAGACTTAAAAAATACAACTACAATGGAGTTCCTGTTGTGGTTCAGTGGGTTAAGAACCCCACACAGGAGTTCCCGTCATACCACAGTGGAAATGAATCCGACTAGGAACCATGAGGTTGCGGGTTCAATTCCTGGCCTTGCTCAGTGGGTTAAGGATCTGGCGTTGCCATGAGCAGTGGTGTAGGCCAGCTGCTGTAGCTCCTATTAGACCCCTAGCCTGGGAACCTCCCTATGCTGCGGGTGTGGCCCTAAAAACAAAAACACCAAACAAACAAACAAAAAACCCACACAGTGTCCATGAGGATATAGGTTCAATCCCTGGCCTTGCTCAGTGGGTTAAGGATCTGGTGTTGCTGCAAGCTGTGGTGTAGGTTGCAGGCTTGGCTTGGATCTGGTGTTGCTGCGGCTGTGGCATAGTTCAGCAGCTGCAGCTCCAATTTGACCCCTAGCCTGGAAACTTCCATATGTCACAGGTGTGGCCATTAAAGGACCAAAAAATACAACCACAATAACATTATCATACTCAATGAAATGTATAAATTCTCAGTATCATCTAATACCTAGTCTGTGTTTAGTTTTCCCTTAGTAGCTTGAAAATGTTTTATTTTGCAATTGCCAACCTTCAGATATTTTTACTGACAATTTCAGATGATATTGTATTCCCACTCCTTGTTTTCCTTAAGCTTTTTCCTATTTGACACTGTCAGCTATTCCTTAAAACTTTTTTATTTTTTTATTTTTTTTTGTCTTTTGTCTTTTTTGTTGTTGTTGTTGTTGTTGCTATTTCTTGGGCCACTCCCGCGGCATATGGAGGTTCCCAGGCTAGGGGTTGAATCGGAGCTGTAGCCACCGGCCTACGCCAGAGCCACAGCAACTCGGGATCCGAGCCGCGTCTGCAACCTACACCACAGCTCACGGCAACGCCAGATCGTCAACCCACTGAGCAAGGGCAGGGACCGAACCCGCAACCTCATGGTTCCTAGTCGGATTCGTTAACCACTGCGCCACGACCGGAACTCCTTTATTTTTTTATTTTTTATTTTTTGTCTTTTGTCTTTTTTGTTGTTGTTGTTGTTGTTGTTTTGTCTTTTTGCTATTTCTTGGGCCGCTCCCTCGGCACATGGAGATTCCCAGGCTAGGGGTCGAATCGGAGCTGTAGCCACTGGCCTACGCCATAGCCACAGCAACATGGGATCCGAGCCACGTCTGCAACCTACATCGCAAGCAGCTCACGGCAACGCCGGATTGTTAACCCACTGAGCAAGGGCAGGGACCGAACCCGCGATCTCATGGTTCCTAGTCGGATTCGTTAACCACTGCGCCACGAAGGGAACTCCAAACTTTTAAGGCTATTCTACATGTTCTTCTGTTCTAAATCCTTCTTTTCTTTTCTTTTTTTTTTTGGCTCCTCTACTTCCTTCTGCTTGCACCCTTGAGACCCAATATTGAACTCTTTTCTCTTTTACTCTAACATTCCTTCTTTCAGGTAACTAATCTACATTATTGTTTCAGTTATCACATTTGTTTGAAACTAATATAATACTGTAAATCAACTATACCTCAATTTAAAAAAAAACTATCACCTTTGCTAATGACTCTAAAATCTTCATCTCCAGCCGGGGCCTCTCACCCAAACTCCAGTTCTCTATTTCTAACTGCCTACCGAACACTTCTGCATGAAAGCCCTATTGTAAACTCAAACCAAAAATAACTTGGAAATTTTTTTTTATCTTTTGTCCTTTTTTTAGGGCCGCACCTGCAGCATATGGAGGTTCCCAGGCTAGGGGTCGAATCGGAGCTGTAGCCACCTGCCACAGCCACAGCCACAGCAACTCCAGATCTGAGCCGAGTCTGAGACCTACACCACAGCTCATGGCAACGCTGGATCCTTAACCCACTGAGTGAGGCCAGGGATCGAACCCTCAACCTCATGGTTCCTAGTTGGATTCGTTTCCACTGCGCCACAACAGGAACTCATCAAACTGAAAATATCTTAAATTGAACTTACTATATACCCCCCAATAACTATCTTCACTTCCTCATTTCTGACAATGGCAATTTCATTCTCCCTGTTCTTAAGCTTAATATCCTAGTTATTTCTAACCTGTGATTCTCTTTCATTGCCCTTATTCAGTTAGTAACCAAGTTCTATTGAGTCTCCCCTTGTAGTAACTCTAGCTTCTTGCCAGTCTCACTGTTATTCCCTGAAACCTAATCACAAGACCTTCATAGGTAATTTAGCTACTATTTAGCGTTATACTGGAAGTCCTGACCAATGCCATGAAATGAGAAATCAAAATAAGTATAAAAATTGGCAAGGTAAAGACAAAACTCATTATTTTCAGTTGATATGAAAATCCAAGAGAATCAACTTATAAGTTATTAAACAAAAAAGTTTACATGAAAGACAGCTACTTATAAAATATATCAAAATCAACAACTTTCCTAAATATAAGCAATAAGTAAAATATGTTATAAAAATTTTCATTCACAATAGTAAGAAAAGCTATAAAATACATAATATAGGCAATGATCTCTTACATAGGAGAGAATGAAGAAAAGCAATAAAGGAGTTCCCGTTGTGGCTTGCAGGTTAAGAACCAACATAGTGGAGTTCCTGTCGTGGCGCAGTGGTTAACGAATCCGACTAGAAGCCATAAGGTTGCGGGTTCGATCCCTGGCCTTGCTCAGTGGGTTAAGGATCCAGTGTTGAAGTGAGCTCTGATGTAGGTCACAAACACGGCTCAGATCTCGTGTTGCTGTGGCTCTGGCATAGGCTGGGAGCTACAGCTCTGATTGGACCCCTAGCCTGGGAACCTCCATATGCCATGGGAGCGGCCCTAGAAAAGGCAAAAAAGACCAAAAAAAAAAAAAAGAACCGACGTAGTGTCTGTGAGGATGTAGGTTTGATCCCTGGCCTCGCCCATTGGGTTAAGGACCCTGCTTTGCCTCAAGCTGTGGTGTAAGTCTTAGATGTGGCTCAGATCTGGTGTTACGGTGGCTGTGGTGTAGGTCAGCAGCTGAAGATCCAATTTGACCCCTAGCTTGGGAACTTCCATATGCTACAGGTGCAGCTCTAAAGAGAAAAACAGAAAAAAAGCAATAAACCTAAAAGAAAAATTTGATTGGACATCATCAAAATTAAAACCTTCTGCTATTTTGGAGTTCCCTTGTGGTACAGCATGCTAAAGATCTGGCAGTGTCATTGCAGAGGCCTGGGTCACTTCTAAGGCATGTCTTTGATCCCTGGCCCAGGAACTTCCACATGCTGTGGGCAAGGCCAAGAAAATAGAATAAAATAAAATAAAAAGACTTATGCTATTTGGAGTTCCCATTGTGGCTCAGTGGTTAACGAATCTGACTAGGAACCATGAGGTTACCGGTTCGATCCCTGGCCTTGCTCAGTGGGTTAACGATCCGGTGTTACCGTGAGCTGTGGTGTAGGTTGCAGACCCGGCTCGGATCCCGCGTTGCTGTGGCCCTGGTGTAGGCCGGCGGCTACAGCTCTGATTAGACCCCTAGCCTGGGAACCTCCATATGCCGAGGGAGTGGCCCAAGAAAAGGCAAAAGACTTATGCTACTTTATTTAAGAAAACAAAAGGGCAGGCAGTTCCTGTTGTGCCTCAGCAGATTAAGAACCTGACTAGTATCCATGAGGATGCAGGTTTGATCCCTGGCCTTGCTCAGTGGGTTAAGTATCTGGTGTTGCCGCAAGCAGGTCACAGATGTGGCTTGGATCAGGCATTGTTGTGGCTGTGGTGAAGGCCAGCAGCTGCAGCTGCAATTTGACCCCTAGCCTAGGAACTTCTATATGCTGCAGGTGCAGCCCTAAAAAAAAAAAAAAGAAAGAAAGAAAGAAAAAGAAAAAAAGAAAAGAAAATGAAAGGGAAGCTAAAGAGAAGGAGAAAATATTCACTGTACTTATGTCTAACAAAGAATTTGTATCTAGAACATATAAAGAACTTAAAAAAATTTATGGCCACACCCATGGCATATGCAAGTTCCTGGGCCAGGGACTAAATCTGAGCTGCAGCTCCTATCTAAGCCACGACTGTGGCAACACCAGATCCTTAAACTAGTGCCTCCACAGCTACCTGATTCTTAACCCACTGCACCATAGCAGGAACTCCCCGAACATATAAAGAAATTTTACAACTCTAAATAAGAAAACAATCTAATGACAAAATAGGCAAAAGATTTGAACAGACACTGAACCAGGAAAGGTATATGAATAGTAATTAAGTAAATGAAAAGCTGCTCAAATCATTGGGCATCCGGGAAATGCAAGTGAAAACCACCATGAAATACCAACATATAAACTCACTAGAATTGCTAAATTTAAAAGTCAATACTGGAATTCCCATTGTGGTTCAGTGGGTTACAAACTTGACTAGTATCCATGAGGATGCGGGTTCCATCCTGGCCTCACTCAGTGGGTTAAGGATCTGGCATTGCCATGAGCTGTGTTGTACGTCGCAGACGTGGCTTGGATCCCGAGTTGCTGTGGCTGTGGTGTAGGCCGGCAGCTGCAGCTCCAATTCGACCCCTAGCCTGGGGATTTCCATATGCCGCAGGGTTGGCCCTAAAAAGCAATGGTAAAGATGTGGAGCCACTGGGACTCTCATATATTAGAATTTTATTTTATTATTTCATTTCATATTATTTTAGTCTTTTGAGGGCTGCACCCATGGCATATTTGGGGCTGCCCCAGGCTAGGGGTCAGATCGGAGCTGTAGCCACTGGCCTATGCCACAGCCACAATGCCAAATCCAAGCTCCGTCTGTGACCTATACCACAGCTCACAGCAACGCCAGATCCTTAACCACTGAGCGAGGCCAGGAATCCAATCTGTGTGCTCATGGTTACTAGTCAGATTTGTTTCTGCCTAGCCATGATGGGAACTCCTCATATATTAGAATTTTATTTTATTTTATTTTTTTTATATTAGAATTTTAAATGGTACAACCACTTTGGTGTACTATTCAATGGTTTCTTAAAATGTTAAATATAGGAGTTTCCTGTGGCTCAGTGGGTTAAGGATCCAGCGTTGTCACTGCTGTGGCTCTAGTTATAGCTGTGGTTCAGGTTCAGTACCTGGCCCAGGAACTTCCACATGTTGTGAGTGTGGGGAAAAAAATTTTGTTAAATATACAAAGTTAAACATATACCTACCCAATGACTCAACAATTTCATTCCTAGGCATCCCTCAAGAGAAATGAAAACGTAATCTGCGAAAAGACTGATGAATGAAATTTTCAAATATTGAGGTATGGGGAAGTTATTCTGGCTCATACATTAACTCATATTTTATGTCCCACAGCCTGTTTGTGGCCTATCAAACATACATTTTAACTCTGCTTTAATTATTAAAGAAAAGGATACATCGACCAGAAGTAAAGAATGTCCATGTTAAAAATAAAGATTAAATGCCTACCTTCCTGGAACGCCAATACTGCTACTCCTTCCATGATAAGACTCCCTTCCTATGTGCCAAGGCCAGTATTGACTGTGTACATGCTAATCTGGTTTTTCTTTTTCTTTTTTTTTGTCTTTTTTTTTTTTTTACTATTTCTTGGGCTGCTCCCACGGCACATGGCGATTCCCAAGCTAGGGGTCGAATCGGAGCTGTAGCCACCGGCCTACGCCAGAGCCACAGCAACGCGGGATCCGAGCCTCGTCTGCAACCTACACCACAGCTCACGGCAACGCCAGATCGTTAACCCACTGAGCAAGGGCAGGGACCGAAGCCGCAACCTCATGGTTTCTAGTCGGATTCGTTAACCACTGCGCCACGACGGGAACTCCCTAATCTGGTTTTTCGTTTGTTTGTTTTTGGAAATCTTGAAAGAATGTATCCATGACGTGTTTGATGTTTTTGTTCTGACAAAATGTAAAATTGTGTGAAAACCGTGTTTCTCCATAGCAGGGTTTTATTTTATTTATTTATTTATTTTTGTCTTTTGTCTTTTGTCCTTTTAGGGCCACACCCGCGGCATACAGAGGTTCCTAGGCTAGGGGTCCAATGGGAGCTGTTGCTGCTGGCCTACACCACAAACACAGCAATGCAGGATCCGAGCTGCATCTGCCACCTACACCACAGCTCATGGCAACGCTGGATCCTTAACCCACTGAGCGAGGCCAGGGATTGAACCCTCAACCTCATGGTTCCTAGTCGGATTCATTTCCACTGCGCCAAGATGGGAACTCCCCATAGAAGTTCTTTAGGGTTATCTGAGAGGCTGTCTTCCAGGATATAGTACTCAGTTTGGCTCAAATAAAACACTTTTCTATTCATATCAGAGATTGTTTATTGATTATTTTTGTCACCAAGACTTGTACACAAATATTCATAGCAGCTTTATCCATAACGGCCCCAAACTGGAAATAAATTGCTACACAGCCTTGCAACTGAATGCTACCAAGCAATAAAAAGGAATGAACTACTGGTATGCCATCAACAGGAATAAATCTCAGAAACATGCTGACCAAAAAAGTGGACAAAAAAAGTATATGCTCTATGATTCCATTTATATGAAATTCTAGAAAGGCATAAGTAATCTTTATTTATTTATTGCTTTTTACAGCAACACCTGCAGCATATGGAGGTTCCCTGACTAGGGGTCCGATCAGAGCTATAGCTGCTGTCCTACACCACAGTCACAGCAATGCAGGATCCAAGCCACATCTGCAACCTACACCACAGCTCAGGGCAAAGCCGGATCCTTAACCCACTGAGCAAGGCTGTGGATCGAACCTGTGGCTTCATGGATGCTAGTCAGATTCATTAACCACTGAGCCATGATGGGAACTCTAGCATAAGTAATCTTTAATGACAGCAAGCAGAACATTGGTTCTCTGAGGCTAGAGGTGATAAGGATTCACTTCAAAGGGGTACAAGGGAACTATCTGGGGATAATGGAAATGTATGTCTTGATTGTGGTAGTAATTAGGTGGTGCATACATTTGTCAAAATTCATCAAACTATGAACTTAATTTTTTTTTTGGCCACACCCATGGCATATGGAAGTTCCCAGGCCTAGGATTGAATTCGAGCCATAGCTGTGACCTATGCTATAGCTGCAGCAATGCCGGATCCTTAGCCTGCTCTGCCACAGTGGGAACTCCATCAAACTATAAACTAAAAATGAGCAATTTTAATGGTATATGAATTACACCTTTATAAATTTGAATTAAAAGGAAAAATACAATTGACAATAAAAAGGGATGAAGTAGTGATACATGCTACATCATAGATGAAAGTCAAGAACATTATGCTAGATGGAAGAAGCCAAGTGAAAAAAGATGATATACTCTGTGATCCCATTCATGTGAAATGGTCATGAAAGACAATTGTATATAGACAATAAGTAGATTAGTGGTTGCCTGGGGGTTGGGAACAGGAGATCACTGTAACTGGGCATGAGGCATCTTTCTGGGGTGATGGAAATGTTCTAAAATCAGATTGTGATGATAGCAGCACAACACTAAATTTACTAAAAATCATTTAATTGTACACTTAAAATGAGTGAATTTATGGTATGTAAATTATAATTCAAAGCTATTTTAAGAAGATAATTGACCATATGGTCCAGCAATCACACTCCTTGGTATCTATCCAAATGAGTTGAAAACTTACGTCTGCACAAAAACCTGCATTTAGATGTTTATAGCGCTTTATTCATAATTGCCTAATTTTGGAAGCAACCAAGATGTCCTGCAGTCGTTGAATGAATAAACTCTGGTACATCCACACAATGAAATATTATTCAGTGCTAAAGAAAAAATGAGCTGCCAAGCCATGAAAATACATGGAGAAAACTTATAATGCATATTACTAAGTGAAAGAAGCCAATCTGAAAAGGCTGCATATTGTATGATTCCAACTATAAGACATTCTGGAAAAGGCAAAGCTATGGAGACAGTTAAAAGATCAGTGTTGTCAGGTTTTGAGAGTGAGGGGAATGCATAGGTAGACTGCCAATGATTATTTAGGGCAATAAAACTATTCTGGATGAGACTATAATTGTGAATACAGTTGTTAAAACTCATAGAATGTACAATTCCAAGAATGAACCCTGACCTAAACTGTGAACTTTGGGTGATAGTGATGTGTCAATGTACATTTGTTGATTGTAACAAATGTATCACGGGAATTCTCCATACCTTCCTTCCGCTCAATTTTGCTGTGACCCTGAAACTGCTCTAAAAAATAAAGTATTAAAAAGTAACTGTTGAAACAAAATGATAACAATGTATTGTGTGATAAAAGAAGAATAACAATAGCAGTCCAGGAAGAGAAAAATGGAAGTATATTAATACGTTTCTTATACTCTTGGTGAAGTGGTATAATAACACTTGAAGGTAAACTGAGAAGCTATGGATGTACACTATCAACCTTTAAGCAACTGCTAAAATAACAAAGAGGTTATAGCTAATAAGCCAACAAAGGAGATAAAATGGAATTTAAAATGGCATGGATTAATCCAAAAGGAGGCAGAAAAAGAGGAAAAAGACAACAAGAAAGAGAGGGGCACATAGAAAACAAATGGCAAGATGACAGACTCAAACTCAACTATATCAACAATCCTGCTAAATGCAGATGGTCTAAACATGCCAATTACTGAGTAAAGATGATCAGATTGGGTAAAAAAACGCAAACAAACAAGGTCTAACCATATGCTGCCTACAAGAAATACTCTTTAATAAGAGTTCTCTTGTGGTGCAACAGGTCAAGGATCTGGTGTTGTCAGTGCAGTGACTTGGGTTGCTGCTGTGGTGTGGGTTCGATTTCTGGCCTGAGAACTTCCGAACACTGAGTGTGCCCAAACAACAACAACAACAACAACAAAAACCAAGAGTTCCCGTCATGGCGCAGTGGTTAACAAATCCGACTAGGAACCATGAGGTTGCAGGTTCCATCCCTGGCCTCAATCAGTGGGTTAAGGATCCAGTGTTGCCGTGAGCTGTGGTGTAGGTGGCAGACATGGCTCGGATCCCGCGTTGCTGTGGTTGTGGTGTAGGCCAGCGGCTACAGCTCCGATTTGACCCCCAGCCTGGGAATCTCCATATGTCGCAGGTGCGGCCGTAGAAAAGAGAAAAAGACAAAAAAAGAAAAAGAAAAAAAAAAGGAAAAAAAAGAGAAAAGAAATGAAAAGAAAAAAGAAATACTCTTTAAATACAGACACAGGAGTTCCCATCATGGCTCAGTGGTTAGTGAAACCAACTAGCATCCATGAGGATGTGGGTTCAATCCCTGGCCTTGCTCAGTGGGTTAAGGATTTGGCGTTGCCGTGAGCTATGGTGTAGGTTGCAGACGCAGCTCGGATCCCATGTTGCTGTGGCTCTGGTATAGGCCGGCAGCTAGAGCTCTGATTTGACCCCTAGCCTGGGAACCTCCATATGCTGCAAGTGCAGCCCTAAAAAGACCAAAAAACAAACAAACAAACAAACAAAAAAAGACACAAATAGGTTAAAAATAAACGTACGTAAAAAAAAAAAGATGTACTACAATAACACTAGTCAAAAAAAAAGGGGGAGGAGGAGTTCCCATTGTGGCTCAGCAGTAACAAACCTGGCTAGTATCCCCATGAGGGCGGGTTCAATCCCCGGCCCTGTTCAGTGTGTTAAGCATCTGGTGTTGCCTGAGTTGTGGTGTAGTTTGCAGACCTGGCTCGGATCCCGGATTGCTGTGGCTGTGGTGTAGGCTGGCAGCTGTAGCTCCAATTTGACCCCTGGCCTGGGAATCTCCATATACTGCAGGTGCAGCCCTACAAAAAGACAAAAAAAAAAGGTAGAGGAACTATATTAATATTGGACAAAGTAGCTTTCAGAGCAAAGATACCAGGAATAAAGAAGGTAATTTCATAATGACAAAGGGGTCAGTTAGAGGACATAACAATTCCAAACGTTTGTGCACCTAATATAAAAGCTAAAAAAAAAAATACAGGAATCAGGAGTTCCTGTCGTGGCGCAGTGGTTAACGAATCCGACTAGGAACCATGAGGTTGTGGCTTCGGTCCCTGCCCTTGCTCAGTGGGTTAACGATCCGGCGTTTCCGTGAGCTGTGGTGTAGGTTGCAGACGCGGCTCGGATCCCGCGTTGCTGTGGCTCTGGAGTAGGCTGGTGGCTACAGCTCCGATTCAACCCCTAGCCTGGGAACCTCCATATGCCGCGGGAGTGGCCCAAGAAATAGCAACAACAACAACAAAAAGACAAAAGACAAAAAAAAAACACAAAAAAATACAGGAATCAATAACTGATAAGCCTGCAAGGAGAAACAGACAAATCCACAATTTATTCTAGTTAGAGATTTCAATACATTTTTTTTTTTTGGACATGCCTGAAACATGCAGAAGTTCCTAGGCCAGGGATCAAACCTTCACCACAACAGTGACCCTCACCACAGCAGTGACAATGCTGGATCCTTAATGAGCTGAGCCACCAGGGAACTCCAACAATTACTCTTCTCTTAATAATCTTTAGGAGTAGGCATAAAATCAGCAAGGATATAGTAGAAATCAACAACACTATCAACCAAATTGTCCTGGTTGACATTTACAGAACACCCAATAACAGCAAAATATACATTCTTTTCAAGTGTACATGTACATGGAGTATTTACCAGGATAGGCTATATTCTATGCCACAAAACAAGTCTCAATGAATTTGAAAGGATTCAAGTCACACAAAATATAAATAATGGAATTTAAATTACCTATCAATAACAGAAGGATCTCTGGAAAATCCTCAAATAGTTTAAAACTAAACAATCCATTTCTAGATAACATATGGGCCAAAGAAGAAACCAAAAAAGAAATTAGAGGATTTCCTTGGTGGCTCAGCAGGTTAAGGATTGTCACTGCTGTGGATCTGTTACAGGGTGGTGTGGGTTTTATCCCTGGCCCAGGAACTTCCACATGCCATGGGTGTGGTCAAAATGAAAAAGGAAATTAGAACATATTTTGAATTGAATAAAAATGAAACCATACCATGTAATTTATGACATTCTGCTAAAACAAGAGTTCGGGGTGATTTTGAAGCACTAAACATCTGCATCAGAACAGAAGAACGACTCAAAACATTAACTTCAGCTTTCACTTCAGTAAAAAGAAGACCAAATAAAACTGAAAGTATAAGAACAAAAATAATGAAGATCAAAGTGGAAATCAGTGAGACAGAAAACAAAAAAAAATAGAGAAAATCAACAAAATGGTATTCTGGTACACGTGTTCATTGCAGCATTATTCACAATAATCAAAATTTGGAAACAGGAGTTTCTACTGTAGTGCAAAGAAATTGACGGCGTCTCTGCAGCGTCAGGGCGTAGGTTAGCTCCCTGGCCCGGTGCAGTGGATTTAAGGATCCAGTGTGCCTCCCAGGTCGGAGATGCTATTGCAACTGGTGTTGCCATGGCTGCGGCTTACTCCTCAACTGCAGCTCAGATTAGACCCCTGGCCGGGGAACTTCCACATGCCACAGGTGTGGCCACAAAAAAGAAAAAAAAAAGTAATATATTGAAAACTATTGAATGGTACAATTTAAATGAGGGAATTGTATGGTATGTGCATTTGTATCTCAAAGTTGTTAAAAAAAAAGTACATACTGCACGATTCCATTTACATAAAAGTCTAGAAAATGCAAACTAATATATGGTGACAGAGACCATAATTTTTAAAATCGCTTTCATTTTTCTTAACACTTTTTCAGTCCCCTGACTGCCTCTTTATGTCTTGAGGAGAAAACAGGGCTCGGAGGAGGAGATGGTCTCACTTGGTCAAGAGTTTGTAAAGCCCGGGGACCTCCGAATCGAGGAACTGGTACTGGGGCCTAGACCCCAGTAATCTTTGATTACCCAAAGGTGTAGTTTAGAAGCCTGTGATTTGCAGACCGCGAGGCAAACGCTAGAACTCCATTTCCCACGAGGTCTCTGGGGCACCGGGTGGAGACTGCGTCCGACGATGGGGGCGGGACTCGGTCGCTACCCGGATGTAGCGCCTAGCCCGCGGAGCCTGCCCTGCCCAGCCCAGCAAGAGACGCCCGGGAGGCTTTACCCACTGCGGTTGAACCGTGCAGGAGGACGACCTCTTTGCTGGGTAATCCTTATCGAGGACCACCCCTAGGAGGTCCCCTCGTCCACTCTTTTCTCCTTGAGTCTCCCCATCCCCAGGACAGTTACCTTAGTATAGGATGGAAGGGATTCGAGGGTGGGATGCGTTGTCTGTATATCGGAGGAGATTGAGCCAGCTCTTCGTGTTTGTGAATCCAGCGTTAGGCACCTATCCGTCCCGGGCTCACGGGTCCATCGGAAGTCCCAGAACCACCTACCCTCTGTGGAAAGGGTGTGAGGGAAGTGCCGAGCGGGCTTGTGATGGCTATCGATGGGTCACTAGGATTGCCACCCGTTAAGTTTCCAGGCGCAGGATACTCTCCCCTGTCTTGGGGTTGGGGAGTGTTCACATGGCTTCCGTCGCTCCCGAGTGTGCTGAAGTCGTCTTTGCCTGTTCTTGAACCAGAGAAGTTAGTCTTTAATGTGAAAAAGCTTCCTGGATTTAGTAGATAACTAAGTTGCAGAAAGTAGTGACAAAAAATGGGGAGTCTTCTGAATTGTTTTCGGTTCAAAAAGAGTTATTTCTATGGAAAAGGGTGAGACTGGAGGAGAATGTACTAGAAACGGTAATACTTTGAGCTGCTTTCTTGTCTTGATTGTTCCTGGGTCTTTTATGTGGTGTGTCTAACCTAGGAGAAAATTGACTGCTAGGCAGTGTACATGTGAAGAAGGATGTTTTGTCAGATGACATTGGATGATTTATTTTTTTCCCATTTTTTAAAGTTTTGTTGAAGTACAGTTGATTTACAGTGTTGTGATAATTTCTGCTTTATAACAAAGTGATTCAGTTATATACATGAACATATCCATTCTTTTTCAGATTCTTTTCCTCTATAGGGAGATTGGACTATTTAGAAGAAACTAGAATTACAAGGTTAAAAGTGAGTGACTAACTCTGAAGGGAACCTTCTGAGGTATTGGTTTCTGCAACTTCAGGCTTCTTCCAATTTCCAATTCTAGAGGCATACTTAATGATCTCTGAGCTGATGTGATGTCTACTTCACAGTGCTACTGTGAAGCTTAAATAAGATATGTGAAAGTATTTTGCACAGCGCCTGTAACAGCCTTCCCCATAGCAACTTATTTTCCTGTGGGCCATTCATTACTGTGTATTACTGTTTGCATTTTTAGAAAAGTCCTGCCATTTCCATAGGAGTATGAGCTTCTATCATCATTTTTAACCTTTTTTTGAGTCCCTCTTAGCAGTGCATTGTGCATATTAGCACCTGCCAGAGTGTGTGGGTGGTGGTGATGAGGAGAAAGCTGTAGGTGATCATAGCTGGGCAGCCTAGTGATGGTGGATCTGGGAGCTGAACGAAAGAAGCTTTTCTCATATAAGTGATGAACAAAGTATTGGCTTTTCTCAGAGCTCCCAGCCGTTTAAAAACATATTCTTATTTTTTTGTATTTTTAACCATTTTAAGTGTACAGTAGTGTTAACTATCTGCACATTGTTGTACAACAGATAGAGTTTTTTCTCTTGAAAAACTGAAACTCTTTATCCCTTAAACAACTCCCCATTTCCCCCTCCCCCAGCCCCTGGCAACTGCCATTCTTTGTTTCTATGAATTTTGACTATTCTAGATACCTTATATAAGGGGAATTGTAGTATTTGGCTTTTTGTGACTGGCTTATTTCACTTAGCATAATGTCCTCAAGGTTCATCTATGTTGTAGTGTATGAAGAGATTTCCTTTTTCTTTTTAAGGCTGAGTAAAATATATGTATATATTATATATGTATTATATATTATATTCTTTATCCATTATCCATTGATGGACATTTAGGTTGCTTGCTTCTACGTCTTGGCTATTGTGAATAATGATGCAGTGAACATGGGTGTGCAATTATCTGAGAGCTTGTCTTCAATTCTCTTGGATATATTTATTATTATTATTATGTTGGCAGCACCTGCGGCATGTGGAAGTTCCCAGGCCAGGGATTGAACCCAATGCCACAGGTGTGACCTGTGCCATAGCTGCGGCAACACTGGATCCCTAACATGCTGCACCACATGGGAACTTTTAGTATTATTTTTAAAGCTGTTAACTATGGAGAATTTCAAACATACACACAAGTAGAGGAAGTTGTATAATGAATATGTGGGCTGGATAAATGAGTTAACTGTACAAAGCAGCCCCCTCCCCCAGAATACCTGGGACTTTTGTTGAACCCTCCTTTTCATGAGAGTTTGCTACAGGTGAGGATGTTTTAGTTTTATTCAGACCTGGGCTGCCCTAGCTCCATTTCATTGTCTAGGTCCACCATCAGTGTGACTTGAGTGCCCATCTACAGATCATTTTATTATCTATACCTGGAGTACTGGTATGTCTAAACAATAGAAAGGAGTGTAGATGGCGCTTTTTTTTTTTTTTTTTTTTTTTTTTTTGTCTTTTTAGGGCCACACCTGAGGCCTATGGAGGTTCTCAGGCTAGGGGTTAAATCGGAGCTATGGCTGCTGGCCTATGCCACAGCCATAGCCACAGCAACGAGGGATCTGAGCCATGCCTGCAACCTACACCACAGCTCACGGCAATGCCAAATCCTTAACCCACTGAGCAAGCCCAGGGATCGAACCCATGTCCTCATGGATACTAGTTGGGTTCATTAACCACTGAGCCATGATGGGTACTCCTAGATGGCTTTTCCTAGTTATAGAGATGAGGAGCTGAACTGGGGTGCAAAGTGGCATTGGTGGCTAAGAGTTTTGCTCTGGTTCAGCAAGCAGTCACTGAGCAGAGACACTGGGTGGTACCTGGAGGAGGCTGGGAGGATGAGTTGTATAGGCAGTAACTTCTATCAGAGGAGAAGGAAATTAATCCAGACTGGGAAAGTCAAGGAAGGTGGTTCTCAAGGAATGTAGTGGTTGACTTTGCCCTACTTCCATTGACCTTGTGTGTTTGATCCCCTATGCTTGTTCCTAAATGTAAAAAGACAGAGCTGATGGTCAGTGAGTACTCTGGGATGGTTGCCTACTAGAACTGAATTAGGCCCTGGACTTTTAGCTGTGGAACCTGTGCTAAGGAAAGGAAGGCGTCTAGCTGGAATGCCTTGCTGGTCAGAATTGACCGTGTGAGGAAAGAGCTACCCCTAGTGGGCTAGTGGGCCTGTGTAAAGCATACTGAGAAGGCCAGCTTTTCTTTACTCTGACCCAAAATGAGGTGTTTTGTTTTGGTCCATGACATGGGCCTAATGTAGACCTTAGCTAATAAGACAACAAGATGGGGGAGGTATCTATTCCCCCGAATTCTCGAGGTGCAAAACGAATTGATTCTCATTTTTTCCTATAATGAAATAACATATGGGAGTTACTGCTATGGCACAATGGGTTAAAAATCTGACTGTAGTGGCTCAGGTCGCAGCAGAGGCGCGGGTTTGATCTCTGGCCCAGAGCAATGGGTTAAAGGATCTGGTGTTGCTGCAGCTGCGACTCAGATTCAATCCCTGGGAACTTGCATATGCTGCAGGTGCAGCCATAAAAAAAATATGTATGATAATGTATCCCCTTTCCTCCATGTTCTGACACTTGAAGTTAGTACTAAAAGGATCCAGTCTGAAACTGGGCAGCAGTTAAGAAGCTAAAGAAAATGGCATGCTTTAGGGGCACTGACAGTAGGGCATTGACAGGATATTAATATGGGAGCTCACAGTAAACATGCTCCTTGGAGATGACGTTTTGGACCATTAACTCTCAAATACTTTATTCATAAAGAAATGGACTAGAGGGGAGTTCCCATTATGGCGCAGTGGAAACGAATCCGACTAGGAGCCATGAGGTTGCGGGTTCAATCCCTGGCCTCGCTTGGTGGGTTAAGGATTCAGCATTGCCGTGAGCTGTGGTATAGGTCACAGACATGGCTCGGATCTGGCGTTGCTGTGGCATTGGCAGAGGCCAGCAGCTGTAGCTTCGATTGGACCCCTAGCCTGGGAACCTCCATATGCTGCGGGTGTGGCCCTAAAAAGACAAAAGCCCCCCCCCCCAAAAAAAAAGAAAGAAAAGAAAAAAGAAATGGACTAGAGTATGGTGGTGTTATGATCTGTAGTTTTTGTTTTTGTTTTTTGTCTTTTTAGGGTTGCACCCACAGCATATAGAGGTTCCCAGGCTAGGGGTCCAATTGCAGCTGCCAGCCTACACCACAGCCACAGCAACACCAGATTAAAGCTGTGTCTGCAACCTACACTGCAGCAATGCTGGATCCTTAACCCACTGATCGAGGCCAGGGATTGAACCTGCGTCCTCATGGATGCTAGCAGATATGTTTCCGCTGGGCCATGACAGGAACTCCCATGATCCGTCGTTTTATTCAGATAAGGTGGGAAAGGATGAGTCCTTTGATTTGTACAGCATTGCAATCACATTACAAAACTTTTGCCTTCTCCAGCAGAATAGTAATTTTCTTGAAGTCATAGTAGCTTCTGACACTTAATGAGTACTTCCTACGTGGCAGGTACTAATCAGTATGGCAGCTGTATTCTTTCATTTAAGCTTCAGTTATAAACTTGCCCAAGTTCACAAAACTTAAGAAGAGAAGACTGGTTTTTCACTCCAGGCAGTCTGACTTCAGAGTCTGGATTCTTAGCCACTTCTCCATATGGCTGGGTCAGACTGGCCTACCTTTCTCTCCAATATTATGTTATTGTTTTTCAGGAACAGAGTGTGCCTTTGCTGAATCTATAGCCACAGACCCAAAGTCAACCTTGGGAACCTTCTTTCTATACTGGTGTTTTGTGTGGTTTTGTTTGTTTGGTTTTGGTTTTTTTGCTTTTTAGGGGCTGCACCTGCGGCATATGGAAGCTCCCAGCCTAGGGGTTGAATCGAAGCTATAGCTGCTGGCCTATGCCATAGCCACAGCATTGCCAGATCTGAGCCATGTCTGTGACCTACGCAACAGCTCATGGCGACTCCGGATCCCCGACCCACTAAGCGAGGCCAGGGATCGAACGTGCATCCTCATGGATACTAGTAGGATTCACTTCTGCTGTGCCACAACAGGAATTGCCTTTTTATTTTTTGTTTGTTTTTGTCTTTTCTGGCCATTTCTTGGGCTGCTCCCTTGGCATATGGAGGTTCCCAGCCTAGGGGTCAAATCAGAGGTGTAGCTGCCGGCCTATTCCAGAGCCACAGCAACGCCAGATCTGAGCTGCATCTGTGACCTACACCACAGCTCATGGCAATGCCGGATCCTCAACCCACTGAGCCGGGCCAGGGATCGAACCTGCAATCTCATGGTTCCTTGTCGGATTCGTTAACCACTGAGCCACGATGGGAATTCCAGGAATTGCCTTTTTAAAAAAATTAGTTAACATGTATTTAGCACCTGCTACATTTTAACGCCTTTGATATAATGCAGATCTTATGACAATAATGTAACATAAATAAGTATGTATACAATGGTTTTTAATATTTTTGGGCTTACGGTCCTTTTTGAGAGTCTGATATCAGCTTTGGATCTTCTTTCCAGAAAAATGTACTAATGCTCATACACATAATATTACACACAACTTCAGAGGTGGCTTCTAAAATCCACTGAAGGCTATCCTCTAGTAGTCCGTGGACTCCATCCATGGTAAGAACTCTTGCCCTATACAACCTTTCCCAGCTGACTCTTCTGTGGTGCTAAGGGGCTGGGCAGTGTGGATGTGTGTGTTACGGGGGGGTGGGGTGGTGGTTACCTCTTTTCTTTCTCCTCAGAGAGAAATGTTTATATAGCTTAGGCTCCCTAAATTAACCAAAGTCTGTGAACATTCTTTCTTTCTCTCTTGTACACAGGACTCCAAGAGAACAATACAGACGATCAAATGTGTGGTTGTGGGGGATGGGGCTGTAGGTAAGACCTGTCTCCTCATCAGTTACACCACAAATGCCTTTCCTGAGGAGTATATCCCCACTGTGTTTGACAACTATAGTGCCCAGACATCGGTGGATGGCCAAATCGTCAGCCTGAATCTGTGGGACACAGCTGGCCAAGAGGAGTATGACCGACTGCGAACGCTGTCCTACCCCCAGACTAATATCTTTGTCATTTGTTTTTCCATTGGCAACCCATCCTCTTATGCCAACGTGAGGCATAAGTGGTACCCAGAGGTCTCGCATCATTGCCCCAATGTACCCGTTTTGCTGGTAGGCACCAAGAGGGACCTGCGGAGTGACCTTGAGACAGTGAAGAAGCTGAAGGAACAGAGCCTAGTGCCCACAACTCCTCAGCAAGGCACTTCCCTGGCTAAGCAGGTGGGGGCTGTGAAGTATCTGGAATGTTCGGCCCTGATGCAGGATGGGGTCCATGAGGTATTTTCAGAAGCTGTCCGGGCTGTGCTTTACCCTGCCACAAAGAAGAACACCAAGAAGTGTGTCCTCTTATAGCTTTGGGGGTGCCGCTTGGGGACTGCACCTAAGAAGAATAAGGGGGAATTCCTTTGACAGCACTTAACAACGCCAGTGGGAGCCATTTATCTCTTCTTTTGGAAACCCTAGACTTCAGATTATCTGATTTTTGGAGGAATGAAGAGAGGCTAGTTTGTACTTGGCTGCTTTGAAGGTCAGTCTGAACCTTTTGAAGGAAGTTTGAGTGTGTGTCTCCCCTGTTGAAGCGGTTAGGAGAGACACCACCAAGTGCTGTGCTTTTCTGTCTTGGCCAGGCCACGACTAAGCAGAGCAGCCTCGTTCTGTTCTTTGTGGGCTTTTGCTTGGCTGTTTGAAATCTAATTTCAGCTTTCCTGGCTGAATTTACCATTGAGCGAGTGCCTCACAGAAGGACAAGATTCTCTAGGTTTTCAAATCATTGCCTTAAACTTTCTGCTATGCTACTAATTTTTGGAAACCATTGTATGTGTGATTCCTGGGTGTTCCCAGTATTGACATCTCCTTTCCATTCTTGAGAGAAGATATTTCTGCAATTATAGTTAAGCAGGATTGTCTAGAGTTCTGTGAGACCGTAACAGATGTTTCTTAAAAGGGTTCTGCAGTCAAATAAAGCAGGAACCAGTGATTTATTTATTTTTATTTTTTTGTCTTTTTAGGGCCGCACCCGCAGCATATGGAGGTTCCCAGGCTAGGGGTCGACTCAGAGCTGTAGCTGCCCACCTACACCACAGACACAGCACCGCAGCATCCGAGCTGCGTCATCGACCTACACCACAGCTCACGGCAATGCCGGATCCTTAACCCACTGAGCGAGGCCAGGGATCGAATCTGCGTGTTCGTGGATGCTAGTCAGGTTCGTTTCTGCTGAGCCACGATGGGAACTCCCAGGAACCAGTGATTTAAATAGTGCTGAATAGGTTCTTCTACTGCAGGAAGTTATAACTTTTAAGCAGCATGCAATGTTTCCCAATCTTATTTCACTGAACCTTTATTTGGAGGGATCCCATGCAACACCTGTTAACATCTCTGGGAATAGTTTCAGAGATGCTGGGTTACTAGGGACTAGGAATCCCCATGGAGGAGAAAGTGAAGAAAAAAAAGCATGATGTGGTCCTGTTCTTTGTGATCTTTCTCTCTTCATGCCTTTGAGAGGAATGTTTACCAGTCATGGTCTTGTTAATGGTTCTGCTCCCATCCTTAGGGGATGGATTTGGCCCTTAGTCCTGAGAGTACACTGGCTATGGGATCTTTTTTTTTTTTGTCTTTTTGTCTTTATAGGGCCACACCCATGGCATATGGAGGTTCCCAGGCTAGGGGTCTAATCGGAGCTGTTGCTGCCAGCCTACGCCAGAGCCACAGCAACTTGGGATCTGAGCTGCATCTGCGACCTACACCACAGCTCATGGCAACGCCGGATCCTCAACCCACTGAGCAAGGCCAGGGATTGAACCCGCAACCTCATGGTTCCTAGTCAGATTCGTTAACCACTGAGCCAGGACGGGAACTCCTGGCTCTGGGATCTGATGCTCAGATCTGCCCTCAGATTCTGTAACATTCTGCTGTGGAATGAATAATCTGTCTGCAAAGCTATGTCTCTGAGGCTTCTGTGGGGCCCTTTTTTCTGTCACCCTTCTACTTTAGGGAAAGACCACTGAAGATTAGCCCCCTACATAAAACCAAGGAAACAACAAAATTAATTAAAACTAATCGAATTAGTTGCCATCAGGGTGTTCTGTGATTCCTTCTGAGACTTCTCTTCTGCTGTCATTCTTCTGAGTCACTATAAAGGCTTCCTGTTCCTCTCTCCTCTGTATATCCCCATGTGTGTGCATGTGTTCCTTCAATCCCTGTGTGCCTTTTGAGGTCTTTTAGTTGCTTCAAGAGAATTGGGGTACGTTGGGGGTCTCCAGACTATGGGACTTTCGTCACTCTTATGAGGGTTTTGCTGGAGTTGCTCAGCCTGCCCTGGGGCACAAGGAGTCAGATTCCCTATCCCAGTGGGTCTGCTACTCCTCCCTACGTGTTTGTTTTCCTGTTTTTTTTTTTCTTTTTTAGGGCTGCACCTGTGGCATATGGAAGTTCCTGGGCTAGGGGTTGAATCAGAGCTGCAGCTGGAGCCTACGCCACAGCCACAGCCACACCAGATCCGAGCTGCATCTGCAACCTACACCAAAGCAATACTGGATCCTTAACCCACTGATCGAGGCCAAGGATTGAACCCACATCCTCACGGACACTATATCAAGTTTGTAACCCACCAAGCCACAATAGGAACTCCCTCCCTTGGTGTATTTTTGACCTTCTTCATTTGACATGGAAGGAAAACTTTATCTGGCAGATAGTGGTTGACATCTCCACCGTGCACATGTCCTTTCACCCTGCCAGAAGAGCATGGGATTTTTGAGAGTTTGGGAAATGGAGCTAAAAGGATCATATACATCCCCTTGGAGTGGGTAAAATACCTTTGCTTTGCTCTGTGATATTGTTATTCTTTGACAAGACAGGATCAGAGTAACCTCAGACTAACTGAACCTCCTAGAAGGGGTTTGCCAGACAAAATATAATTAACTTTTTTTTTTTTTTTAAGGACTGCACCTGCAGCATATGGAAGTTCCCAGGCTAGGGATCCAATTGTAGCTGCAGCTGCCAGCCTATACCACAGCCATGGTAACACCAGATCCAAGCTGTGTCTGCGACCCATACTGCAGTAATGCTGGATCCTTAACCCACTGAGCGGGGCCAGGAATCGAACCCATGTCCTCATGGATACTGGTCAGGTTTGTTACCACTGAGCCACAATGGGAACTCCAAAATACAATATTTTTTTTTACTAATTTTTTAGTATAAGTGTTTATCTTGCAATATTTGGGACACACTCACACTAAAAAAAATTGCTGTTTATCTGAATTTCAAATTTAACAGGGCATCCTGTGTTTTTATTTGCTAAATCCAGCAATCCTACTCTTGGAGAATCTGGAACCTGGAGGTTAAGTGAATATTGACCAAGTATTGCTGGAAGATAAAATTTTATGTACATTTTCTATTCTTTCATTCTGGTTTTTCCCTTTCCTCACCATGGACTAAAGTGTTTGTTTTTCCTTCATCACTGTGCACCCTACCTCACCCAGTACTTCATTGGTATACATTTCTACACTGTTGATTGTTTAAAGCTGTGGAGGATCCAGGATGAATACTACTGTCTAACATACGCCTTCTATCTCAGTTTCAGTGTACTGTTATCTGTTTTCCAGCGTGTGACCCAGGGCCTCCTGGGGGTGGTGGGGATTCTGTATGAGCAGTGTGTTAACTGGAAGAGGGTGAGGGTGGCCCTCAACTAAGGCCTAGTAGCACTTTGGAAAGTGGGGCTGCTATTATGTGGCCACTGCCTTGGCATAGAGACACTGGGTTTTCCTAAAGGCAGCCAAATGGAAGTATATTCCAGTCTTAGGATATTCTAATTGATGCCACCTTGGGTGCTTATAGGACTTCATGGTTGAAAGGGATTAGAAACTTGGCTGTCACCTGGGTCTCTGATAACTTTCTCTTTGGTTACTGTAATCTTTTTAGGTTGGCTTTTAATTTAATAGTACCTGATATATTCCCATATGTAAGCCTGGCTTTGGTTTGGGCAAACTTGTGTCTTCTACTAAATGGAGGTGTGATCTACCAGTCTGATAAAGTAGTTTTGAATTGGACTGACTTGATAGTCTTAAGCATATACTGACAGACATCTTGGTTTTTATACTTAGACTAACATGTTACTATCACTTTTAAATTATTCATAATGAATGGTAATAAACTTTTCTGATTTTACAGGTCTGTTTCTTTCTAAAAACCAAAGCAATTCCTCACTACTCCCCTCACCCTGTTTTGTGCGTTTTTTTTTTTTTTTGTCTTTTTGCTATTTCTTTGGGCCGCTCCTGAGGCATATGGAGGTTCCCAGGCTAGGGGTCAAATCGGAGCTGTAGCCCCTGGCCTACGCCAGAGCCACAGCAACGCAGGATCCAAGCCGCGTCTGCAACCTACACCACAGCTCACGGCAACGCCAGATCGTTAACCCACTGAGCAAGGGCAGAGACTGAACTCGCAACCTCATGGTTCCTAGTCGGATTCGTCAACCACTGCGCCACGACGGGAACTCCTTGTGTGGTTTTTAATGCTTTTCAACTTTGCAAAGGATTGAGATAACTATAATTACCATACTGCACATGTGTAACTGTACTTTTTTCTTTTTACAGCTGCACCCACAGCATATGGAAGTCCCCGGGCCGGGGTCGAATCAGAGCCACAGCTGGATCCTATGCCACAGCCATGGCAACACCGGATCCGAGGCGCACCTTCAACCTACACCATAGCTTGTAGCAATGCCGGATCCTTAACCTACTGAGCGAGGCCAGGGATCAAACCCACATCTTCACAGAGACAACATCGGGTCTTAACCTGCTGAGCCACAATGGGAACTCCTGTACTTATTTTTCTACATCAGATAATCAGGGTAGGGAACTGTCTGCCCTAACATCGATTCTCTAGTTCCTGCCCACCCCTTACCTATTCATCTCCAGGATTTAGCTTCATTTCCTGGTTTTCAATAATGACAGTCCTGTTAGTTCCCTTTCAGTGATTTTTCTCACACAGCATTCAGGAAACAATTATCAAGCTCCCACTGTGTTGCAGGCATGACTTTGCTAGGGGCTGGGTTGTAAAGACAAGATGTATCATTGAATATCTTTTGCCTCTTTAGTTATCTCAGGAAAATGTCCTTCCTTTTTTTTTTTTTTTTTTTAGGGCCGCATCTGTGGCATGTGGAGGTTCCCAGGCTAGGGGTTGAATTAGAGCTATAGTCACTGGCCTATGCCACAGCCACAGCCACAGCCACACCAGATCCGAACCTTGTCTGGGACCTACACCACAGTTCACAGCAATGCCGGATTCTTAACGCACTGAGCGAGGCCAGGGATCAAACCTGCGTCCTGATGGATGCTAGTCAGATTCGTTTCTGCTGAGCCATGACGGGAACTCCCTCCTTCTTCTGTTTGTTATAAAAATAAACTAATAATGGCTGGCAACTGCAAATAGTGCTGGTGCACTATTAGGTGCATGAGTAAGGAAGAGCAAAATCATGTTTTTGTTTTAGAAAAGCTTTATTGAGGTATAATTTACATACTGTAAAATTCACTCATTTAAAGTGTACAATTTCATGATTTTTAGTAAACTTACTGAGTCACGCCACCATCACCAAAATTCAGTTTGAGAACATTTCCATCACCCCAAAGAGATCCCTCATGCAGTTAATCCCTTGTAGTCATCTCCAGACCTAGGCAACTACTCATCTTTTATTTTCTGAACATTTCATATAAATGGAGTCAAACAATATGTGGTCATTTTGAACTCTTCTTTCATTTGGCATGTTTTCAAGGTTAATCCATCCATTTTCTAGCCCATATGGGTACTTAATTTCTTTTTACTGCTGAATAATATTCTACTGTATAAGTATACCAGATTTTATCTACTCATAGTTGAGGGACATTTGGATTCTTTTTTTTTTTTTGGATTATTTCTACACTTTGGATATTACAAATAGTGCTGCTATGAACCTTCATATAGAACGTTTTGTGTGGATATCCTTTCAATTCTCTTGGGTATGTACCTGTTAAGTGGAATTGTTGGGTTACATAGTAAATTAATGCAAAACCACATTTTGAGTCAAGAATGGCATCTTTATAGTATCTGAAGTCCCCTTCCACATTTCACAAGCATCTAGGTACCTCTAATTGAACATCTGTATCTCTGCTTTTCCTCAAGCACAAGTGTCCAAGAGACAATATGAGATACATTAAAAAACATATTCTATTTTTTGGCCATACTCACGGTACATAGAAATTCCCAGGCCAGGGACTGCCACAAGAGAACTCTTCCATTTTGCTTTTTTGTCTTTTTTTTTTTTTTTGTCTTTTTGAGGGCCACACCCTACATGCAGGTTTTGGTAGATCTTTGTTATCTGGCCTAGAAATATAACTACTGTTAGGATATTCCACAGGACATCCATGCAGTGAAGTACTAAGCAGACATTAAACAAAAGAATGAGGAAGAACCCTATGAAGCAGTACAGTGTGATTCCAGGCTATATTATTAAGTGGAAAAAAAAAAACAAAAAGGATGTATAAATAGTATTCTAACTTTTTTTTTTTTTCTTTTTAGGGCCACACCTGTGGCACATGGAAATTCCCAGGCTAGGGGTCCAACTGGAGTTGTAGCTGCCAGCCTACACCATAGCCACAGCCATGCAGGATCCAAGCCAAGTCAGTGACCTATGCCAAAGCTCATGGCAACACTGGGTCCTTAACCCACTGAGCGAGGCCAGGGATCGAACTTGCATCCTCATGGATACTAGTAGGGTTCATAACCTGCTGAGCCACAATGGGGAACTCCAAGTGGTGTTAGCTTTGAATTGAAGGTGTTAGTATAAACTCATTCTTTTATTTTTTTTTTCAGTTCTCTCCAATGAAAGGGCCTACAAGCAATGATGCCCCAGTTTCTAAGCACTATTCCCCACTAAAAAGAACCAGGGCCACTTGGAGAAATGGCTTATATCAGGTCTGCGACAGGGAATGCACAGAGTAAGTCTTGAACACCTTGTGCCAAAAAGCAAGGACGTGCTCAATAATGGGGTCATATCAAAAGGACACAGGAGCCAGAGTGAAGTGGTTCCCAGTGGACAGTCAGAGCATCAAAGAAGATAATAATGGTGCTAGACTGTAACACATTAAAATAAAAATGCAAGAAAAGAGGTAAGAAAAGGGAAAGTTCTCCTTTACTAAGTCCAGTTAATAAATGTAGAAGGAATTAATAATTAGCAAAATCACCCTTTTGCACTCTTCCAATAACTGATTCAGGCAAGGATCACCAACAGATGCTAAAACCTTTAGGTGTAAGGGCGATGGGGAATAGAATATATGCACGATTTCAAAGTATCACCACCCCCTAGATTATGTACTAATTATAAGAGGAAAAATGTGCTATTGCGACAGAGAGATCTGGTGGACACCCTTTTTTGAAGTGATCAAATTCAGCATCAGCAACATTGGGACAACCTGACATTGTGCTTTCTGATGGCCGCCGGTAAGATATTTAACTTGAATCGCTTTAAAGAAAAAATTAGATGAATTCTTCCCAAAATGTAGTATCATGCAACACAGAGAAAGAGGCTGAACCCTGAATGGATCCCGGACTGAAATGTAAAATGCTCCAATTAAGACAACTGAATAAATTTAAACATGGGCTGTATGTTAAACGATATTGAATTAATGTTAAGTTCTTAAGATGTGCTAATAGTATTGTGGCTATGTAGAAAAAAGTATTTTTGGGGTGAAGACTTTCAAAAGGTTCGGGGAAACAAAAACTGGCAGTGTTTAAACTGAATCTAGGTGAAGGGTCGGCTATTTTATTCACCTTTTACTTTAGCACCCCGAAAAAAAGGGGGTGTATGTCAATTCAAAACAACCAACCTGCAAAGGTACCTTTGGCACAGTGACGAAGCAGTAAAGCAACTGATAGCAGAGATGAAAAGGACCCAACCCTTACTTCCATTTCCTGTGCCGTAGTGACGTGTAGTTACCGGGACGCAGACCATGTGACCCAGGTGACTCCTTCTGATTGGAGAAATAGCCGTCGCTCCCTCAGTGCGCAGAGACGGAGCCTACGCAGAAAAGTGGATAGGGGCGAGACCAAGTATTTTCTTTGACCAACCGCTTTTCACGAATCCAGCGCGGATAGTCCAATCCAAATCCGCTAGTAAAGTAGTGACACCAATTCTCCTTTCTCGTAGGACGGGCGGTCTTTCCGGTTCTTTTTTTCCTTTATTCCGCTTCCGGTGGGGGCTGGTAAGGTGTAGGAACTCTGCGAGTCACTTCTGGGCGACTCATTTTTATTTCCGGTCTATGGGACGAAGCTGGGATTTGCCGTTGCCTGTAGCAGCTGCCGGCACCGACGCCGCCATCATGTCAGACACAGACAGCGATGAAGATTCCGCTGGAGGCGGCCCATTTTCTTTAACCGGTTTCCTTTTCGGCAACATCAATGGAGCCGGGCAGCTGGAGGGGGAAAGCGTGTTGGACGATGTGAGGGGGTGGGAGAGGGAATAGGGCTGGAGGGTGGATCGGCTAGGGAATACGTGAAGTGAGAGGAGTTGAGGGTGCTCGGGACAGGAGACTAGAGGGCGCGCTCAACGTGCGAGAAAACCAGAGAAGCGGCTGCCCTGCTAGTGGGTTGTGCTGTAACCCAGAACTAGGGGGCTCGGTTCTGGACGAGGGTTGGGGCCAGAGAGGAGAACGGTAGGCAAGACCTGGTACGTCAGCGACGCTGTTATGGGTGGCTTCCAAGCTAATTCTTCTTGACCAGGGAATAGGAAAAATAGCAGCTTAACCTAGTGATTGCTTTCAAACCATTGCTTAAGAGCCTTGGCTATTTCTTGAAACTGTCTGCCTTTGTGACCTCACTGACTAGACGTGGCTCTAGAGCAAGAGGACTGATCTGCAACAAATCATGTGGTTCAGGCCCCAGTTCTTAACCATCCAGGGCAGACCCCTTCTGGTTCCAGGGCACTTCTTACATGGTTTTCCCACTGTTCGTTGAGGGTCCTGAAATAGTTTCCTGTGGCCAGCTGACACCCACCTGTACTCATTTAAGTTCATTATTTCAAGGAGAAAATATTGACCAACAATATTCCTCCTTCCCTGCAATACAAATGAAAGATAGCAATAAAGTTCCTGCCTTTGCTTTCTCTTCGAAATGACCTCAGTTTCCTTAGCCTTTATTCAGAGAACTGCTGTTACATTCATTTAGTCTTGGTAGTGGTTCCTTGAATAATCTTTTTCTTACATTACTTTAAAGGATGATGGTGAAATTGGACATGATAATAAAGATCTGATCAATATTGAGTTCAGTGGAAGATGTACTTTACAGTTCTCAAATGTGGTGCTCCCTTAGCACATCACTGAGTCATTTTATATATGGATTTATCACTTTTGGAGCTGAGAAATATGCCTTGTGGTGTGGGAAACATTTAGTTATTGTCTTTGATTCTAGCGCTGTCCCTTTTTCAGGAGTGTAAGAAGCACTTGGCAGGCTTGGGGGCTTTGGGTCTGGGCAGCCTGATCACTGAACTCACAGCAAATGAAGAATTGACTGGGACTGATGGTGCCCTGGTAAATGATGAAGGTGAAGTCTGGGTTTTGCGGAGTAAGATGGGGGAGGAGGCTAGCCACTTACTGTACGTGTACTTTTCAGCGGGAATTATCTGAGTGAGAGTTATTTGCTTTTTGTTTAGATCTTCCTCCTCCTTACTTTATAGGATGGATCAGGAGTACAGAAGATGCTGTGGACTATTCAGACATCAATGAGGTAGCAGAAGATGAAAGCCGAAGATATCAACAGACAATGGGGAGCTTGCAGCCCCTGTGCCACTCAGGTGATTCTTTGATATCATCAATAAGAATGTTACAGTACATTTTCTTGCTGTGTGGTCCAGTTTCTATACAAGCTTTTTGTCATTGTTCTTTGCTTCTCTCCCTTTGTCAGCTCAGTTTCAAGTAGCTGCTAGCTTCTTTTGTGTTCTGGGGCAGTGTTGCTGTACTCAGGCTTTTATTCTTCATACTGGTTAGTCTCAAATTTTTGGTGAATGCCAAATAGGAATGATAATGCTTTCCTCCTTATCATTTGTTATTTAAGTATCTATGGAGTTTACAGTACAGTTTTAGATGGTTTTTAAACTCAGTCTTTGCCTACATGGAATTGGTGTTTCAAGAAGGATTAAGTAGGAACTCCCTTGCGCAGTAGCTTAAGGATCCAGTGTTGTCACGGCAGTGGCTCTGGCCAGTGCTGTGGCATGGCTTCCATCCCTGGCCCAGGAACTTTGGCATGCCGTGGTCATGCCCTCCCCTCAAAAGGATTAAGTATACAATGTAATATCTAAACTAGCATATGTATTTATTGGTTCAACTTCTGTTAATAACTCACTTCCTATCTGCTGACACAATGAACTTAGTGATTGCTCACAACATAGGTTTTCCTCCCTGGTGTTAGGTGCTACATTATAGAATCAGAATGACAGAGCTGGAAGGAGTCTTAGTGATTATTTATTTTTAACTTCATCATAGATATGGAAAACTCTAGCTTCAGAGAGCTGTAATAAAATGTGGGGTTTTTTGAGTTTTTTTAATTACTCAATGAATTTTATTACATTTATAGTTGTAAACAATCATCACAACCAAATTTTATAGCATTTCCATCCCAAACCCTCAGTGCATCCCCCTACTCCCCAACCTGTCTCATTTGGAAACTAAGTTTTTCAAAGTCTTTGAGTCAGTATCTGTTCTGCAAAGTTCATTGTGACCTTTTTTTAGATTCCACATGTAAGTGATAGCATTTGATGTTGTTGTCTCACTGACTGACTTCACGTAGCGTGATAATTTCTAGGTCTATGCATGTTGCTGCAAATGCCATTATTTCCTTTTCATGGCTGAGTAATGTTCCACTGTGTATATGTACCACATTTTCTTTATCCACTCCTCCACTGATGGACATTAGGTTGTTTCCATGTCTTGGCTATTGTATATAGTGCTGCAATGAACATTGGAGTACATGTATCTTTTTGAGTCATGGTTTTCTCTGGATAGACGCCAAGGAGTGGAAAATGTGGGGTTTTATCAAAAGTTGGTGGCAGATCTTGACTAATTCACCATTTCAATTTATTAAGCATTGAATGAGGACCTGTTATGTACAATAAACGGTGATAGATAGTGTAGAAGATTTTCTAGTATAGTGCATTTTCTGATTTTGAGGAGCTCAGTTCTTTGGTCTGGAACTTAGATCTGCTGGTCATGGTTCATTCTTTCCACTGCCCTATACTGCCTTTCACTGCTTGGGATTTTTGTATGAAGTTGTTCATTGTTTATTCATTGTTCACCTCTTTGAATTAGATTTCACACTGCTGAGAAATGTAGATAAAACCTTGATAAATACCTGAACTTAGTTTCTTCAGAGCCAGTTAATGGATTTGGGTGCTTCTTATATAAAGAGGATTAACTGCATCACATACAAGAAGTAACTTAGAAAAATCAAAGATACAGGCATTATCTTCAGAGGTATTGTTATTGTTTGGGGAAGGTGAGATAAATGAATGAAAAACATAATTATTCATAACAAGACATAAACCATCTGCTAGCTCATATTTCTGTGTAGAGTGTTATATTTAGTTTTGAGGGACTGCCAGACTAGCCAAGTCAGGTAGGGTAACTATTAGTTTTAGCACCCTGACAGGTTGAGGGGGAGGTGGTAGCAGCTCACACTTTCAAGGGATATTGTAATTTTCAGGTTTGGATTTGTTGTCTTGGCTAGGGATGGTAAGGAAGAGGATAGGTGTGGGTTTCTTAGTTGAGTTGTATGAGCTGACCTCCTGGAAAAGGAGGATGCTATATTTGATAGAGTCTCAGTACTCTGGGATGCTCATTTCCAAGTTCTCTTGTCCTCTAAGGGTATGACCTTATTTTTATCTATGCCCTTAGCGTCCTTCTTCCCTGGCATTGGCCCCTTCACATGGCTTGATTTATAAGGGTTTTCTTTGGAATAATTGGAAGTGGGTGGAGGTCATTAGAAAAGGCTTCAGGGGAGTTCCTGTTGTGGCACAGCAGCAACGAATCCGACTAAGGAACCATGAGGTTGTGGGTTTGATCCCTGGCCTTGCTCAGTCGGTTAAGGATCCGGTGTTGCCATGAGCTGTGGTGTAGGTCGCAGACGCTGCTCAGATCTGGCGTTGCTGTGGCTCTGGTGTAGGCTGGAAGCTGTAACTCCAATTAGACCCCTAGCCTGGGAATCTCCATATGCTGCAGGTGCGGCCCTGAAAAGACAGAAAGACAAAAAAAAGAAATAAAAAGAGGCTTCATGGAGGTGAGTTTTGAGCAAAATTTGGAAAGATAGAGTTTGATGGAGAGGAAGTAGCAGGGTATTTTGGTTTGGAAAGATGTCTCGTGTAAAGATTTAGAGTTATAAATATGCAAGTAGTGTGGGGGGAATTGGCCAGCAGGTTTTTTTGAAAGGAGTGGAGAATATACTGCCAGATAGCAAGGACCAGCCATAGAGCAATTTGACAGCACCTTTATGTGTGTATTACTTGGGATTTTATGTCCTAGAGAATTGTAAACCAATATAGATTGTTGAGTAAGAGACAAGGTGGTGTAAGGAAAAGATGGACTTTGGAGTCAGAATGTCATAGGTTCAAATCCCAACTCCATATTTAGTCTGACCCTGTGAAAGTTGCCTAGTCTCGGAGGCTTGGATTTCTCATTTGTACTAATCCTCAGTTTTCTTGTCTGCAATAAATGTATTAATATCTACCTCATTAATAGGACTTTGGTGGAAATTTAAGTTTATCATCACATGGTATGAAAGCACCTATGTTGAACAGTGTCATGGTAGATGCTCCGTAAGTTTTAGTTGCTTTTCTTTCCTAAATACAAATGAAAAGTGGTACTTGTTGCTTTGGAGTCTTGATTAGAAAAAAGGTAAAAGGGCAGGCTAACTTGGAGACTGTTCTTATGGGCTAGATGTAAAGTTATCAATGTCTGGAGTAGAGTGACAATTGTAGAAAGTGATAGGCAGGGTCAAACTTGAGAGCTGCTGATAAAACATTGGTGGGACTTGGTGTATAAGGAAGTGTGTTGGAAAGAGTATAGGCTTTGTTGTTAAACCAGGCTCGAATTCTGACTTTGTCACTTAAAACCGCATGGCCCTGAGTAAGTCACTTAACCTCTGTATTTAAGAATAATTGCTAATTTTGCGGCATTATTGGGAGGATTATAGATAAAATGGCTAAAACATCTGGCACATAATGGGAACTAAGGAAATGGAAGTTTCTGTAATGACTACTTGATTGATTAGTAAAGGCATGTTAAAGGTAAGAGGTTGATGAAAGAGACAGGAGGCTAAGTCATAAGGTGGGGAAGTGAAGATGGAGGTGGTATTGATAGTAACAAAAGGGAATTTAAGAGAGATGAAGGATATTTTAGTTTGATATGAAGTGCACTTGAATATTGGGATGGAAAGGCTCTTTAGGCAGTAGAACATGCAGGGCAATTGTAGAGGGGCTGATAAGTCAGGGCAAGACATACAGATTTGAGTTTCTTCTGGATAAAGGTGATTCTTGAGGAAGGGAATGGAGAGTATATAGAGGAATAAAAGAGTGTTAGGACTAAGTACTGAGTAATGCCAGATGTTAAAGGGTTGTGAAAAGAATACTAGGATGCAGAAGGTAGACAGAAAACAATGTGTCAAAGACTTGGGAGATGAGAAGAAAGTTCAGTCTTAAACTGACAAGAATGTTTAATTCAGTTACGAGATTGAGCAAGGTGAAAAGACAAACAGGTTTGACCAGGAGAAGGAGTAAAGGTTTTAAACAGTTCTTGGGAGCTTCCAAAATTCCAATTTGGCAATATGGTGTCATCTCTTTTTTTTAATTTATGCGTTTATTTATTATCATTTTGTTTCAAAAGATTCTGTAACATTTTAGGAGAAAGTTTAGTTCACAGCTGCCAATATTACTAAAAAAAAGTTCCATGTTAAGAAACAAGCACATATATAAACCTCTTCAAAGCAAGGCAAACCAAGCAAGTCATTTGTTTCTGTAGGAAATTGTGTGCCTCAATAGGGAGGGAGGAGGGAGTGTGGTAAATCATCTCTAGTAGGAGCCGTGGGATAGCGGGGACTTTGTACACATTTTTTTCACTGGTACATATACAAAACCTAAGACCAGGTCTGACACATATGAGGTGCTTAATATTTGTTGGATGGATGTTTATTTAACAAAATCCACAGAGGGTCATTGTATATCATGTCATCTCTTTCTAGAGGCAGAAGCTGCATCTCCTATGTGTTTGTAAGGGAGCCACATAATTCTTCCCGTGGTACTTTAAATTCTTGAGTGACAAGGGAGCTTAGGGCTGTTGTGTGATGTTCTGGATATTGAGGAGATCTCTTTTTTGATTTTATTAGATTATGATGAGGATGACTATGATGCTGATTGTGAAGACATTGATTGCAAGTTGATGCCTCCTCCACCTCCACCCCCAGGACCCATGAAGAAAGATAAGGACCAGGATGCTATTACTGGTGGTAAGTAGAGACTGTCTACTTCTGTCTAAGGAGCAAGTTCCATTCTTAAGTCCAGGTCTTTGGCATGAATATAGGGGGCTATTAAAATTAAGCTGCTAGGAAAGGATACAGGTTCTAGTTCTAATTTTCAAATTTTAGTGTTAAAGGGAAATTTTACTTCTAAAAAATTTGGCAACAGTATTTTAACATGTGTTCAAGAAAAAGTAGTTTAGGTCAGTGTGGCTTTTAAATCTGGCAGCCCATCAGAATCTTTAAAAAAAGACTCTGAGCCCTGGAGAATCTGATTCAGAAGATCTGGGGTAGAGCTCAGGAATTTCCAAGAATTCTTCAAGTAATTTCTGATGCAACTGATGTCTGCATACTGATATTTGGAAGCTCTCTGTTCAGATGACAGTCTTTAAATGAAATGATTAAAACGAGAAGGCATCTAGAATGTGTATAAATCATTTAGAGCCAGCTGTCAGATTCAGAGATCAGAGGCAGGGTCTTTAGTGATATCCCACCTATTCCGATGTCTGCAGAAGTAGTAAGTAACCCCTTGTGTTCTAGGCCACAAGATTGGGGAAGAACAGTGTCTTTGATCTCCTGTGTTTTGCGGCTTTCGTCAACCTAAATGCCTCCTGTTAGAGTTTTAAGCCATTTCCTTCTTAGTCTGCAGGCTAAGTAGCATTTGGTAATTTCGTGGCATAGATCTTACTTTATGCTAAGTAATTTCATTGTTATCCTATAGGCTTAAAAAACTCTCCAGTTTATGGTTCCCTGAATCAGACATGATAAGGCCTGACTGGTATCAAAGTGTAATGTAATTTTTTATTTGTCACATTTCTTTAACCTAATATACTTACAGAAAGTAGTAAATGTAGTAATAGTGTTTGTTTTCTCTCATCACAACCCCAGGGTACCAGGTACAAGGTGAGTTTGGGATGGGGGGAGATAATGAGTTGGAATGAGTTTGGGGTTGCATACTGGTAATCTGGGTGCTTGGAACTGTATCCCCTGCCATTGAGCCACGCATATAGCCTAGAGTGGGTATTGACTGAATTTGAGGAAATATGCTCACAGTTACATGCCAAAGGGGTTTCTCTTCCTTGTTGCAGTGTCTGAGGATGGAGAAGGCATCATCTTGCCCTCCATCATTGCCCCTTCCTCTTTGGCCTCAGAGAAAGTGGACTTCAGTAGTTCCTCTGACTCAGAATCTGAGATGGGACCTCAGGAAGCAACACGGGCAGAATCTGAGGATGGGAAGCTGACCCTACCATTGGCTGGGATTATGCAGCATGATGCCACCAAGCTGTTGCCGAGTGTCACAGAACTTTTCCCAGAATTTCGTCCTGGGAAGGTAACTTTCTTTGGAGAATTGCCCACATTGCAAATCACTGCCCTCCTAATACCTAGCTGTGTTGTTAAGATGTTGACTATAGAATGGAGGTTTCCTAAAGATTTCCTTATTCAGTGATGTTATATCAGGTCTTTTTTAAGTTTTATGCCTTGATAATACATGTGATTTGGATAGTTCTTATTAGACATTGTCCTTGCTGTCTTAAAAGAACCAGTCCAAATTATTAAGGAATACTTTGCTTTTTTGGTAGATGTTACAAATCCGAGTTCAGCATTTCTTGATCCCTCCCTCACAGTTGAGTGGACTCTTTAAGGGAGTTTCCACACCCAGAGCTAGTTTTCCTATCTGGCATTGAGTCTCTGACATAGTAACATGTTTTGTGTTTTAGGTATTACGCTTCCTACGTCTTTTCGGACCAGGGAAGAATGTCCCATCTGTTTGGCGGAGTGCTCGGAGAAAGAGGAAGAAGAAGCACCGTGAGCTAATACAGGAAGAGCAGATCCAGGAGGTGGAGTGCTCCGTAGAATCAGAAGTCAACCAGAAGTCTTTGTGGAACTATGACTACGCTCCACCACCACCTCCAGAGCAGTGTCTCTCTGATGATGAAGTAGGCAAAGTAGAGACCTGGAATTAAGACCTGTGAAGGGAACAAATGAGTTCTCCCTAGCTTATGTCTAATAAAAAATAACATTTTGGCAGGCAGCATCCTGTGCTGATGATCATTAAGAAATCATGATTTCAGTCCCAGTGGTTGTCCCTTCTCTGTTGTAATAGAAAAGTATTGGGTTCAGGCAGATGGTGATACACTGGTGAATAGGAAAGTTGAATGACAGGCAGAGTGTGCCATCATACACCTCCATTGTCTACATTCTAACTCCAGTCCTGCTCAAGAATCATCCTTTTGGCTTCTCTAAGTTCCCCTCCTGCCTGTTAATTCCTTATAGCCTTGGGGCATCTGGGATCAGAATGTCCCCCTCCCCTTCTATTGTTCTGTTACAGATCACAATGATGGCTCCTGTGGAGTCCAAGTTTTCCCAATCAACTGGAGATATAGATAAAGTGACAGACACCAAACCGAGAGTGGCTGAGTGGCGTTATGGGCCTGCCCGACTGTGGTATGATATGCTGGGTGTTCCTGAAGATGGCAGTGGGTTTGACTATGGGTTCAAACTGAGGAAGATGGAACATGAACCTGTGACAAAATGTAGAATGATAGAGGTAAGCAACACTGGTATGTAAGAAAAGAATCAGTGTGCCCAGAGCCCTGTTAGTTTTACTTTACTTTTCAATTGAGGGGGTGGTATTGTATAGGGTTTCTTTGGTGGAAGATTGAGTTGTCTAAGCCTTTGGTTTGGTATGGTAGATCACCCTGGCAACTCAGCCCCATTGTAGTTACTCTGTTTGTGAAATGAGTGCTGTGCCAGTCTAGAAGTGGGAGGAGGCAGGTATTCCTTCATCGTCAGATTCTTCCCTCAAGTCTGGGACCATATTTGATGTATCTGATGTATCTCTTGTGGGATTTGGAGTGGGAACTTTGACCAGTGACCATTCAGGGATTTGTTGTTCCTCCCCTACTTGTGTAGGACTTCAGGAAACTTGAGGAAAGCAGTGGCACTGATCTCCTGGCTGATGAAAACTTCCTGATGGTGACACAGCTGCACTGGGAGGATGATATCATCTGGGATGGGGAGGATGTCAAACACAAAGGGACAAAACCTCAGCGTGCAAGCCTGGCAGGCTGGCTTCCTTCTAGCATGACTAGGAATGCCATGGCTTACAATGTTCAGCAAGGTGTGCTTCTGTACCTGCTGTATCCAGCACATTGTCCTTCATCTCAGTCATCTTAAATGGGCTTAGCTGCGATCTTTTCTGCTACTGAGGGACACTGAAATGTTTTGGATATGAGCCCTAATTCTAGTCCATAATAATTTTTTTACACTATTAATAAGCTAGGGTGGACTCTGATTTCTCATTAGATAAATGTGATAACTACTTTGAAGTTAAAGATCTTTCTGAACTGTAACAGTGCTTTTATGTTTAGAATCTCTTTTGTTTCCAAAGGTCCTTTATCATTCTAGAATTTGCTTTTTCCTTCCTTAAATACACTTGCACACACGCAAAAGGTATGCTATACTTAATGTAAAAAACTTTGAAAATACAGTACAGTGTCAGAAAAATCACTGGTGGAGTTCCCACTGTGGCTCAGAGGAAACGAATCTGACTAGCATCCATGAGGACACAGCTCGGATCCCATGTTGCATGTCTGTGGTGTACGCCAGTGGCTACAGCTCCAATTTGACCCCTAGCCCAGGAGCCTCCATATGCTGTGGATTCGGCCCTAAAAAGCAAAAAAAAAAAAAAATCACTGGTAATCTTGCTATCTAGAGACCATCAGCTCTTAGTTTTTTGGTGTTTTGCATTCCGTTTTCTGTTTTGTATGTATGTAGCTGAGCTCATTCCTATAGATACAGTGTTTTATGTTGTGCGTTTCACTGAACATACTATTGTCATTTAAAGTTCTTCATAAAAAATGTTTTTATTTCAATTCAAGCAGAATCTTTTTTTTTAAATTTATTTTTTATTGTTATTTCCTCCAACACACTTTTTTTTCCCCACTGTACAGCATTGGGACCCAGTTACACATACATTGTATACATAATTTTTTCTCCCATTATAAAAAGTGTTTAATGACATGGGGAATGCATTTTAATTTTAATTTTTATTTTATTTTTTGTCTTGTCTTTTTAGGGCTGCACTTGCAGCATGTGGAGGTTCCCAGGCTAGGGGTCTAATCAGAGCTGTAGCCACCAGCCTACTCCACAGCCATAGCAATGGCAGATTCTGCAACCTACACCACAGCTCAAGGCAATGCCAGATTCTTGACCCACTGAGCGAGGCTGGGGATCGAACCCGCAACTTTGTGGTTCCTAGTCGGATTGTTTCCGCTGAGCCACAACGGGAACTCCAAGGGGCACTCATTTTAAATGGGAAAAAAACCAGATATGAAGTGGCATATTTGATACTCCGTTTGTGTAAAGAAAAAAGCACACTATAAACAGAAAGTTTACTGTAAGGAAATATACCATGGAGTTCACAGTGGTTCTTTCTGGTTTGTAAGGTCACAAACAGCTTCAGTTTTCTTCTTTATACCTTTTCTATATTTTCCACATTTTCTTGAGTTAATCTGCATTACTTTTATAATTCAAAGGAAAATCGAAAATGGTCTTGTTTTTTATTTTTTTGGCCATGCCCTTGGCATGTGTCAGTTCTCAGGCTAGGGATTGAATCCAAGCCACAAGAGTGACAAAGCTGAGTCCTTAACCACTAGGCCACCAAGGAACACCTGTCTTTTTAAATCTAAGAAATAATTTTTTTCCTTCTTCCTTCCGTTCTTCCACTAACACTTTTTTGGTTACAAAGTAGTTTTACGTAGGTATTTTTCATATATTGCCAATAATTATTAAGTATATGTATGACTACATTTATTGTTAGTGTATTTTACCATATCATTTATCACCACAATTTATTTAATCAGTTCCTTGTGTGTGTGTGTGTGTGTGTGTGTGTGTGTTTTTGCTATTTCTTTGGGCTGCTCCCGCGGCATATGGAAGTTCCCAGGCTAGGGGTCTAATCGAAGCTGTAGCCACTGGCCTATGTCAGAGCCACAGCAACGCGGGATCCGAGCCGCATCTGCAACCTACACCACAGCTCATGGCAATGCCGGATCGTTAACCCACTGAGCAAGGGCAGGGACCGAACCCGCAACCTCATGGTTCCTAGTCGGATTCATTAACCACTGCGCCGTGACGGGAACTCCTTAATCAGTTCCTTATTAAACATTTGGCGAAGTTTTGACTATTGCAAAAAATATTGCAATGAACATTTTTGGCCGCAACTTTTTTTTTTTTTTTGCTTTTTTAGGTCTGTAGGTAAGGCATATGGAAGTTTCCGGCGTAGGGGTCGAATTGGAGCTACAGCTGTGGGTCTACACCACAGCCACAGCAATGTGGGTCCTGAGATGAGTCTGCGACCTACACTGCAGCTCAGGGCAACCCTGGATTGTTAATCCAGTGAGCAAGACCAGGGATCGAACCCACATCCTCAGGGCTGCTAGTTGGGTGGCTTTCCACTGAGCCACAATGGGTACTCCCTGCTGACAGATTTTTTTAAAAGTGAGAAACACATTGTATCCATTAGGTTCCTTTAAAGCAGCCATATGAGTAACTACTAACATTTTGCTCCTTTTTCCTCTGCTAGAATCATGGTTGAAGGCATGAATGTTTTGTTTGTTACTGAGTGTTTCCTTGTGTTTTGACTAGGTTTTGCAGCAACTCTGGATGATGACAAGCCTTGGTACTCCATTTTTCCCATTGACAATGAGGAGCTGGTATATGGACGCTGGGAGGACAACATCATTTGGGATGCTCAGGCCATGCCCCGGCTGTTGGAGCCTCCTGTTTTAACACTTGATCCCAATGATGAGAACCTCATTTTGGGTATGGTACTAACTGGGGCTGGTGTTTCTCCTTCATAACTGACAGTTTGCTGCTGCTTTCAGCAGGCAGGAGGAAATCAGAAGGGTTGGGAAGGTCAAGACTAGCATTTTTTTTTTTCCTTTTTGGTCACACCCACAGCATGTGGAAGTTGCCAGGCCAGGGATTGAACTTGCACTGCAGCAGCGACCTGAGCCACTGCAGAGACAATGCCAGATCCGTAACTCACTGGGCCACAAAGGAACCTCAAGACTAGAAGCATGTTGATAGCAGTTTGAGACAGTAAGGATACAGCTTTCGGTTTCTAGTATTTGCGTGTTGTTTAGGGAAAACTCATTGCATAGGAATTTGGGAAAGTATTACCTTAGAGGTGTTCGGGGTGTTCAGTTGGTTGGAGTTAATCATGGAGTACGAGTGGTCTGGGGAAGGATGAGAAATCTGGTTAGGAATTGCTAAGGTGTCAATAGGAAAGGTGAATCTTCAGGGATAACAACTCCAGGGTGACTTTTATTTCCTCCTCAGAAATTCCGGATGAGAAGGAAGAGGCTACTTCTAACTCCCCCTCCAAGGAGAGTAAGAAGGAGTCATCTCTGAAGAAGAGTCGAATTCTCTTGGGGAAAACAGGAGTCATCAAGGAGGAACCACAGCAGGTCTGTGAAGGGAATAGGGATTTGGTGTTTAGAAGAACAAAGAACAGAAATGGAGAAGGATAGTCTGACTAAGGTTTATTTGATGACTTTTCATTAGAACATGTCTCAGCCAGAAGTGAAAGATCCATGGAACCTCTCGAATGATGAATATTACTACCCTAAGCAACAAGGTCTTCGAGGCACCTTTGGAGGAAATATTATCCAGGTAAAAGTAGCAATTTTTGTGTGGTGGATGGGAACCACTACTTCATTCTGATGGAGGGTATGGGTAAGTCTTGCTTAGGGTAGAGTCTAATTTGAATCCTTGTATTTCTTAGCACTCAATTCCTGCTGTGGAATTACGTCAGCCTTTCTTTCCTACCCACATGGGGCCCATCAAACTCCGGCAGTTCCATCGCCCACCTCTAAAGAAGTACTCTTTTGGGGCACTATCTCAGCCAGGTCCCCATTCAGTCCAGCCCTTGCTAAAGCACATCAAAAAGAAGGCTAAGGTATGATTGAATCCTGGTTAGAAAAAAACAGCTGTAAAAGACATTGGAATATAAAAATGGGAATGGACTGGAATATTAGATACTTGGGAATATTGTTTCTTAGAAGTGATAGAATGTTATTGCCATTATTTAGGGGAATGTTCTTATTCTTAGGAGATACATGTGAAACTGGTGAAGTGTCATGATAACTGCAACTTTCAAAAATGGTTCAGCAAAATCTATAGAGAAATAGTTATAGGTAAAACAAATGTGGCAAAAATAAAGTTATAATTAGGTGGTGGTGGGATAATAAGTGTTCATAGTTTCGACTTCATGTTCCTAAATTTTTGCAATGAAATTGGAAAAAAAAAAGGCAAGTAAAAGTTTTTGATGTTGCAGTGAACATCACTGTGTGTAATTATTTTCCTTTTGGTAGCTGTATTGTATTCTCTTTGTTTTTGGCAGATGAGAGAACAAGAGAGGCAAGCTTCAGGTGGTGGAGAGATGTTTTTTATGCGCACACCTCAGGATCTTACAGGCAAAGATGGAGATCTTATTCTTGCGGAATATAGTGAGGAAAATGGACCATTAATGATGCAGGTTGGCATGGCAACCAAGATAAAAAACTACTATAAGCGGGTGAGTCTCTGCTTAGAAAATCTTGTGTTTTCTCTCTCCTCTCTCTCTTTTTGGCCACACTTGTGGCATGTAAAGGTTCCTAGGCCGGTATTGAACCCACACCATAGCAGCAACCCAAGCTGTTGCAGTGACGGCACCTGATCCTTAACCCACTGTACTACAAGGGAATTCAACTCCAGAAAATCTTTGTTCTTGATATATCTATAGTTAGCCATATATCCAGTAATCATCTGTGAACTTGTATTTTGTCTTTTTTTTCCCCTTGGTTGTACTTGTGGTATGTGGAAGTTCCCGGGCTAAGGATTGAACCAATGCCACAGTTGCAGCAATGCCAGATCCTTAACCCACTGTACCACATGGGAACTTGCCTTTTTTATATTATAAATTTATTTTTTTATTTTTACTTTTATTTTTTGGTCTTTTTAGGGCCGCACCTGCAGCATATGGAGGTTCCCAGGCTAGGGGTCAAATTGGAGCTGTAGCTGCTGGCCACACTACAGCCATACTGATGCAGGATCTGAGCCATGTCTGCAAACTACACCACAGCTCATGGCAACACCGGATCTCTAACCCACTAAGCGAGGCCAAGGATCAAATCTGCGTCCTCTTGGATACTAGTGAGCTTGGTTTCTGCCAAGCCACAACAGGAACGCCTATTTTATCTTTTTTTGCAGTTAGAAATAGAATGCTGTGGAGTTCCCGTCGTGGCGCAATGGTTAACGAATCCGACTAGGAACCATGAGGTTGCGGCTTCGGTCCCTGCCCTTGCTCAGTGGGTTAACGATCTGGCGTTGCTGTGAGCTGTGGTGTAGGTTGCAGACGTGGCTCGGATCCAGCGTCGCTGTGGCTCTGGCGTAGGCCGGTGGCTGCAGCTCCAATTAGACCCCTAGCCTGGGAACCTCCATATGCCGCGGGAGCGGCCCAAGAAATAGCAAAAAAAAAAAAAAAAAAAAAAAGAAATAGAATGCTGTGCTCATGGACCATGTTGTATAAGCTTATTGATTATATTCTGTGATAGTAACTGGGTCTGCTGCATTCCTTATTAGAAACCTGGAAAAGATCCCGGAGCCCCAGATTGTAAATATGGAGAAACTGTTTACTGCCATACATCTCCTTTCCTAGGCTCACTCCATCCTGGCCAATTACTGCAGGTGAGGAATTCTTTCCTGTTATAACTCTTTCCTAAGGAAATTGACAGAGGAGGAGCTAGTCAGTCCAAAAGGAACCAATTCTAGTTGATAGAGATACTGTTTATAGATCTAATGTGGGAAAGAATGATATAAAAATGATTACAATCCAAAAAATTTTTTTACATTTTTTATTAAAACTTATTCCTAATTATGTTATTCAGTAAGTTTAAATTTGAAATAGTTTTTTGAAAATACGTACTGGTAAGAAGTCCAGAAACATCTGGGTGGCATTGGGAAGTCAATCTGGGATTAATAACTTACTACGGTTAATTTATGAATGTTTATGTAGTGAAGATCCATATGTATTGAAGTACAGTACATGTATGTATTGAAGATCTTCCCTCTTTCTACTTTTCTGAATTTTTTTTTGCGAACTCTTCTTAGAATCACAGATTCTTGTGACGGTTGATCCCCATCTGGTTGCTGCCTAAACAAGCTCAAATGTTTCTGTCTTGCATGTTTATTCTTCCTAGCACACTTTCTTAATTCATTAGTTGTTTTTGTTGTTTTATTTTTTCTATTTACTTAATAAATGTTTTGATCTCAAATATATCAGGGCCTATGCTGGGGCCCAGGGCAGTGGTATAGTACCTATTAGTTTATAAAGTGATTTTCATATGTAATCTTCGTAGCATTTCTGTGAAGTATAGGCATTTTTAAGTATTTCCATTTTGTAGATGAGGAAAACTGAGTTCATAGATAACTTAATGTGATATCATTGGTGTATGGCAGGTCCAGTGTCATCTGAATCAAAATCCTGTGATTTCCCTGTTGCTCTTAAAGGTAGCCACTGAGTAAAAAATAATCTGTCTAATTCCATTTGATATTCCCTATTGTACCTTATTTATATTACTTGATAGATCTTAGGTGGCATAGTGGGGATGGAGAACAAACAAGCTTGATTTTCCGTTCTTAGGAGTTTACTAACTGTCCTGCACTTCACTGTATATAACTTTTGTGTTTTTATTTTTGTTAGGCATTTGAGAACAACCTTTTTCGTGCTCCAATTTATCTTCATAAGATGCCAGAAACTGACTTCCTTATCATTCGCACTAGACAAGGTTACTATATTCGGGAATTAGTGGATATTTTTGTGGTTGGCCAGCAGTGCCCCTTGTTTGAAGTTCCTGGGCCCAACTCCAAAAGAGCCAATACACATATTCGAGACTTTCTCCAGGTAAGAATGAGAGGGTAAGAAGGCTAATGTCTAGATGTACATAAAAGGATATGTGGATTTGGGGGCACATTGGGACTTATCAGGGGAGGGGGCCCTGATGAGGACTTTTATCCTTACTTTACCAAATAAAAAAATTTTTTGTTTGTTGGGCAGGTTTTTATTTACCGCCTGTTCTGGAAGAGTAAAGATCGGCCACGGCGTATTCGAATGGAAGATATAAAAAAAGCCTTTCCTTCCCATTCAGAAAGCAGCATCCGGAAGAGGCTAAAGCTCTGTGCTGACTTCAAGCGCACAGGTCATCGGTTGTGACTGATAATCATTCCTCTCTGCCTCTTTCCAGGAAAAGAATTAGGGCTTCCAGTTAAATGATAAGCATACAGTTAATAAAAAGAAATAAATAGGAGTTCCCATTGTGGCTCAGCAGTATCAAACCTGACTCTAGTATCCATGAGGACATGGGTTCAATCCCTGGCCCCATTCATTGGGTTAAGGACCTGGCATCGCCGTGAGCTGTGGTGTAGGTTGCAGACACAGCCTAGATCTGGCGTGGTTGTGGCTGTGGCCGTGGCTGGCAGCTGTAATTCCAGTTCGACCCCTAGCCTGGGAACTTCATATACCATGGCTGTGGCCCTTAAAAAAAAAAAAAAAGAAAAAAATATATATATTTGGAGAGAGGGAGAGAGAGACATCAAAAGGAGGTATCAAATCTTTTAATTATGGAGGCTCTGATTGCTATTTAATTCTGCTTGTCAGGAAATTCAGTGTGATTGTTGGATGTCTTAGATGTAGAAAACCTAGCAGTATGGCTGGGCCTGATACTTTCTAGGACATTGCCTGATTCAGTCTTGGTTTGCTGTCCCTGTTGCTATCAGTGAAAGGACCTTGGGAATTCAGAACAGTCTCATTTTTTCTTACCTTTTCTAGGGATGGACTCAAACTGGTGGGTGCTAAAGTCAGATTTTCGTTTGCCAACTGAAGAGGAGATCAGAGCCATGGTGTCTCCAGAGCAGTGCTGTGCTTATTACAGCATGATAGCCGCAGAGCAGCGATTGAAGGTGAACACCTTCCTCTTAGGCACTACCTATGCTTATGGGTTGTTTTCAGAGAGATGAAGATGAAAACTATTCTCGCTGGCTTAGGAATCATGGTTACTAGATTATTACCAATTATTTAAAAATTCAAACTGTATGGGGTACTCTGTGTACATCAGTTGTGGGGTAAACTGCACTGTAGTTAAATGCCAGTGGGAAGGCTTAGTGAGGGACTTAGGGCATATTGTTTTTCTTTGAAAATGGTTGCTCCTTCATTTGGGAGATGAGTTTAATCTCTCTTCTTTATAAGTAGACAGGCATGTAAGCAGGGGAAGTACTTCTCACTTGTTTTCCACAGCCTTCCATGTGGGCAGAGATGATGATGGTTTTGGATGTATGATGTACAGAAGCATAAAATCCTCATCAGGTCAAAGTAGGAAAGCTCTAGCTGTGGTGGGATAGCATAACTCTGTCCCACTGAGTTAATAAGCATGTTTATTCACCTACCTTATGGGCCGTAACTGTCCACATATATCAGCCTAAGGATGTAGAATGGTGATAGATATACCTAAGACTTTACAGAATCCATTCTCTATGCAAAATATATTTTGATGTTCTGTACTTGTTATTCAGTGAAACTTGAGCTTTGTGTTTTCCAATATATTGATTGATTTTTGCATGGATTTGTCCTTTTCCAGGATGCTGGCTATGGTGAGAAGTCCTTTTTTGCTCCAGAAGAGGAAAACGAGGAAGATTTCCAGATGAAGATTGATGATGAGGTAAGGCTTTAATCTTTATTAGTACATTCCATTTATCCTTTTTTAATTTAAATTTTTTTAATTAAAAATTTTTTTTATTTCCCCAATACATTATTTTTTTCCTACTGTACAGCATGGTAACCCACTTACACATACATGTATACATTCTTTTTTCTATTATCATGCTTCATCATAAGTGACTAGACATAGTTCCCAGTGCTACACAGCAGGATCTCATTGTTTTTTTTTTTTTTTTTTTTTGGCTTTTTGGCTTTTTGCTATTTCTTGGGCCGCTCCTGTGGCATATGGAGGTTCCCAGGCTAGGGGTCGAATTGGAGCTGTGGCCACTGGCCTACGCCAGAGCCACAGCAACGCGGGATCCGAGCCGAGTCTGCAACCTACACCACAGCTCACGGCAACACCGGATCGTTAACCCACTGAGCAAGGGCAGGGACCGAACCCGCAACCTCATGGTTCCTAGTCGGATTCATTAACCACTGCGCCACGACGGGAACTCCAGGATCTCATTGTTAATCCATTCCAAAGGCAATAGTCTGCATGTATTAACCCTAAGATCCCAATCCACCCTGCTCCCTCCCCCTCCCTCTTGACAACCACAAGTCTATTCTCTAAGTCCATGATTTTCTTTTCTGTGGAAAGGTTCATTTGTGCCATATATTAGACTCCAGATATAAGTGATATCATATGGTATTTGTCTTTCTCTTTCTGACTTACTTCACTCAGTATGAGTGTCTCTGGTTCTATCCCTGTTGCTGCAAATGGCATTATTTTGTTCTTTTTTATGGCTGAGTAGTATTCCATTGTGTACATATACCACATTTTCTTAATCCAATCATCTGTTGATGGACATTTAGGTTGTTTCCATGTCTTCACTATTGTGAATATTGTTGCAGTGAACATGCGGGTGCATGTGTCATTTTCAAGGAAAGTTTTGTCCGGATATATGCCGAAGAGTGGGATTGCTGGGTCATATGGTATTTCTGTGGACAGTTTTCTAAGGTACCTCCCTACTGTTCTCAATAGTGTTTGTGCCAGCTTGCATTCTCATCAACAGTGCGGGAGAGTTCCCTTTTCTCCACACCGCCTTCAGCGTTTGTTATTTGTGGACTTATTAATGATGGCCATTCTGACTGGTGTGAGGTGGTATCTTATGGTAGTTTTGATTTGCATTTCTCTAATAATCAGGGATGTTGAGCATTTTTTCATGTGCTTGTTGGCCATCGTATATCTTCCTTAGAGAAATGCCTATTCAGGTTTTCTGCTTATTTTTCCATTGGGTTGTTGGCTTTTTTGCTGTTGAGTTGTATAAATTGTATATTTTAGAGATTAAGCCCTTGTCAGTTGCATCATTTGAAACTATTTTCTCCCATTCTGTAAGCTGTCTTTTTGTTTTCTTTTTGGTTTCCTTTGCTGTGCAAAAGCTGGTCAGTTTGATTAGGTCCCACTGGTTTATTTTTGCTTTTATTTCTGTTGCTTTGGGAAACTATCTTTTTTTTTTCCCTTTAAATCAGCTTTGGAGTTCCTGTTGTGGCTCGGTGGTAATGAATCCGACTAGTATCCATGAAGACAAGGGTTCTATCCTGGGCCTTGCTCGGTGGTTTAAGGATCTGGCGTTGGCCATGAGCTGTGGTGTAGGTTGCAGATGTGGCTTGGATCCCGTGTTGCTGTGGCTATGGATTCAGCCCTTAGCCGGGGAGCTTTCATATGCCGTGGGTGCGGCCCTAAAAAAGGCAAAAAAAAAAAAATCAGGAGTTCCCGTTGTGGCGCAGTGGTTAACGAATCCGACTAGGAACCATGAGGTTGCGGGTTCGGTCCCTGCCCTTGCTCAGTGGGTTAACGATCCGGCGTTGCCGTGAGCTGTGGTGTAGGTTGCAGATGCGGCTCGGATCCCGCGTTGCTGTGGCTCTGGCGTAGGCCAGTGGCCACAGCTCCAATTCGACCCCTAGCCTGGGAACCTCCATATGCCGCGGGAGCGGCCCAAAGAAATAGCAAAAAGACAAAAAAAAAGTCAACTTTATTGAGATGGTTGCTATACAATACACAGCATGTATTTAAAGTATACTGTTTTGATGTTTGTTTATAATTGAAATTGTTGTGACAGGGTATTGAGTGTATCAGTCAGACCCTTAAGTTTCTTTGTGCCTCTTTGAAATCCCTTTCTCCCCTCTCCTCCCTTTTCTCTGCCCTCCCTGTCCCCTGAAAACACTGATCTGCTTTCTGTCACTATAGATTAGTGTGCATTTTTTTTAGAATTTTAGATAAGTGGAATCATACAGTTGCATATATGCTTTCTCTTTTTTTAAAATTGTGATAAAATACGCATAACATAAAATTTACCATCTTAACCTGTAAGTGTGTAGTAGTTAGTACCGTTAAGTACATTCACACTGTTGTGCAACCAATCTCTAGAACCTCTTTTCATCTTGTAAAACTGGAACTCTATTACCTATTAAACAATAATTTCTCATTCCTCCCTCCCCCAGCCCCTGGCAACCACTAGTCTCCTTTCTGTCTTTATGACTTTTACTAGTCTAGATACTTCACCTAAGTGGAATCATGCAGTGTTGATTTTTATGTGACTGATTAGTTTCATCTGGCATAATATTCTCATGGTTCATTCATGTTGCAGCATGTGTCAGAATTTCCTTCCTTTTTAAAGCTGGGTAATGACCTGGCATATGTATATATGTATAAAGCACAGAATGTTATTTTGGTTATCCATCCATTGATGGACAGTTATATTGTTTCCACCTCTTTGCTGAATAATGCTGCTATGAACATGGATGTGCAAGTATCTCTTCATGGAGTTCTCTGGTGGCTTGGTGGTTAAGGGTCACTGCTGTGGCTTGAATCACTGTTGTGTCGTGGGTTTGATCCCTGGCTCAGTAACTTCTGCATGCCATGAGTGTGGTTGTGGCCCCCTAAAAAACTTTTCAAGACACTGCTTTCAGTTCTTCTTTGTATATACCCAAAAGTGGGATAACTGGATCACATGGTAGTTCTATTTTTAGTTTTTTGAGGTATCTCCATACTGTTTTCAAAAGCAGCTGCACTGTTTTACATTCCTATCAATGATGTAGAATAGTTCCAATTACCCCATACTTTTTGCCAGCACTTATTATTTATTGTTATCTTTATAAGTAGCCATCTCAGTGTGAGGAGATGTCTCATTGTGGTTTTGATTTGCATTTCCCTAATGATTAGTATCTTTTCATGAGCTTGTTGGCCATTTATAAGGTCTTATTTTGAGAAATGTCTGTTCAGGCCCTTTGCCCATTTTTCACTGGGTTGTATGTGTTTTTTGGCAGTTGTTGTTTATGTATTCTGAATGTTGACCTCTTTTTCATGTATATATTATGCAAATATTTTCTTCCATTCTGTATGTTGCCTTTTGCTCTCGTGTCCTTTGATGCAAAGAAGTTTTACATTTTGATGTGGTCCAGTTTATCTATAATTTTACTTTTGTTGCATGTGCTTTTGGTTCCATATTCAAGAATTCATTGTTAAATCCAGTGTTGCAAAGCTTGTTGACTGTTTTTTCTAAGAGTTTTATTTATTTATTTTGGCCATGCCCAAATAGTTCTCAGGCCAGGGATCGAAGCTGCACCACAGCAGCAACCTGGGACACTGCAGTGACAATGCTGGATACATAACCTGCTGTGTCATAAGGGAATTCCAAAGGGTTTTATAATTTTAGTGCTTACCTTTTGGTCTTTGTCCCATTTCAAGTTAATTTCTGTATGTGGTTTAAAATAAAGATCCACCTTTATTATTTTGCATGTGGATATTCTATTTTCATAGCACCATTTGTATTCTTTCTTTTCTTTTTCACTCTGTAATATGTTGAGATTCATCCAAGTAGTTGTGTGTATTAATAGTTTGTTCATTTTATTGCTGCATAATATTCCGTAGTATGGATGTACCACAGTTTGTTTAATCACCCATCAAAGGACAGTTTGGTTGTTCCCAGTTTTTGGCTATTATGAATAAAGTTGCTGTTGAGTATCCATGTATAAATCTTTGTATGGACATATGTTTCTTTTTGTTTTTTCCTTGGGTAAATACCTAGAAGTGGAAGTTTTGGGTTTTATGGTAACTCCTAAGTTTTACTTTTGGAAGAACTGCCAGACTTTTTAACACAGTGGTTGCACCATTTTTACATTCTTTTTTTTTTTGTCTTTTGTCTTTTTTGTTGTTGTTGCTATTTCTTGGGCCGCTCCCGTGGCATATGGAGGTTCCCAGGCTAGGGGTTGAATCGGAGCTGTAGCCACCGGCCTACGCCAGAGCCACAGCAACGCGGGATCCGAGCCGCGTCTGCAACCTACACCACAGCTCACGGCAACGCCGGATCGTCAATCCACTAAGCAAGGGCAGGGACCGAACCCGCAACCTTGTGGTTCCTAGTCGGATTCATTAACCACTGCGCCACAACAGGAACTCCATTTTTACATTCTTATTAGCATTGTTTGAGGGTTCCAGTTTTTCCACATCCTTGTCAACACTTGCTCTCCATTTATTAATATTATTATTACCTACCTATGTGAAGTGATCTGTCATTGCAGTTTTGGGGTTTTTTTGCCCCACCTGTAGCAATGTGGAAGTTTCTGGGCCTGGAATCAAATCCGAGCTGCAACTGCAACCTACACCACAGCTGCTGCAATGCCAGATCCTTAACCCACAGCAGGAACTCTTGTCATTACCTTTTTAGTTTACATTTCCCTGATAGCTAAAGATGTTGAGCATCTTTTTATGTGCTTATTATCCACTTATCTTCTTTGGTCAAGGGTCTGTTTATCTTATTTGCCTTTTTTTTTTTTTGCTTTTTGGGGCTGCACCTGCGACATATGGAAGTTCCCAGGTTAGGGGTTGAATTGGAGCTACAGCTGCTGGCCTATGCCACAGCCACAGCAGTGTGTGATCTGAGCTGCATCTGTGACCTGCACTATAGGTCACAGCAATGCTGGATCCTTAACCCACTGAGTGGGGCCAGGGATTGAACCTGCATGCTCATGGATATTAGTCGAGTTTGATACCAGTGAGCCCCAACAGGAACTCCTCATTTGCCCATTTTTATTTTTAATTAGTTGCTTGTTTTCTTCTTCAGTTTTGAGATTTTTTTATGTATTCTAGGTCCAAGTCTTTTATCAGGTTTGTGATTTTGTGTGTGTATGTGTGTATCTTTAGGGCCACACCCGCAGCATGTGGAGGGTCCCAGGCTAGGGGTCCAATTGGAGCTGTTGCTGCCGGCCTTCGCCACAGCCACAGCAACTCGGGATCCGAGCCTCCTCGTCTGTGACCTACACCACAGCTCACGGCAACCTCAGATCTTTAACCCACTAAGTGAGGCCTGGGATAGAGCCTGTGTCCTCATGGATGCTAGTCAGATTTGTTTCCGCTGAACCATGACGGGAACTCCAGGTTTGTGATTTACAAAGATTTTCTTTCATTCTGAGGCTTGTCTTAATTGTTTAACAGTGTCTGATGAAGAGCAAAAGTCTAACTTGTAAATCTTCTCTGTTGCTTGTGGTTTTGGTGTTATATCTAAGAAATTTTTATCTAACTCAGGGTCACAAATGTTTTCTCCTATTTTTTTCTTCTAAAGGTTTTTATTGTTTTAGATTTTTTGTTTAGATTCATTTTGAGTTAATTTTTGTTGAGGGTCCAAGGTGTAGATTAAGGTTCATTTTTTTTTGGCATGTGAATATCCAGTTCTAGCACCATTTGTCAAAAAGTTAAATGAGCTTTTAAAACAAAAATTTAAAACAAAAATTTGAGCATATCACTCTTTTCCCCCCAAACTTCCTTTGGGTCCTCATTTCTTTTAGGAAGAAGTCCTTAGCATGATTCACAAGATTCTACATGATTTTGGTCTTGTAATATAACTCTAACCTCCTCTGATCTGTCATTGTCCATTTATATCCTCTAAATTCCAAACATACTAAAATTCATTCAGTTCCCTAAATTTCTTTCTGTTGTCTTCTAGGACTTTGCAATTGCTATTCCCTCTGCCTAAAATATTTTCTTTCTACTCCTCTACCATATGACCTTCATCTACAAATTATACTCTCCTGGAAGCTTTTCTCAACCCTTGCCCTAACTCCCACCCTTCATTAAGATTGAACCACCATCCTTTTCTTCAAGTACATACGGCATTTTTTATTTTATTTATTTATTTGTGTATGTATTTATTTATTTTTTAGGGCTGCACTCATGGCATATGGAAGTCCCCAGGCTAGGGGTCAAGTCGGAGCTATAGTCACTAGCCTGCGCCACAGCTGCAGCAACACCAGACCCCAGGCCCATCTGCGACCTACACCACAGCTCACCGGATCTTTAACCCACTGAGTGAGGCCAGGGATTGAACTTGCATCCTCATGGTTGAAAGTAAGATTCGTTTCCGCTGAGCCACGATGGGAACTCCATACAGCACTTTTTACTTTCCTATCTTAGCACTGATTCTGCAGTATTGAATTTGGTTGGTTTTTTTGCCTCTCCTTCACTAACATGAGGTCCTTGAGGAAGTAGTGCCTGGCATGTGGTAGATATTGAATAAGTATTTGTTAAATGAATGAGTGTCAGTGAGGTCAGGAAGAATGACTAAAGAAGCATTGTTGTACTGTTCTTCTAAGATTGAAGTGAACAATGAGTGGATGTCTAAGAATTTCTGGAATTAAGATTCTGTTGAATGGCCTTCAGGATTGAATCTCCCATAGAGAATTAGCCACTTTTTTTTTTCTCGACTGTTCTCACAGCATGTGGAAATTCCTGGGCCAAGGATTGAACCTGAGCCACTGCAGTGACAATGTTGAGTCCTTAACCGCTAGGCCACCAGGGAACTCGAGAATTGGCTACTTTCGAGCTAATCATGTATACTCTTGGATGGTCTGTTTGGACAATCACATTTCCCTTGTCTTAATTGCCTGACTATTTTATGGGGTCAGTGATCACCATACAGGAGAGCACAGACCTTTTTGACTAAACCAGTGGCAGAGGTAGAATATATTTGTTTATCGCTACTGGGATTGGGGCCAATGCTTTTATTTTGTAAAGCATGCCTGTCATCTAATTGTGAGAATATATGGGTCATTCTAAAGAAGACATTTGAGCAATTGGACAATCAAATGGCAGTCATCAATCTAACGTAACTCTTTGAGCGTCAGGAGGGTGGGGCAATAATGTCTTTGAGAACTCTGAGTGAGGGTGGGGCTAAAGGGGATACCACTGTTCCACATATTCCTACTTAGGCTGACTGAGATCTTGACCTCTGTTTATTATCATGATTCTAGTACCATAGGAAAGAACAGCATGCTGAGTACTGGGCAGCTTTATGTAACTATTGATTTTTGTGGACAGTTCAAGAAAGGGTCAAATTGTAAATTATTGTAATTATCCCCACCTTCTAAGTGTGGCTAGACATAGAGCAGATGTTTCCCACTGCTCTTAGAATCTTTTTCTATACCTCAGGTTCGCACTGCTCCTTGGAACACCACAAGGGCTTTCATTGCTGCCATGAAGGGCAAGTGTCTCCTGGAGGTGACTGGGGTGGCAGATCCCACAGGGTGTGGTGAAGGATTCTCCTATGTGAAGATTCCAAACAAACCAACACAGCAGAAGGTGAGATTGAGACTGAATTTCTAGAAGATGAAAAATCAAGGAAAGGAGAAATAGAAGTTTAGGAGTGGACATGAGTGCACGGGGATCTGGAATGCCATTAAAGTATTAACAGGATGGCTTAAATGCCTACTATAAGAAGTTCAACTTACTAGGATTCTTTCCTGTTTTGTTTCTGAGGTAGGATGATAAGGAGCCTCAGCCAGTGAAGAAGACAGTGACAGGAACAGATGCAGACCTCCGTCGCCTTTCCCTGAAAAATGCCAAGCAACTTTTGCGTAAATTTGGTGTGCCTGAGGAAGAGGTGGGTGTGGAAGAGGGAAACTTGGAGTCTCCTAGTGGCTTTGTATAGAGAGGGGAAAGTTGGAGGCAGATGTTGGGAAATATGTGGATGATTTTGTAGTGTAGGTAGCGGTGGTGGACTGAACCTTAGATACTTTTTCAGGAGTTAGCTTTCCCAAAGCTTTGGTTTAACCAGCTTTGGGTTTTTTTTTTTGGTCCAGTTCTTTAGCCACGTTCCCTGGTTTGTCCTTTGAAATCCCTGAGTGATTTGTGTGTGTGTGTGTGTGTGTGTGTGTGTGCGCCTATATCTATGTCTATGTTTTGTAGATTAAAAAGTTGTCCCGCTGGGAAGTGATAGATGTAGTACGGACAATGTCAACAGAACAGGCCCGCTCTGGAGAGGGGCCCATGAGTAAATTTGCCCGTGGATCAAGGTTTTCTGTGGCTGAGCATCAAGAGCGTTACAAAGAAGAATGTCAGCGCATCTTTGACCTACAGAACAAGTATGTTGTGGGAGTTTTTTTCATTTTTTTGGGGGGGGGGGGGTCGTACCCGAGGCACATGGAAGTTCCCAGGCTAGGGGTTGATCAGAGCTGCTGATCTACACCACAGCTCACGACAATGCCAGATTCTTAACCCACTGAGCGAGGTCAGGGATCGAACCTGCGTCCTCATGAATATTAGTTGGGTTCATTACTGCTGAACCATGATGGGGACTCTCACGAGTATATTGTTTTAGTATGACAGAAAAACCAAGCTTGGAAAGGGGGGGGGTTCCAGACACTATGGTGAAGAGAAGGTCACCTAATACTATGACTAGGTGGTCAGGTAGCTGAGATTTCAGGGTGATATATGTTCATAATACTGCTGGAGTACCTACTCCCTTCAAAGCAACTTGGCAAAGGTTTTGAATGGCAAGAAATGCCAGGTTCAGTGACAACTTTTGTGGCCTACTTGGGCCAGGCAGCCATTACAGTGGTGATAGGGGACATATGGATTTTTTTGAAGGCTTAGTGGTAGGAGGATGGTAATGCCCTTTTAAAAATGACCAATGTCCTGATTTGTTTCTTAGGCTTTTTCCAGGAATTCTGAAAGAGTTGCTGTACTATTTCATATTTTGAACTTGCCTTAATGACCTAGTTTCTAGGAAAGATTCGTAAAGCTTTTCTGTTCAGGGTCCCATGTCTTAGTGGATTTTGAATATTCCTTTTTTTTTTTTTTTGTCACTTTAGGGCTGTACCCATGGCACATGGAAGTTCCCAGGCTAGGCGTTGAATTGGAGCTGCAGCCACTGGCCCACGCCACAGCCACAGCCATAGCAATGTCCGATCCGAGCCGTGTCTGCAACCTACACCACAGCTCACGCAACGCTGGATCCTTAATCCACTGAGCAAGGCCAGGAATCAAACCTGCGTCCTCATGGATGCTAGTCAGATTCGTTTCTGCTGAGCCACAATGGAAACTCCTGAATATTTCCTTTTTTAAGGTTGCTTTTCTAATACTGTGAGACTGTATTTCTTCATCTCTTTCTACACTTTTTATATCCCCCCCTTACTTAACATTGTATTTTTATTTTAGAGTTTTGTCGTCAACTGAAGTTTTATCAACTGACACAGACAGCAGCTCAGCTGAAGACAGTGACTTTGAGGAAATGGGAAAGAACATTGAAAATATGTTGCAGAATAAGAAAACCAGTTCTCAGCTGTCACGTGAACGGGAGGAGCAGGAGCGGAAGGAACTGCAACGGATGCTACTGGGTGAGGGTAGTGACTTCACAGACAGACAGACAAGAAAAAGAAAGATCGAAAAATTATAAATAACTGCACACTAATAGGTAAAACTGGAGGCAGAAGAAGGAGGGGATGAGTGTAGAAAAGCCTATAGTTGAGGTAGAAAGCTTACTGCAAACTGGACTCTAGGTTTGTCTGTGGGGCTCAAATTGAAGAGATGCTGTCAGTCCACTACTGCTCTGTCTGTATCAGGCCTGGCCGAGCCAGGGCTATCAGTGCTGTACATCAAGGGAGCTTTCTGGGCATTCATCCTAGAGGGTAAGAGTTTTTAATACAGAATCTGTGGATAAATTTTGAGGGGTTGTTCATGAACCCTCTGATATCATATGTAAAATTCTGTTCAAATGTGCCTTTTCTGAGGAGAAGATCCATGGCTTTCAGAAGATTCTCAAAGGAGTCTTAGAGCCTAAAAAGAATTTAAAATCACCAATCCAAAATTGCACAAGTTGTGGGTGGGGATAATAAAGGCTGGAATTGGTTTGGGAGGTGGTCATTGGGAATGAAAAGAGGAGAAAAATTAAAGTGACCTTAGGATTTCACTCTGGGCTTGCTAGAAAGATGGTGGTACCATTGATTAAAGTAGTAAATTTCAGAGAAAGAAGCAGGCTCAAGAAGGAAAGGTGTAATATGTGGAGTTTGAGGTCCCCATGACACTTCCCAGTGTAGATGTCAAGCAAGCAATTGAAAACTTGGATGTAGATACTGAGAGAGAGGATAAAGGCTGAAGATGAAGGTTTAAATGACTATTCTCACTCACAGTAGTCTTTTCTTTGTTTCTTCTCTGTAAAAGCTTTGTGTAATTTTGTTGTTCTGACTACTTTGTAAAGATGTGATAAAGCCTTTCCTCCAGTGTGGTCCTAGACCAGCAGTATCTACATCTCATGGAAGCTTGTGAGAAATGCACACTCTCAGGTCTCACCCTAAAACTACTGAATTAGAATCTGTATTTTTTACAAGATCCTCAGATGATTCCTATTTATTCATATTAAAGTTAGAGAAGCATACTCAAGGCCTTAAGACTCTGAATTTTTTCTGTGGTGCCATTTTTCCCCCCAGGGTGCTTGGGTGCTTTTCTTTAATGTGATCCTCAACTACTTCCTACTTGGACTTTCCTCTTGTGCTATTGTTCAGAGGAATCTGAATACAGCTACTGCTCTACTGTCCCGTATATAACAAACTTGTGATTCTTTGAGATCCTTTCAGAACTTTCTGTACTTATAAAAATGGGAACATTGACAGTGGTAAAATAAAGTCAGGAAAGGACAAATCAGTGTATTATTGGGGCTGGTAATGACTTTGTTGCTTTCTGTAGAACCATAGTTCTGTGGCATGTTGAGCTTCGGGGTCTCCACTCAACCCCAAGAAAATGGCCATTTGGGTGGTAGGGGGAATGTGTGGAAATCTTTTTCTGCCTTGCAGCAGCAGGCTCAGCAGCATCAGGAAACAATCACAGAGATGATGACACAGCTTCTGTGACTAGCCTTAACTCTTCTGCCACTGGCCGTTGTCTCAAGATTTATCGCACATTTCGAGATGAAGAGGGGAAAGAATATGTTCGGTGTGAGACAGTCCGAAAGCCAGCTGTCATTGATGCCTATGTACGCATACGGACCACAAAAGATGAGGAGTTCATGTGAGTTTGATTCTCCATTTTTCAGTGTGATAAGGAGAATGATAACAATGGTGGGGAGGGGGTTGAGAGTGGACGCTTGAGTTTTAGTGACAGGATTCTGCACAGTTGTCCTTGGAAGTCTAATAATTGGGAACCATTTTGCCTGTAGAACTTTGAGTTTGAACAGAGCCAAATCACAGGGAGAATTCCAAATTTGCTGCAAAATAAAGATGTGTTTTCAGTTCCACCTGGGTCCTTTGCACTTTTGTTGTTTGGTTGGCAGAAATTTTAGGGACTTGGGCCTTCTCATTCTGAGAGGTACCTCTCTTTACATGGAAGGCTGAGGAGCAGAGGAGGTGGGAATGAATGCCAGATAGCCTCTTTAGTTTCAGTCTCGATGGATTACTTTAGTTCTGAGATGTTTAACTATTAGGACAGTCGTCTTGGTTTAAGTTTGCTTATGGATCTGTGATTTTTTTCCCATTATTTAGTCGAAAATTTGCCCTTTTTGATGAACAGCATCGAGAAGAGATGCGAAAAGAACGGAGGAGGATTCAAGAGCAATTGAGGCGGCTTAAGCGGAACCAGGAAAAAGAAAAACTTAAAGGTCCTCCTGAGAAGAAGCCCAAAAAAATGAAGGAGCGTCCTGATCTAAAAGTAAGTATAATGTGTTATTGTAACTAACCAAGTGAAGGAAGAAGGCATACCTTTTCCCTTAGCTCTTGGCATCCTCCCTTACTGGGAATGAAGGTAGTATTGTGGAAAGCTAGTTGGAATTGATGTGGTTACTTGTTAACAAATTGCACATATTACAAGATGCAGCAGAAAAAAACCAAAATACATGTTGCTTTGAATAATTTAGGTTGATTCCAGATATTATTGTGCAGTGTAACTATAATGTGCATCACAAAATGATGCAACTCTGGTACAGTGGAAAGAGCCATGGACTTGGAAACGGAAGATGTGGGTTTAGGTTCTCCTTCTGCCGTTTAGTAGCTCTGTGACCATAACCTCTCCAAACCTGTTTCTATTATAAAATGATACCTGTCCCACAGTGCTGTTATATTAAGGGATAGAATGCATGGGAAGCACTTTATAAACTACAAAATTCTCGGCAGATGTGAGCTGCTATTAATACATACTGAGGTCATTGAGTACTTTAACGTTCCTTTCTTGTATGTGGTATTATGTAAGTATGATACAGTATTTATCCCATTTTGCAGATGAAACTGAGATTAGTTGCAAAACTGAGCTGTAGGCTTGGTATATATAAGCCTTTTCCTTGAGGCAGGGAATACACTCATGCTGGCTGCCTGTGCTGCTGAGTGTACCCTTGGGCTTCCAGTAGCCTTTCTTCTGCATATTTAATACTTTTGTAGTTTACAGCTTAAATTGGAATTAGAAATCCTCTCCCTTTTCTTCGTCACTTGATTTTTAAACAAACATTTAGTATCTGGATCACACTTTGTTTGTGTGTGTCATTTCTATACACTTTTGTCCAGTGGCTTCTGGTTGAAAGATATATAATGATTCTATTAGAACAAAAGTTCTGGGCCTGCCTTTGTTTCTCTTTTACATTCTATGTATTTCTTAAAGCTAACATGAAGCCTGCTTTTAACTGCCATGTTGATACTTTTCCTTTCACAGCTGAAATGTGGGGCTTGTGGTGCCATTGGGCACATGAGAACAAATAAATTCTGCCCCCTTTATTATCAAACAAATGCTCCACCTTCCAACCCTGTTGCAATGACAGAGGAGCAGGAGGAGGAGTTGGAAAAGACAGTCATTCATAATGATAATGAAGAACTTATCAAGGTTGAAGGGACCAAGATTGTCTTGGGGAAACAGCTAATTGAGAGGTAAGGTACAGCAAGTAGGAAAGATCTGTTGGAGGCTGATGATGTTTTGGGGTGGCAGGGGTGGATATGATGTGTTCTCTGAAGTGGAACTGAGGGCACAGGAATTTTGATGGCTTTTCCTCAGTAGTTGTTATCAGTAATGAAAATTACAGTCTTGTAAAGCACTCATTAGGCTCCACCACTTGCCCTTGGGCATGCTGTCTAACTTTTCTGAGTTTTAGTTCTCTTATTTATAAAATAAAACCATCCTTAACAAGGGTAGATGTGAAGATGAAATGAAGGAAACTATAGAAAGCATGTAGTTCAGTGCCTCTCATTTGTAGATGCTCTTCCAGGCCATTGTAATATTTGTAAGGTGTCTAATCTCAGATGTTCTGGTAATGGACCTTTTGAAAAGGTTAAGGAGACAAACTATGTTTATATTTACCTACCTCTTGCCCTTAGAGAAGGTGATAATCACATAGAGAAGTTCTTATTTGTTTATTTATTTATTTATTTGCCCCTCCTTTTTTTTAAGGGCCACACCTGTGGCATATGGAAGTTCCCAGGCTAGGGGTCGAATCGGAGCTGCAGCTGCTGGCCTACACCACAGCCACAGCACCAGATCTGAGCCACATCTGCATCCTCTACCATAGCTCACAGCAATGCTGGGTCTTTAAACCACTGAGTGAGGCCAGGGATCGAACTCGCATCCTCATGGATACTAGGATTTGTTTCCGCTGTGCCACAACAGGAACTCCGAGTTTTTAAATTGAAAAATTTCTCTCCTAATTTTTTAGTTTGAAAATTGCAAACTTTCAGAAAAGCTGAAGGGGTAATACAGTATGCTATTCCTCTAAATTCACCAACTGTTAACATTTATCACACTTGTTTCATCTTTAACATATATATATTTTTTTGTCTTTTTTTTTTTTTTTTCTGTTTCTTGGGCCGCTCCCACGGCATATGGAGGTTCCCAGGCTAGGGGTTGAATCAGAGCTGTAGCCACCAGCCTACGCCAGAGCCACAGCAACGCGGGATCCAAGCCTCGTCTACAACCTACACCACAGCTCACGGCAACGCCGGATCGTTAACCCACTGAGCAAGGGCAGGGACCGAACCCGCAACCTCATGGTTCCTAGTTGGATTCGTTAACCACTGCGCCACGACGGGAACTCCTGTTTCATTTTTATATATTTAAAACTTTTTTTTTTCTGAAACATTTGGAAGCTGTAGGCATCGTAGCATTTCACTCATTCTTTTGCACACATCCCTTAAGAATAAGGACATAGCAAACGTGACACTTTTGCTATACCTAAGAAAGTAAATATTAATCCGCTAGTATCCAATATTCAGTTCTTATTCAAATTTCCTCAGTTGTCTCAATGTCCTTTATTGTCTGCCCTCCCAGCCCTCAATTCAGAATCCAATTCCAGTTCAAAGATCAAGTATTTTGAGTCTCTTAATCTAGAACTGTCCTCCCCACCTTTTTTGTTTTTCATGACATGAAATTTTTTGAAGAGTCCAGGCCAAATTGTCTCATAAAATATCCCACATTTTGGATTTGTCTGTTTTTACATCGATTGTAGTCAGAATAAATGTCTTTGGCAAGATTACTAGAGAGGTGATAGTATGTACTTAACTGTACCACACCAGGAAGCATATAATGTTAGGTTTTCTCAGTATTTTGATCATCTTGTTAAAGTGGCAATGCCTAGACCCCTTTATAATAAAGGTTGTGTTTTTTCCTTTGTAATTGTAAGAATATCCTGTTCTTTAACAATCTTGTGATAGTTTTGGCATCCATTGATGATCATCACCTAACTCAGTTATTACTTTGGGGGTTGCTTAACAGTGGTTTTTCTTTCTTTTTTTCAGGGCTGCACCTGCGGAATATGGAAGTTCCCAGGTTAGGGGTTGAATTGAAGCTATAGCTGCTGGCCTACATCACAGCCGCTGCCACGCCAGATCTGAGCTGCATCTGCAACCTACACCATAGCTCATGGCAATGCCGGATCCTTAAACCACGAAGTGATACCAGGGATCCAACCCACGTCCGCATGGATACTGGTCAGATTCGTTTCTGCTGTGCCACAACAGGAACTCCTCTTTTTTTTTTTTGGTGGTATTTTTAGGGCTGCATCTGCAGCATATGGAGGTTCCCAGGCTAGGGGTCAAATTGGAGCTGTAGCTGCTGGCCTACACCACAGCTCATGGCAATGCCAGATCCTTAACCCACTGTGCAAGGCCAGGGATCAAACCTGTGTCCTCACAGATACTAGTCAGGTTCGTTACTGCTGTGCCACCACAGGATCTCCAGTGGTGGTTTTTCTAATTCTAGAATTCTTTCTACATTAACTGGGATTCTGTAAAGAAGAGCTTCCCCTCTCTTTTTTGTTTGATTATTACTATGGATTCCGAAATTATTTCATTTGCAAACTTAATGTATTAAAATTTATTGACATCATTATTAATTTTGATGCCTAGATTGTCTCAAATTTGATCCTTTCAAGCCAGATCCTGTGTCCTTTTGAAATGACCCTGTACATTTTGATAACTTTCTTGCTTTCTCACGTGAGATGTTTCAGGCTCTCCTTGAAATTTCTCTGTCTCAAACCCAGCATCAGCCATTTCTCAGGGAGTTCTGGTTCCTTTTACTGGGAATGGTATTTAGAAACCAATGTCTAGGTGTTAGGGATGCTCATTCCACTAAGATATCATTGCTTCTAGGCTCTTAGTAGACAGAACTAGGAAATATACATATATTTTAAATCACAACTTCATATTAATACCTCCAATTCAAATTATATCTATATATTCTTCTTCATCTTATCCCATTTCATATTTGTATCTGTTCTCTGGTTTCCAACATCAATATATTTATTCATTTTTTCTGTCCTGTGATGTGTACAAAATAGTTTGAGAATTACAATACCAATACTAGTACCAACAACAAACCTGTAAAGTAGATTCAAAGTGTTGTCCTTGGATTATGTGCCACTGAAGTTACACAGTCAAGGTATTGTATTCAAAATGTATTTGAATTCCTTTGGGGGTGTATAATTTTTAATCAGTTTGCTATGTGGTTATGTTCATGTTTCAATTTAGATTTGTGGGTTTTTCCCCCGTCCTTATTAATTTATCAGTATATGTAATTATCATTGTTTTGAAGCACATGAGAAAAGGAAAATATATCTTGATCCCATATGATGGAGGAAGGTAGATGGGCTTTTAATGATTGAAGGAGACTCAAACTAATTTTTCTTTTCAAACCAGTTTTTTATTTTTTCCTTATTTCTATTCTGAATAAGTTAGGTTTCCTAGCCCTTTAACCCTAAGATAGAATGTTAGGGCTGGGAGGATTCTTGAAATTCCTTTAGCCTAGTTCCCTTATCTTCCAAATAGGAAACTGAGGTGAAGTTGTGGCTTGCCTAGTTCTTTATTAATTTGGAGATCCTATGAGGCCTTGCCTGATCTGAGCCTTAGAATGTGGATGTCTGGCCCTTGGTTTGGCTTTTTCCTCCCCAGGCTCATGCTCAGGTACTTTGGACTTTTTCATTGTAGTTGCTTTTTTTCTGGGGACTAGAAATAGGGACTGCATACTATGAAAGTGTTATTGGTTGCAGTGCAGATGAAGTTCGCAGAAAATCTCTGGTTCTCAAGTTCCCTAAGCAGCAACTTCCTCCCAAGAAGAAACGGCGAGTTGGAACCACTGTTCACTGTGACTATTTGAATGTGAGTGAGTGTTTTGCTGCTTTCTGATCAGATGGGGTTCTTGCGAATTCCCCCAGCCCTCTAAGCCATGGCCCTAATATAACCTTAGATTCTCCCTTTGGCCTTGCCCTGAGAATTATGTGTACTGTCCATTACAAGATTTCCAAAATATATTTGTATCATTTTTTTTTTAATTTAAAGAAGCATTCTGATTTCTTGTTCACCTTAGAGACCTCATAAGTCCATCCACCGGCGCCGGACAGACCCCATGGTGACATTGTCATCCATCTTGGAGTCTATCATCAATGACATGAGAGATCTTCCAAATGTGAGTTCACTGCATTCAGATCCATAGTATGGATGGCAAGGCCCTTAGTTCTGACTGTAATTTCAGATAGAGGGCAGTATAGTCCTAGGAACCTAGAACTCCTAATTCTTTGGGATATAGTTTTTAATTTATTTTTTAACACTTTAGTAGAGGAAACAATCAGACCCACTCCATCTAGAGAGATTCCTTTGAGAGTTGATGTCCAGATAGAGACAGGTAAGATGTGAGAGTCTTCAGAAATTGGTTCTGTCGAGTGTTCTTTGCTCATTATGGTGCTGGCTCTTGTTTGCACAGACATACCCTTTCCACACTCCAGTCAATGCAAAGGTTGTAAAGGACTACTACAAAATCATCACCCGACCAATGGACTTACAAACGCTCCGTGAAAATGTGCGTAAACGCCTCTACCCATCTCGGGAAGAATTCAGAGAGCATTTGGAGCTAATTGTGAAAAATAGTGCAACTTACAATGGTAAGAATCAGCTGTTCTTTGACTGCAAAGGTCCACCTTTCAGATCCTTATTTATTCTTTACTAGTCTTAAATCCAGACTAGATTAGACTGACTGAAAAGGACCTACAATGTATTAGTGCATTTCGGGGTTATGAAAACCAGGTAATGTACATTTTAGTCATTTAGTAAATAGTGCTTCTTTTTATTCCCACTTTTTAATATACCCCTGGAGAATTTGGAGTCTGTCTTTTGGAATGAAATGGTTGAATGGGGAGTAGTGGGAAGAAGAGTCGAGCCTAGGTAAATAGAAGGGAGAGGTATTCAGTGTAGATGGAACCCATGCAGAGTATGTGCTTGTGACTATATTTGCTGTATGTAAGCCTTTGATTTGGTCTACAAATCTGTTATAGGGCCTGTTACATGTCCACTTTGCTGAAAAACTGGAAAGGCAAGGAGAAAGAAATCTGACGGGGCACCGTTTTAAGGCATTAGCCTGCTGTGGTCTCCTTCACCTGGCAAAGCAATAGAGCTGTCTTTGTTTGTTTGTTTGTTTTGGGGTGGCACTTGCAGCATGTGGAAGTTTCCAGGCGAGGGGTCAAATTGGAGCAGTAGCTGCTGGCCTACACCACAGCCACAGCAACGCCAGATCTGAGCTGTGTCTGCAACCTATATCTCAGCTTGTGGCAACGCCGGATCCTTAACCCACTGAGCAAGGTCAGGGATTAAACCCGCATCCTCATGGATACTATTAACCCGCTGAGCCACAATGGGAACTTCTAAAGCTATCTTTTTCTCCTTAAAAAAAAAAAAAGAAATCTGTTTTCTGAGTCTTAAAGAGTTTGGGAAACAGTACAGCTTCTGCGTGTAGAGGATAAAGTTTTCTGACTTCAGTTGTATCCCTGAGGTTCATATGTAAGTGTAGGGATTAAGAGTACAGATAGAGTATGAACTATGGCTCTGCCACTTACTAATTGAGTTGCTTTATACAACTTATTTAATCTCTCAGAGCCTCTTTACTTTTCTCATTTGTACATATGGGACAGTACTAGTACCTAGATTTTATTGCCTTTCACAATCAGGCCTAACCCATTCCTTTTTCTAGTCTCATCTTCAGTGACTGGCTCCCATACCTACTAAAGATATAGACTCCTGCCACACTCAACATTGTATTTCACTAAATATCCCATGCCTTGTCTTCATGCCTTTGCATAGTCTTTGCCCTTTGTCTGTTATGCGTTTTATTCCCGTTCACAATTCCCAACAGAATTAAATCAATATTTATAGGTCTTATTGTGTTATATATAATTATTTTTGTATCTGATTTTCCCACCACTTCGTGACCCCCAGAGACTATTTCTCTTTGTTCTAAGGACCTAGCAGGGTACCAGACACATATAAAGGAAGAATAAATTTGTTAGGCCCAACTATCATTCAGATTGGCAAGGATAAATGACTAGATAAAAATCAGCCTGGAAGGGGAATGGGGAAGTTAAGAGTTGACTTTGAAAATACAGAGCTTGAGATACCGGGTCATTTAGGTGGTGGTGTTAGTAAAGATTTGGAGGGCAGCTGTGCTCACAACTATACCACCAATGCTACACAAAAAATTTGGAAATTCGGGTTATGACTATCTCCATACATCCTCCTCTAGCATAGTCTTCTTTCTTCCACATACCCCACTTCCACATAGTAGTGGTACCACCATCAGTAGTATTACTGTCCATCTAGTTGTACAACCTAGAAATACTGGCCATTGTTGATTCCACTCTTTCTCCTCTACACTCATAAGTTGCTACGTTCCCTAAATTTACCTTCTAAATTTGCTGTACACATCCCCTTACTTTTAGCCTCCATTGCTTCTATCTTAGTTGAATTCCTTGTCATCTCTTGTCTGACCTCTTACAGTAGCTTCCAGACTTTCTCTTTGCTGCTTGCCTTAATTCTTCACACTCTTGAGAGGGTATTTTTTTTAATATACAAATTCAAAAAATTACTCTCCAGCTTAAAATCTTGAGTGCCTTTGTATCTCCTCTGGGACATTTATACTATGTCCCTCCTTGTCTTTACAAATTCCATTTCCTATTTCTCCTTCACACACACCTACTTGTATTTCATTTGTACCAAACTACTTGTGATTCCTGTTGTAAAGTTGCTGCTTTGTGTTTCCATGAACTTGCTTACTTGTTTTTTTTTGTGTTTTTTTTTTTGTTTGTTTGTTTGTTTGTCTTGCTTTTTAGGGCTGCACCTGCAACCATGTGGAAGTTCCCAGGCTAGGGGTCTAATTGGAGCTACAGCTGCCGACCACAGCCACAGCAACATAGGACCTGAGCTGCATCTGTGACCTACACCACAGCTCACAGCAACACCGGATCCCTGACCCACTGAGCTAGGCCAGGGATTGAACCCGCAACCTCATGGTTCCTAATCTGATTCGTTTCCACTGCACCAGGACAGGAATTCCTTGCTTACTTGTTTTCCCACACTCTCTGGAATGTCTTTCTACTCTTTTGTCTATCTGGTGGACTATTAGTCTTCATTAATCACCCTTCTCAATTGTCAGTCACAGCAAGCCTTCCCTATTTCTCCCTGGTACACAGATTTAATTGTTGTAAAACAACTTAAAACATGTTGCAACCCCTCCATAGTTCATAGCAATCAGTATATTCCTCTGTTTGCACTTACATGTACTTTTTTAAAACGTTGCTATAGAAATTCTTAGGCATATACAGAAATAGAGAAGGTAAATAAACTTCAGTGCACCTATTCTCTCACTTCAACAATTACCAGAATATGGCCAATCTTATTGTTTAGACTGTAATTCCAGACATTGTATCATTTTGTCCATTGATACTTCAAGTACCTATACCCTGTCTTGCAGTGATTTATTTTCATGTCATTTTCTTTGACTAAACCAAGAAAGGTAGGAACCTTGTTTTATTTTCCCCTTATTCTCATCATTGAACACATCACAGACAGTCATTAAACTTTTTTTTTTTTGTCTTTTTGCCTTTTCTAGAGCCACTCCCACGGCATATGGAGGTTCCCAGGCTAGGGGACTAATCAGAGCTGTAGCCACCAGCCTACACCTGAGCCACAGCAATGCGGGGATCTGAGCCGAGTCTGCAACCTACACCACAGCTCACGGCAATGCCGGATCCTTAACCCACTGAGCAAGGCCAGGGATCGAACCGGCAACCTCATGGTTCCTAGTCGAATTCGTTAACCACTGAGCCACGACGGGAACTCCAAACATTTTTGAATGAATAAACAAATGCCTACTAAATTATTCTAAGTAGTTGAGGATAGAGTTGAGGTCTAGGTTCTGAGGAGCACTTACATGAAAGAATTGACAGAGGAAGGTAAGCAAAAGATACTGAAAGGAAGTAATCAGAATTACCGTTTAGATGAAAACGTTTTAACTATCCCTGTGATGAATTTAAATTGGAGCAGCCATAAGCAAGTAGTGTAGGAGATAGTCGGATTTTCTGAAGCTCTTGTTATGGATTTCAGGGAAACTGAAGTAATAGTCTGAGGTGAGATGGAGATTTTTTTTCTGAAAAGCCTTTGCATTAGCCATAAGTTGGATGGATGTCATAGACCATGAGTTCTGCAAACAAAAATTGCAGTTACAAATTTTGTATACTAAGTATGGAAATATTATAAATCATGTATTGATCTCCTTGGCCACCTTTAAATTGTCATTCCCCACCCGTAGTATTATTTTTAGGGTATTAAAGACAGCAGCATTGATAGTAATACTACTAAGTGTGGATGTATACAAATAAGGAAGAGTTAAAATTAGTTTATTCATCCAATATTGTATACCTGCTATGTGTTAAGCACTGAAAAAATGGAGATAAGACTGGTATATCTGTCTAACTCAGCAGCCAGGCTGGTGCCTGACACATATTAGGTGCTTAAGTAAATTGAGTTGAAAGTCTGGAGAGGTACTGATAGCTCTTGCCCTCTATTTTTAGTGGTCCTGACTCCTATTGTTCCTCTATAATTTAGGGCCAAAGCACTCATTGACCCAGATATCTCAGTCCATGCTGGATCTCTGTGATGAAAAACTTAAAGAGGTAAGATATTTAAAATGAGAGAAAGGCAGTAGAATTTAAAGGTGGCAGGTAGCAGGATTGAGCAAGTAGGAAATGTAACAGAAGGAAGAGTAAACAAATGTGGGAGTAGCAGATCTTTAGTATGTTAGAGTCTGAAGGGGGTCCTTAGAAATCATGTAGTTGAATCCCTCTCTTTTGCATGTGGAAAAACTGAGGTCCATGGAAGAAACTGACTTGTCCTAGCCATAATGGCTACTAAATAGTTGAGCTAGGTTGGAAATTTTTTTTTCTTTTGTTCTTTTTTTTTTTTTTTGGTCTTTTTGCCTTTTCTAGGGCCACTTCCCTCGGCATATGGAGGTTCCCAGGCTAGGGGTCTAATTGGAGCTGTCGCCACCGGCCTACACCACAGCCACAGCAACGCCGGATCCTTAACCCACTGAGCAAGGCCAGGGATTGAATCCGCAACCTCATGGCTCCTAGTCGGATTCGCTAACCACTGCGCCACCATGGGAACTCCTAGGTTGGAAATTTTAAATTCACACAACTGTTGACTTCCCAGGAAGTCACATGGAGCTAAGAGACTGTTTTGGCAGGGAGGAGTTTTATTTTTTTAATTCTTTTTTTTTTTTTTGTCTTTTTGCTATTTATTGGGCCGCTCCCGCGGCATATGGAGGTTCCCAGGCTAGGGGTTGAGTCGGAGCTGTAGCCACCGGCCTACGCCAGAGCCATAGCAACGCGGGATCCGAGCTGCGTCTGCGACCTACACCACAGCTCACGGCAATGCCGGATCGTTAACCCACTGAGCAAGGGCAGGGACCGAACCCGCAACCTCATGGTTCCCAGTTGGATTCATTAACCACTGCGCCACGATGGGAACTCCCTATTTTTTTAATTCTTTTAAAATGTATTTAAAAAGGGTTTTTTTGGCCGTGGCATGGGAAGTTCCTGGGCCAGGGATCAAATCTGAGCAATAGCAGTGACAGCACTAGATCCTTAATCTGTTAGGCCACCAGGGAACTCTGAGAAATTTTAAGTTTTAAAAGAGTGTTTATACTTCATCTTCTTAACAAAAAAATGGCACATTGACAAGCTTACAAAAATATAAGTATGATAATTTTAATTTTGAAGTAGAAATTTCATAAAAGAGGATAACCAAGTGGCCAGTAAACATGAAAAGATTCTCAACTTGATTGATCATGGGGAAATATAAATTTAAACCATGATAAGCTACCACTGCATACCTACCTTCAAAAGGTTAAAAGACTTTAAAAAAAAAAAAAAAGACTGACAATACTAAGTGCATGAGAGTATATGGAGCAATTGATACACAAACTTTTTCCTAGTATAGTCTGAAACGAATTTATTGGCTTAGATTCCCTTACAAACAAAGTCACTAATCAACAATAATGTGTTCAGTGTTTCTAGCAATAGTTTTACAGCAAGAACAGTGTAATATCAAAACTTAATTTGGTGAAGATATTTTTGTTGTGGGAGCTAAGTTGTTGATGCCCAGGGATGTTTATTTTTGATGATTTACAAGGATAGAAGATAGAATTCCTAAAGGAGTGTTTGGTACATCTTTTTTGGTCCTTTTATTATTTATTTATTTATTTATTTTTTCATGTACGTCAAGATACTGGTTATGACATTACCTTTGGAGACAATCTAGGAACCACATAGGAGGGAATGATGGAGCCACGGCAGCCCACCCTTTCAGCAAAGTCACAGAATGCAAAAGCAAATGACAATTTACTTAATAATACAGGAGAGTTCCTGTCGTGGCTCATCTTTTGGTCCTTTTATTGGAATATCTTCTCATATCTGGACTTTTTGTCTGGAACTGAGTAGTCAACAATTCAGAGTTAGACTTGAATATTAACTTATCCTTAGTTTTCTATGGTGATTATACCTCAGGGAAACCTCTGCCTTTCCTTTGTTTCATGTCAGAAAGAAGACAAATTGGCTCGTTTAGAGAAGGCTATCAACCCCTTGCTGGATGATGATGACCAAGTGGCATTTTCTTTCATTCTGGACAACATTGTCACCCAGAAAATGATGGCAGTTCCAGATGTAAGTGGTATCTGTGTTAAATATTGTAAAGATAGTACAGAAGAAACGAAAAGACAATAGGCTCTGCATATGTACATCTGTGGGGAGTCTGGAGCATGGTATTTGCCAATTCAAACTGGCATATTATTTTAAAAATATGTGCCAGTTTATTTTTGCTGTATGAATGCAGTATCATTGAAATCAAAGAAGCCAGAAATATGTGCCGCACCCATAGCATTTGGAGGTTCCCAGGCTAGGCGTCAAATCAGAGCTGTAGTTGCCAGCCACAGTCACAGCCACAGCAATGCAGGATCGAAGCCACATCTGCAGCCTACACCACAGCTCATGGCAACGCTGGATCCTTAACCCACTGAGCAAGGCCAGGGATTGAACCTGTGTTCTCATGAATGCTAGTCAGATTAGTTAACCACTGAGCCACGATGGGAATTTCCAATATAGAGAGGTTCTTTATTCCTATTGTTGACGTTCACTATTTTAATGCTTCTGAATAGTCCTGGAGAGAAATCAGGATGCCACGTAATGGGAGGCTTTGGATTTAGAAGTGCTTCTTGACAAATGACAGTTTGATAATTACCCAGTGTTTGTTGTCTTTTGTTTCATTTTTTTTCTTTTCCAACTTTATGGCTGGGCTACCATGTTGATTCTCTGTATCATTTTGTTGTAATGATCCTCCCTAGGAATTCTGAACTGAGTTTCCTTTTGTGTTGTAGGCATATGTTGTGTATGCCTACACGGTAAACCTTCTCCATGGGACTAGGGAATGAGAGATGTTAATTGTGAATACAGAGCAGGGGTTCTTAACCTGTCAGGACATGGGAACTCATAAAGGAATCCATGAGCCCTTTAAATTACATGCAGAGTTTTGTGTGATTATGTGTCTTTCTGGGAAAAGGGTCCATAGCTTTGGTGGAATCTTAAGAATATTTATGACCCAGTGAAGGTTGAGAATCTCTGGTATAAAGAATGATTTCCATTTAATTTTTCATGCTTTCTTTTTACTAGTCTTGGCCATTTCATCACCCAGTTAATAAGAAGTTTGTTCCAGATTATTACAAAGTGATTGTCAGTCCAATGGATTTAGAGACCATACGTAAGGTAAGTGATTTGATCTAAAATGTCATTTTGGAGTCAAGTAACTTTGTATGTGTATTTGAGTTCCTGATTCTTTTAATCACAGAATATCTCCAAGCACAAGTATCAGAGTCGAGAGAGCTTTCTAGACGATGTCAACCTTATTCTGGCCAACAGTGTTAAATACAATGGTGGGTATTTTTCCATTTTTTAACCTTCTTTTTCCATCAATCTACCCATCCATCACTAGTTAGCATTATTAAAATTTAAGTGTGCAAAGCAACCTTGAGCCATGATAGCAGAATCAGTCAAGTGACTTACTCTTCTTTTTTTTTCTTAAACATGCAGATATTTTCATGTGCTCTGTAAAGTTGTTAGTATCATTTAATGATGAAAAAGCAATGCATATTTATTTTCTAAACTTTAGAAAGCACAGAAAAATGAGATGAGAATAAAAATCAGATGGATGTCACTTTGGGCCATCTCTGCTTTCCATGAGATCTGAAAACTCACCTGTGTCCCAGGTCCTTAGATGGAGCTTAGAGAAGTGTGTTAACTATAGACCATGGTGTGCTTCCTCAGACCATGGAGTTTTTGCTCAATATATGAACTGATTGAATAGTATATGCCAGGTTCTGTGCTAGCTACTTAATCTACTGATGGGAAAGACGTAGTTACTGTCCTCATGTAATTCACAGTCCAACTGATGAAGAGAAGCACTTAAAATGCAGCTTGGCAAGGGCTATATTAGAAGGACATACAAAATGCCCTAGAGGAGAGGAAGGACCACCTTCATCCGAGGGTTAAACAAGTTAATAAAGTTCAGTTTTGAATGGTTCACTTGTTAAGTAAACATTGATTGAGCACCTGATAAGTTCTGGCACTGATAGATGTTACAAATATAAAATCAAAATAGATATGTTCTGAGTTCCTGTTGTGGCTCAGCAGTAATGAATCTGACTAGTATCCATGAGGATGTGGGTTGATCCCTGGCCTTGCTCAGTCGGTTAAGGAGCTGGCATTGCCGAGAGCTGTGGGGTAGGTTGCAGACATGGCTCGGATCTAGTGTTGCTGTGGCTGTGGTGTACGCCAGCAGCTGTAGCTCCAATTTGACCCCTAGCCTGGGAACTTCGATATACCGTGGGTGCAGCCCTAAAAAGCAAAACAAAAAAAAAAGAAAAAACCAACAAAAAAACCCTCAAAATAGATATGTTTTCTGCTCCGGTTATAGTTTGGTTGGGAAAATGAAAAGAAAAATTACAGAACTTAAATATCATGCTCAATGAATGGACAGAGTGCCAAAGGAAAACAGAAACAGGATATAAATCAGAGTGGGATTAGAGGAAGCTTCCTGGAAAACAGTTTTCTTAAACTGAGTTCTAAAGGATCAGTGGAGTATGTGCTAAGCAAAGAGTGTGAAAGAGAGAACAGTAGTATGTAAAGGCTCAGAGGTCTGAAATGACATCGTAGGTTTAAGAAACGAGTTTTTGGGAGTTCCCATTGTGGCCCAGTGGGTTAAGAGCCCAACTAGTATCCATGAAGATGCGGGTTTAATCCCTGGTCTCCTTCAGTGAGTTAAGGATCCTGTGTTGCCATGAGCTATGGTGTAGGTCACAGACGCAGCTTGGATCCCATGTGGCTGTGGCTGGCAGCTGCAGCTCCAATTTGACCCCTAGCCTGGGAACTTCCGTATGCTGCAGGTGTGGCCCTAAAGACACACACACAGGAAGAAATGAGTTAATTGGGGTTGCAGTTAAGTTTACATGTTGGTGAATGACTGGTTATATGTAGAGAAGTAGTCAGGTGTCAAATCATAGAGGGCCAAGTATATACCATATGCCATATGCCATACTTGAGAGTTTACTTTATCCTAAATGGAAAAACATTGAAAGAATTAAGCAGCGAAACGATAATCCCATGTAACTCCTAAAGCACATAGAAGAGGGAGCTAAGGGTATTTAAGAGAATTGGCTTAGCATACTGACATCTCAGTTAAAAATCCAATTGTTTATATGACTTTTCCCTGGCAATATTCAGCAGCCCAAGTAGTATGGCTCTAAGTTTCCCAGATGGAAAAGACAGAGAATTAGAAGGAGGAAGTGAAGGAGGTGACAACCAGGAAGACCTATGAGAAAATGGATATTCTGGGCCTAGAGAGTGGAATTTCAATATTACAAAGGAATGAAAGAAGAGGGGAAAGTTCAGGGAACTGTACTTGTCTAGAACCTGTATATTTCATTAAGAGAAGTGGTAGGATGGAGTTCTTTTGTGGTGCAGTGGGTTAAGGATCTGGCATTATCACTGCAGCGGCTTAGGTTATTGTTGTGGCTCAGGTTTGATCCTTGACCCAGGAACTTCCATATGCCATGGGTATGGCCAAAAAAAAAAAAAAAAAAAAGAGAAGTGATAGGAGATGAGCTCTCTGCTTTTGCTCCATCTGGGTTGGGTTAAAGGAATCTGCTTTGTTCCTTGTGCTCTACTTATTGCTAATCGGAGATTGGAGTGTGGAAATGCCCTTTGTCAGGTCTTTCTTTCCATTATTATCTCCTGAAAACACCTAAAGCTCATCAGCCAGAATTCTGGTAATAGAAGTTGGCAGGCTCACAGGTATCTAAAAATGATTTTAGCAAGTAATAAGTGAACAAGAGTATTACAGAGAGACTACTTGGCCTGGTGACGGCTGCCTTAAGATACAGGGCATGTTTATGAGGAGCTTATGTAAGACAATTAAAAAAACTCAGAAGATGCTACTTGAAATGAGCAGAAGGTAGATGGACAAATCACAGGAGACAAAAAAAATTTTTTTTTGCCATTTTTTTGGGCCACACACACAGCATATGGAGGTTCCCAGGATAGGGGTCTAATCAGAGCTACAGCTGCCGGCCACAGCCATAGCAACGTGGGATCTGAGCCAGGTCTGTGACCTACACCACGGCTCACGGCAACACCAGATCCTTAACCCACTGGCAAGACCAGGGATCGAACCTGAAGGCTCATGGTTCCTAGTCAGATTTGTTTCCTCTGTGCCATGACAGAAACTCTTTTTTAGAAGACAAAAATTAAATACCAAATGAAAATGAATAAATATTCATTGTACTTAGTAATCAAAGAAATGCATGTTGAAACAAAACAGATAAACCATTTTTTTAACTATTAGATGAACTCAAATTTCTTTTTTAATGGAGGTATTCAATGGTAGTGAGGCAGGTAGTCTCATATATGCTGTTGATAGTATAAAATTGTGAGACAGTTCTAGAAAGCTCTTTGATAGCATTGAGACTTAAAGATAGTTAAGTGAGGAGTTCCCATCATGGCACAGTGGTTAACGAATCCGACTAGGAACCATGAGGTTGCGGGTTCGAGCCCTGCCCTTGCTCAGTGGGTTAAGGATCCGGCGTTGCCGTGAACTGTGGTGTAGGTTGCAGACGCGGCTTGGATCCCGCGCTGCTGTGGCTCTGGCGTAGGCTGGCAGCTACAGCTCCGATTTGACCCCTAGCCTGGGAACCTCCATCCATATGCTGCGGGAGCAGCCCAAGAAGTGGCAAAAAGACAAAAAATAAATAAATAAAGATAGTTAAGTGAACAGACTTTATAGTCAGACTTAAATTTGAACATCAGCCCCACCACTTCATAGCAGTGTGACTTTGGACAAGTAACTTAGCCTCTGCTTTCTCATCTGTAGAATGGGGGAAATAATAGTACCCTCCTCAGAGGGCTGTCATGAGGATTAAATAAAATAATGAATGTAAGTGCTTATTAGCACATGGTAAGATAATCTATCCTAATCAGAAATACAAACTGTGGGAGTTCCCATCATGGCGCAGTGGTTAACGAATCCGACTAGGAACCATGAGGTGGCAGGTTCTATCCCTGGCCTCGCTCATTGGGTTAAGGATATGGCGTTGCCATGGGCTGCTGTGTAGGTCGCAGACGTGGCTCGGATCCTGTGTTGCTGTGGCTCTGGTGTAGGCCAGTGGCTACAGCTCCAATTCGACCCCTAGCCTGGGAACCTCCACATGCTGCGGGAGCAGCCCTAGAAAAGGCAAAAAGACAAAAAAAAATACAAACTGTTCAGGATAATGTTATTTATATTAATGAGAAATAACCTGAATGATTAATGTAAATGGAATGATTAGTTATTGTGCCACCTGTATGATGGATTATTGTATAAAGATTGAAAGCTTATTTTAAAAACTACTGATGACAAAAGTTCTTATAGAATGTTAAAGTGAGAAAAGGAGAACACAAAAATTTATTTCATCTCAGTTATGCTTTTTACCACCCCACCCCCAATTTTTGGCTGTCCTGTGGTATATGGAGTTCCTGGGCCAGGGATCAGATCAATGCCAGATTCTTTAACCTGCTGCGCCAGGCCGGGATCAAACCTGTGTCCTGGTGTTGCAGAAACACCTCCGATCCCATTGTGCCACAGCGGGAACTCCTCAGTTATGCTTTTTAAGAAAGGGTGTATATGGAGTTCCCGTCGTGGTGCAGTGGTTAACGAATCCGACTAGGAACCATGAGGTTGTGGGTTCGATCCCTGCCCTTGCTCAGTGGGTTAATGATCCAGCGTTGCCGTGAGCTGTGGTGTAGGTTGTAGACGTGGCTCGGATCCAGCGTTGCTGTGGCTCTGGCATAGGCTGGCAGCTACAGCTCCGATTAGACCTCTGGCCTGGGAACCTCCATAGGCCGCGGGAGCGGCCCAAGAAATGGCAAAAAGACCAAAAAAAAAAAAAAAAAAAAAGAAAGAAAAGGTGTATATATGTAGAAATAGAAAAAAAAGACTGGAAGGAAACACATCAATGTGATAATAGTGGTTATTTCTGAGATGTAAGAGTAGTATTGTCTTCATTTTCATCTTTTGTATATTTTCCAAGTTTTCTCCTGGTATCGAAGGCAGGAAACTCAAGAGGAGGTGATTTTGAGCTAAATTTCGAAGGATGATTATCGTAGCTAATTCTCTGTTGAGCATCTACTGTGCCAAGCCAAATCATGAGAGGCCTAGTATGTCTCACTAAGCCTTTAAAAGGACAGACTGCCGTAACAGGTATTTTAGTAAGATCATTCTGGAATCTATCTGAAGAATAGATAGAAGGGGAAATGAGATGTGGAGACTAGTGAAGAAACTATTGATAATAGTCTAAATTAAAACTGTTGAGAACTTCCACATGCCATGGGTGCAACCAAAAAAAAAAAAAAAGCATTGAGAGCATAAACTGCAGTAAGTAGGGATAAGAGTGGAAGGATGGGCACAGACAGTAGAGATTTTAGAATCGGTACCTTCATAAGTGGTTGGAAGTTGAGGGTATGGGTAAAGAACAGGGAGAATTCAAAATGATGCCAAGTACTCTTGTGTTCTCGGTGAAAACATAAATTGTTACAAACTTTGTAGAGGACTATAAATGTGCATTCCTGGTTTTTTTTTGCCTTTTTCTCGGGCCGCACACGCGGCATACGAAAGTTCCCAGGCTAGGGTCTAATCAGGGCTGAAGCCACCAGCCTACGCCAGAGCCACAGCAACACGGGATCCGAGCCACATCTGCAATCTACAGCACAGCTCACGGCAACGCCAGATCCTTAACCCACTGAGCAAGGCCAGGGATCGAACTTCATGGTTCCTAGTCGGATTCGTCAACCGCTGAGCCATGACTGGAACTCCTAAATGTGCATTCCTTTTGACTAAGCAGGTTCACCTCAAAGGCGTACTCCACACACATTTGCAAAGGCATATATGTACAGATATTTGCAATTGCAACATTGTTTGTAATTGCAAAATCATGGGAGCATTCTGAATATCCAACAATAGGAAATTAGTTAAGTTAAATTATGGTATATCTATGTGATGGAGTACTGTTTACCTATCAAAATGGTAGATTAGCTAACAGGTAACTCTGTATTTTGTATATGCTGATATCAAAATATTATCTAAGATGTATTGTTGAAAACTGGATTAGTCAATAGTATATACAATGGAGTCCAGACAGGTAACATAAATGAGTGAAATGGGCTCAGTAGGGACAGATGAACTACAGAGTACATCCATCATCTAAAGGGCTCAGTCACTGTTTAGTTCAGTCGTTGTCACAGAGTAGAATTACTAAAGGGAGAGATGGGGGATAACCTTTACTTTTTACTTTTTTGTACTTAGATGTTTGAATTTTTTAGTTGAGGATGAAACGCTTCTGTAATTAAAGAAAAAAATTTTTCCTTTTTTTTTGGAAGGATGGATAAGTAAGTAGGTGACATTCAGAATTTTAAACTGGTGGTGCTGTTGACTAATACAGTCATCCCTTGGTATTGGTGGCAGGGGAGGGGGATTGGTTTCATGATTCCCCTGGATACCAAAATCTGCGGATGCTCAAGTCACTTACATAAAATGGCATAGTGTTTATATATATAACCTACACACATCCTCTCGTATACTTTAAATTATTCTAAATTACTTACAATACCTAATACAGTGTAAATGCTGTGTAAATAGTTATAATGTAGATAGTTGCCAATGCATAGTAAAATCAAGCCTTGCTTTTTGGACCTTTTTCGAAATTTTTGTCTGTAGTTAGTTGATTCCATGGTTGAGGAACCCTCAGATACAGAGGGTTGACTATAATAGGAAATATAGGAGAAAGGTTTTAGAGAAGTAAGTGGTAGAGGTTCAGTTTGGGCTCCGTTGTATTGAGGTAGGACATCCAAGTGAAGACTTTCAGTAGTTAGCTATATTGAGGTCCCAAGCTCAGAAGAGAAGTCTATACTGTTTGTGTATATAGATACTTTTTCTTAAATCATCAGCATATGAAAATATAGGTGGATGAGCTCAGATAGCTAGTAGAATACATTTCTTGAACCCCCCTGATACTGTAGCTGGAATGTAGTTGTATGTTTTTATGGGTAGAAAGACCATAGCTTTATCAGATTATTATCAAAGTTGTATGTGACCCAAAAAAGTTAACCACTAATGTTTAGTTAAGAAAGAATGTGGGATGAGAATATACTTGAAAAATACCAAACCAACATTTAAGGGATCAGGTGGAGAATACCGAGGAGTGACCAGAATGAAAGAAGGAAAACCGGAAGAGAATAATGTCTTGGAAACCAAGAAAAGAGAAGAATGGCTGACTGGTCAAGTGCTACAGAGAAGACCAAAGAGAATGGTCATTAGAAGAGCTATTTCAATGCAGTGGTAGAATCACAAGCCAGACTGCAGAGGATGTGAATGAAAGAGAATTAAGAAAGTGAAGACTGGAGTTCCCGTCGTGGCGCAGTGGAAACGAATCTGACTAGGAACCATGAGGTTGTGGGTTTGATCCCTGGCCTCACTCAGTGGGTTAAGGACCTGGCATTGCCATGAGCTGTGGTGTAGGTCACAGATGCAGCTTGGATCCCATGTTGCTGTGGCTCTAGCTTAGGCCGGTGGCTACAGCTCCTAGAGGACCCCTAGCCTGGGAACCTCCATATGTCGCTCGTGTGGCCCTAAAAAGACAAAGACCAAAAAAAAAATTTTTTTTTAAATAATAAAGTGGAGTTCCCGTCATGGCTCAGTGGTTAATGAATCCAACTAGGAACCATGAGGTTGCAGGTTCGATCCCTGGCCTTGCTCAGTGGGTTAAGGATCTGGCGTTGCCGTGTAGGTCGCAGACACGGCTTGGATCCTGCGTTGCTGTGGCTTTGGCGTAGGCCGGCGGCTACAGCTCCAATTTGACCCTAGCCTGGGAACCTCCATATACCAAGGGAGCGGCCCAATAAAATGGCAAAAAGACAAATAATAATAATAATAATAATAATAATAATAATAATAATAATAAAGTGAAGACTGAAATTTGCCCGTGAGAGGGAAAGGAAGGGAAGTAATCAGTCATTTGAGGGTGATGAAGTCAGTTGGACAGGGGACCTTTGTAATAGGTTGAAAGGGAAGAAAATTAAATTATAAGATAAGATCCCTATGAGAGTGGGAGGATAGACCTTGAGAAAGTTTCTGCCCAGTAGCCTCTCATTTTCTCTGTAGAGTAGAAAACAGCATCTTTTGCTAAGAGTGGGTGAGGTGGGAGAACTTGAAGGGAAATGTAGATAAGGGTTTGAATTATCTGTTGTAATAAATTTGAAAAGGATCTGCTGTAGGGACATTTCAGAAATATTGAGGAGTTCCCATTGTGATTCATCGGGTTAAGAAGCCAACTAGTATGCATGAGGATGTGGGTTCAGTCCCTAGTCTTGCTCAGTGGGTTAAGGATACAGTTTTGCCGCAAGCTGTGGCATAAGTTGCAGAGGCAGCTAGGATCTGATGTTGCTGTGGCTGTGGAGGTTTGACCCCTAGCTGGGAACTTCTTTGTGTTGCAGGTGTGGCCATAGAAAGACAAAAAAAAAAAAAAATTGAGCAGCCTTTGAGGGTCTACCTGAAGTTGGAGGGCATTAATTTTTATAGCAGCATCAATTGGCACAGTTGTATAATTTTCTTTTGTTAGTATTCATCAGACGGAATTAGGGAACTGAGAAGGCAGATGATAGAATTGATTCTGGGTTGGGATTTTGTTTCTGGATGTTTTGGAAACATCGGGAATTCATGTGTTAACAAGAAAAGAAATGTTGATGATTGAGCTTCTCAGATTTTGTCACCAAAGGACCCTTTATAGCAGAGGATTATGACTACATAGTAGCCTCCAGTTTGGGGGAGTATCCCAAAGCAGCTCTACAAAAGCTTGAAATTTCTTTGGCATGTTTTAATCTTTTAAAATTCATGTTTTATTTTTTAGATTTATGCAAATTTTGCATTAGGCAAAATCTGTACTTTGTAATGTGTCAAATTTTTTTTTTGCCTTGAGATCTATTTTTTTTCTTTTTTTGTTATCCTTTATATATATATATATATATTTTTTTTTTCCTACTGTACAGCATGGTGACCCAGTTACAAATTTCTTACCAAATTATTTTATATTCTTTCTCACCCCTACCTTCAAGTAAAACTGGTGATAAACAACAGTGATCCTATAGCTTACTTCGGTGTGCTGCTATACATTGCCTTAGTTTTCAAACTAAAGCCTCGAGATGCTTGATTGAGACAGGAATTAGTGGGCCTATAAGTTTTCTTGAGATCAGAGAGAGAGTGAAAAAACTGGACCAAAGTACAAGGCTGTGATAAGGCAGTATAGGGTATTAGAATTGAAACTTTCAGAGGTGAAGCAGTTTTAGTAAAGACAACATTCTGGGTATAACCATGGATATGTTTGGCTGGAGTGGAGGTATGGAATATCGGGCATGAAGGTTTTCAAGGAGTTTGGATGGGTGGTACAAGTGAATGTTAGAGTAACCCACCAGGATGGGGAGGGATTTGGAGCCAAGAAGATTGTGCCAGGCGTATAAGTCCTTGGTGAAAGTGAGTGGGTTAATGATGGTGAGTAAAGATGAAGAGCAGAGATCTCAAATTCCAGCGGCCTCTAGGGGCCAGGCAAGTAATGTAAATGAGTGAGGTGGGCCAGGTGTGGATTATAGTAATATGGAAGTTTCCATCTAAAGAGGCTTGTACTTTGCTTCATCTGATTGTTGTCCTAAGATGAGTATCCAGTATTGCTAGATATCTTAATTTTTCAGAAGAAGCTGAAAATCTGGATTATTTTGTGTGGGTGACATTTTCTGATTTTTACATATTTGCAAATGGTTGAAGAAATTTTTTTACTCTGTAGGCCAAATAAAAAACATCTATCTACGAGTCAGATCTGCCTCCAAGACAACTGATGGAGGGTTCCCCCCCCCAAGGGGAAGTAAATAATAATTTGGTAGTAGCAGTGGACAGTATAAGGCTGTCTTCCCTCCATCCTTAACCAGCGGGTGAGAGTATAAGAAACCTCTGGAAGGTTCCTGTTGTGGCTCAGTGGGTTAAGGATCTGGCATTGCTCTGAGCTGCGGTGTAGGTCACAGATACGGCTCAGATCCCACGTTGCTGTAGGCCAGCAGCCGCAGCTCCTATTTGACCCCCAGCCTGGAAACATCCATATGCTACAGGTGCGGCCATAAAAAATAAAAGGAAAAGAAACCTCTGAATAAGGTTGTAAGGGTTAGTGGTGTCATGAGATAAGAAATGGCGACATTTTTTGTTCTAAAAGAACATCCATGAAGTTGAAGGCACATAGATGATTCATCAGGTGCTCTACACAAAATAAAACTTTTGTTTAAAACTTAGTTGGTTTGCCCAGCAAGGAACCTGTCTTTGTTTCTAATTAATAATAACAAAGTCCATGTGTAATCTATTCCCTGCTTTAATTTTTTTACTTCAAAAAGATTTTACTAACCAAACTTAGTAGAATAGTATCTCTAGTTACCATTATTTTGACTTTTCCATTCAAATACTTCACATATAATGCCACACTGCACAGTGGCATATTTCCATAGCACTCTATATACTTTCATTGACATGTCCTGTATTATCACATGTACAACACGTGCACTGTATTGTATATAGTTTGAATGCTTAGCACTAAGTTTAGGGTCATCAAGCAGTAAATGGAAGATAACTAATATTCCAAATGAAACTGCATCTAGGGAGTTCCCGTCGTGGCGCAGTGGTTAACGAATCCAACTAGGAACCATGAGGTTGCGGGTTCGGTCCCTGCCCTTGCTCAGTGGGTTGACGATCCGGCGTTGCCGTGAGCTGTGGTGTAGGTCGCAGACGCCGCTCAGATCCCTCGTTGCTGTGGCTCTGGTGTAGGCCGGTGGCTACAGCTCCGATTCAACCCCTAGCCTGGGAACCTCCATATGCCGCGGGAGCGGCCCAAGAAATAGCAAAAAGACAAAAAAAAAAAAAAAAAAAGAAAGAAAGAAAGAAACTGCATCTAGAAGTGTGCAGTACATAATCAGAGGACTCAGTCTTATACTTGAAGTGGTGGTGATGAACTGCACATTAAAGTCCTTAGACCTTCTAGCTACCACAGGGGTACTGAATCAATCTCATACCCTCTGTTCATGTTCAGATTACACTTGAAAGAACATTAATTATGAGGGAAACCCAAATTTGGGACTGGAGCTACTCGCATTAGTCTAAAAAGGCACACAACATTCCATGTCAGTGAAAGAGAGTCATACAGATAAAGAAATCCTGTCTAAAAAACACAACACAAACTTTTTACCAGTCTTTACAAAACCATAAGATCTTAAGTAGTTGGCAGAGACCTTAATACTTTGTTTGATTAAATTTAAGAGAAACAGCATAGTCTGTACCAAAGATGATGCAGAGCTAATCATGATGAAATCTCTTTTCCCAAAGAATTTCCTAGCAAGTTCCTCCTCCAGTGTTCTTCAAACCTAAAATCAACTCTAATAAGAAGCCATCTTCTGGATGGGTGTAGATCATATATCATAAAATCTGAGTGCCGTAAGTTTTAGAATGCTCAGTGGGACCCTATAATCTAGATTAGATTAAAAATAATTTTATCCAAAAAATCCCCAGGGAAGAATTTTTGTACACTTTTTGAGTAACTCCTAACTCCTAACCCTGTGTGAGCTCTAATAGTTGTTCTGCTTATAGGACTCTTTGTGGAATCTCATCATATACATGTGTTGCTTATTAATCAACTGAAGACTCAAGAGAGCCTTTCTGCAGATCTTAGGTTATTTTTCTGTGGAGCTCTTTACCTCTCCAGCACAGCCCTGCAATTTCCAGCTCATTTAACCTCTTTAGTCTCTATGTCTTAATGAGACTGCTGTGCTTTTCTTGGGTTCAGTAGAAAGCCAAGGAAAATTTTAGAGCTCACATCCTTTATTTCCTTTCTCTCAGGAATCAGTCTTATACTTCCTGGTTGAAAACAGTTGTTTTGTATGTTTTTTCCAGTCTTCTGGTTACAGTGGGAAGACTAGTCCAATAGCGTTACTCTGTCACACCCAGAAGGTCTTTTAGTTTTGTTTATGGTATTTTCTGACATAACAGAAACTTTGTTTTTATGTAATTACATTTATCAGTCTTAGCCTTTATGATTTCTGTCTTTGGTGTAATTGTTTAAAAGACCTTCCCTACTCCTAAGATATCCAACTATATTTTCCTCCAAACATACAATATTTTAAAACATTTGAATGTTTATCAGTTTTTAAAAATAGAATCTAAAGTGATATCTAACCTGTTGTCTTCCAAAGAATTAGCTAAAGTGTCCAAGTTGTATCTATGGAATAGTCTATCCTCTTGTGCTAATTGAAATGTTACCTTTTTCATATACTAAATTCTTAGTATATTTTTGAACCTATTTTGGAACTTTCTGTTCTATTTATTTGTTTTTCTCATCTATTTCATACTATACTATTTTCACCTTATAGTGTCACTGTGATCATCACTCAGACTTTATAAAAAATTAAATTCCTCTGCTATGACTTGTCTTCACCCAGTTCTCCTAAAAAAGTGCTGTGATCATTTTCGTTAGATTTTGTGGATGGGTGGATGGATAGATAGATAGATATTGAAATCCGATTTTAATTTATGGATTACTTTGAAGAAAGTATATATCTTTTTTGTGGTTTCTTAAGTTTATTAAAAGTCACAGATAAATTATTGTGCTACAAAAAGTATAGAAGTTGTTATATTGCAAATATAAATATTCTACTAATCCATCCAACGCCAACTTTGAGCTCTCATGAGAACTGGCAATATGGTCTTTGGATTTAAATAAACTGGTGTCCAAGACCTGGCTCTGCTACCTTGTAACTTTGTTTCCATAGGCAAATTTTTTTTAATTACTCAATGAATTTTCTTACATTTATAGTTGTACAATGATCATCACAACCAAATGCTATAAAATTTGGTTGTGATAATCCTATATATCTTTATAATAATGCGTTTCTCCATCTAGGAGCTCATATTTCTTCGTTTATTCACATTTTCTTTTACCTCCCTTAATAAAGACTTCTAGCTTTTTTTGCATAATTTTTAGGCATCTTTCGTTTAATTTATTTCCATGTTTTATAGTTTTCATTGCTATTAAGCATCTAATTTTTTGTTGTTGAGTTTATTCCTAGGTAATTTTAAAGTTTTGCTACTATTATACATGTGCTCCCCCTTCCCTCACAAAAGTGGTTATTAAATCTAAAGATTTCTTTGAAGAATAGATGATTCAGTATTGTTCGTAGATTAATATAATGCCTAAAAGTATTTCTGTATACTAGTTTCTAAGTCTATCCTGTGGGACTACTCTGTAAATTTGGCCATTAATAAATATTAAGGTTCTTTTTTTCTGTCGATGACTCTTTTCCTTAGATTGGGGCCAAGGTATAAGTATTCCTACATACAGGTTAAGTCTCACATCACTGAAGAGAATAAAATCTCCTTCAATCCTGCTTTAGCTCCTTGCTACCACCCATTCTCTTTCTCTTCACAGCCGATTTTTTGTTTGTTTTTATTATGGTAAAATATACACAACATATAAATTTACCTTTTGGGGAGTTCCTGTTATGGCTCAGTGGCAACGAACCTGACTAGTATCCGTGAAAATGTAGGTTTGATTTCTGACCTTACTCGGTGGGTTAAGGATCTGACGTTGCCCTGAGCTGTGGTTGCAGACTTGGCTTGGATCCCATGTGGCTGTGTCTGTGGCATAGGCTGGCAGCTGTAACTCCGATTTGACCCCTAGCCTGGGAACCTCCATATGCTGCAGGTGTGGCCCTTAAAAAAAATTACCTTTTTAACCATTTTTAAGTTTATAATTTAGTGGCGTATAAGTACACTCGCAGTGTCGTGCAACCATTACCACTATCCATTTCCAGAATCTTTTCATCCAAACAGAAATTCAGTACCCGTTAAACAATAACCCCATTCTTCCATTCCCCCAGTTCTTGGTAACCTCTGTTCTACTTTCTGTCTATGAATTTGCCTCTTCCTAAGTACTTCATATAAGTGGAATCATACAATACGTAGAATATTTGTCCTTTTGTGTTAGGCTTTTGTTTCACTTAGCATAGTATTTCAACCTTCCATGTTGTGGAATGGATCAGAATTTTTTTTTTGTCTTCTTTTTTATGAGTAAGTAATCTCTCCTATTCTTTATCTCCCATTCATGCCTCACTCAATTTAATCTGGCTTCTACCCTGCCTAGCATACCAAGTGAACAGGTCACGTAATTGCCAGGTATAGTGAGCACTTTTCAGTCCTTATCTTTTTTTTCTATTTTAATTCTGCTTTATTTTTAAGATTTTTATTTTTTCTATTATAATCAGTTTATAATGTTCTGTCAATTTCTGCTGTACAGCAAAGTGAACCAGTCATACACACACACACACACACACACACACACGCGCACACACACACACACTCGCGCACACACACACGCATGCACACACTCACACACACATATATATTCTTTTTCTCACATTCAGTCCTTATCTTTACCTCACTCCAGTATTTGACATTATTAACCATCCCTTCCTTGCAGCTGTAATATGATTGGCTTCATAACAACCTTCAGCTCTTATTTTCCTCCTACCTCTAGACAATTCCTTTTCAATCTCCTTTACTGAATGTTTTTCTGCCTCTTCCTACAACTTCACCACCTCTTTCCTGATAACTCCCAACTCTATTCTGGGCAAAGATACTATATATGTATCGCAACCACCTGCTGTACATTTCCTCTTGGATGTCCCACTTCAGACATGCTTCAAACTGAATGTTCCTTCTATCCTTTTCTATTCCAACTTTCTATCTCTTTCCTTTACTTGACTGGCTCCTTTACAGTTTCCAATCTGGGTTTAATGGGGTACTAGCATCACCAAGTAGTTATATCTAGAACCCTCAGAGTTACTCTTTCCCTTGAATAAATCCCCAACCTCCAGCATATCACTAAAACCCTCATCAAAAAATCTAACTTTGCCTGGATTATTACAATAAATAGTCACCCAGCCTTTAGACTTAGTTCTTTCCCTTTTTTTACTTTCTTTTCTTTTTTTTTTTTTTTTTTTTGTCTTTGTCTTTTCAGGGCTGCCCCCTTGGCATATGGATATTCCCAGGCTAGGGGTCCAATCAGAGCTATAGCTGCCAGCCTACGCCAGGGCCACGTCTGCAAGCCATGTCTGCGACCTACACCACAGCTCACGGCAATGCTGGATCCTTAACCATCGAGTGAGGCCAGGGATCGAACCTGCCTCCTCGTGGATGTCAGTCAGGTTCTTAACTGCTGAGCCACGATGGCAACTCCTAGACTTAGCTCTTTCTAATGTATCAGTCACATTCCTGTCAGATAGACCTCTTTAATAATACATTTATAAAAAGATCAAACAATGCAGAAGTAGGTAAATATTAAAGCTTCTTCTGGGGTTCCCTCCTGGCTCAGTTGGTTGAGGATCTGGCATTGTCACTGCTGTTTCTGGTTATAGCTGTGGCTCAGGTTTGATCCCTGGCTCAGGAACCCACAACCTCATGGTTCCTCGTTGGATTCGTTTCTGCTGTGCCACAATGGGAACTCCCCTGTTTGTTTTTTTTTTTTTTTAACAAAAAATTGTCATTTTTATAGATAGTTATTCTGTAATTTGCTCTCTTTGCTCATGAGTATATCCTAATCATCTTTTTTTTTTTTTGGCTGCCCCCATGGTGTGCAAAAGTTCCTAGGCCAAAATTGAAACTGCCACAGCAGCGACCCTAGCCACTGCAGATCCTTAACCCACTGTGCCATAAGTGAACTCCCCTGATCTTTTTTTAACCTTCTATTTTGAAATAATTGTAGACTTGAGAAATTACAAGAATAGCATAGAGTCCTGTGTACCCTTCATCCACCTTCCTTCAATGGTGACATTTTACATAGCTGTGGTTCCATATCAAAATAAATAAATTGATATTGATGTATTACCATTAACTAGATTACAGATCTTACTCAATTTTCACATTTAAAACTGTATTCGTTTTTGTGTGTATAGTTTTATGCCATCATGGAACCATCACCACAATCAAGATATAGACCTGTTCTGTTATCACAAAAAAACTCCCTGACACTACCTCTTTGTATCCACATCCTTCCACATGCATCCACCACTCTGCTTGTTCTCTGGCAACCACTTAGCTGTTTTCCATCTCTGTAGTTTTGAAACTTGAGCATGTTATATAAAGGATAATACAATATTTTTAGATTGATTTTTTTTTCTTTTCTTTTTATGGCTGCGCCTGCGGTACGTGGAAATTCCCAGGCTAGGGGTCGAATCAGAGCTACAGCTGGGGTCTGCACCACAGCCATGGCAACACCAGATCCAAGCCACATCTGTGACCTGTGCTGCAGCTTGCAGCAACACCAGATCCTTAACCCACTGAGCAAGGCCAGGGATTGAATCCCCATCCTCATGGACTCTATTTCAGGTTCTTTACCCACTGAGCCACAAATGGGAACAACTGGGATCGATTTTTTTTTTTTTAACCATAATTCTCTTGAGACCCATCTGAATTATTGTATGTTTTAATAGTTTTTAATATTTATTTTATTTTTTGTTTTTTAGGGCCGCACCTGCAGTATGTGGAGGTTCCCAGGCTAGGGGTTCAATTGGAGCTATAGCTGCCAGCCTATGCCACAGCAATGCAGGATCTGAGCCGCGTCTGTGACCTACACCACAGCTCACGGCAATGCCAGATCCTTAACCCACTGAGCGAGGCCAGGGATCGAACCTGCAACCTCATGGTTCCTAGTTGGATTCGTTTCCGCTGTGCCACGATGGGAACTCCAGTAGTTCATTTTTTAAATACCTCTGTTTTAAAGTACAGTTGATTTACAATGTTGTGCCGATTTTAATAGTTCATTTTTTAGAATGTTGAATAGTGTTCCTTCATACCAGAGTTTGTTCAACCAGTCATTGAAAGACATTCAGGTTTCCAGTATTTTGCAATTATGAATAAAGCTGCTATGAACATTCATGTACAGGATTTTGTGTGAATATAAATTTTCATTTCTCTGGGATAAGTGCCCAAGAGTGTGGTAGTAGACGTATGTGTAGTCTTGTGAAAAACTGCCATACTTGTCGCCAGAGTGCCTGTGCCATTTTGCATTCCTATCAGCAATGTACGAATCATCCAGTTTCTCTGCAGTATTTAGTATTACCACTATTTAAAAAATTTTATTCATCATCTATCTCATTGTGTTTTTACTTTGCATTCCCCTAGTGGCCATTGACGTTAATTTTCTTTTCATGTATTCTTTGGTGAAATGTCTTCATTTCTTTGCCCTAGTTTTAATTACGTAGTTTACTTATGACTAATGAGTTTTGAGAGTTTTTTGTATGTTCCAGGTACGTGTCCTTTATTAGACTGTATCTTGTCTTTTCAGTCCTGAAAGTATCTTTGAAAGAGCAGAAATGTTTGAAGTCCAATTTATCTTTTCTTTTTGGATTTGTGCTTCTGATATGTCTCTGCGCAGTCTTTGCCTAACCCAAGGTCGCAAAGGTTTTATATTTTCTTTTTATAAGTTTATCATCTTAATGTTTTACATTTAAATCTATGATCCATTTTGAATTAATTTTTATATATGGTATGAGGTTTAGGATGAGTTTCATTTTCTTTTTGCCTAGGGATGTCAGTTGTTTCATTATTGTTTGTTGAGAAGACTATTCTTACTCCAGTGAATTGCTGTGAGCAGCTTGGTAAAAAAAAAAAAAATCACTTGAGTGTGTGGGTCTATTTCTGCATTTATTTTGTTCCACTGATCTATGTTATCTGTCCCTCTTCATGCTGCCATGATTACTGTAGTTCTAGAGTCTTATTATCAGATAGAGTAATTCCTCTCACTTTATTCTTTTTCTAAATTGTTTTATTATGCTTTTGCCTTTCATATAAATTTTAGAAGAATCTGGTCTATATCTACAAAAAAGTCTTGTTGGGATTTTGATAGGAATTGTGTTAAACCTAGGGATCAATCTGGGGAGAATTGACATCTTTACTGATCCTATCTTATTGTTTGTACTTAAGAGGGCTTTATCATTCTTTTTAATGTATTCTATAGCATAGATAAATGTATCATAATTGATATCCTTGCACATTTGTAAGAATTTATTATAGGAAATTTTGATAGATGTTCTAAAATTGTGTTCCAAAAAAGGCTGTACCTGTTTATAGTAAAAATATAACAGGGAAAGAAAATGCCTGTTTCCCTACAACCTCCCCAACATTGGAAATTATCAGTGTTTTAAAATCTTTGCCAATTTATTTCTATAAAATTCACGTATATAACTTAAACTAAAAACTAAAGTTTTCCATCATAAAAAATATATATAGGCTTTAAAAAAAAACATATAGAATTGTATAAAGTGAAAAGGAAATTTATCTCCCTGTCCTTCCCCTTCTCCTAAGCCATTCTCCGGAGTAGTGTTAGGTTTGGTATAAAGCAGTTTGGGCCTTTTTATATACATATCATAACCTTTTCTTTTTTGACAAATGAAAGCATGTATTCTGTTCTACAATTTTCTGTTTTCACTTGACATTATGTTATGAACAGTTTTTCACTCATCTAAGTATGTGATCTTGTTTAAGTAAAATCTTTTTAATGTATAGGATTCAAAAGGTAAAAAAGTGAACTGAATATTATCATGAATGTTTCTGAAAAAATATCTAAATTGAATTACTACTTTGCTTTTAAAAATACTGTGCCTGCTCCACCATGGAGAACAGTATGGAGATTTCTTTAAAAACTAAAAATAGACGTTCCTGTCGTAGCGCAGTGGAAACGAATCTGACTAGGAACCATGAGGTTGAGGGTTCGATCCCTGGCCTCACTCAGTGGGTTAAGGATCCAGCGTTGCTCTGAGCTCTGATGTAGGTTGAAGATGCGGCTCGGATCCTGCATTGCTGTGGCTGTGGCATAGGCCAGCAGCAACAGCTCCGATTGGACCCCTTGCCTGGGAACCTCTGTATGCCTTGGGTGCTGCCCTAAAAAGACAAAAAACAAAACAAAACAAAACAAACAAACAAAAAAACTAAAAACAGAGTTATCATATGATCTTAGCAATTCTACTCCTGGGCATATAGCCAAAAAAAGATTAAAACTCAAATTCAAAAAGGTGCATGCACCCCAGTGTTCACAGCAGCACTATTTACAATAACCAAGACATAGAAGCAACCTAAATATCCCTCAACAGATGAATGAGATGTGCGATACACATACACACACACACACACACACAGGAATATTGCTCAGCCATCAAAAAGAATGAAATAATGCCATTTGCAGCAATATGGATCGACCTAGAGAATATCATACTAAGTGAAGTCAGTGGGACAGATGAAGACAAATATCATATGATACTTACCTGTGGTATCTAAAAAATGATACAAATTAATTTACATAGAAAACAAACTTCTCAAAGTACACCTGAAACTAACACAACACTGTAAATCAACTATACTTCAAGTTAAAAAATATACTGTGGCTGCTACTATGTATAAAATAAATAAAGGGAGTTCCTGTTGTGGTGCAGTGGAAATGACCAACTAAAAGTAGCCACGAGTATGTAGATTTGATCACTGGCCTCGCTCATTGGGTTAAGGATCTGGTGTTGCTTTGAGCTGTGGTGTCGTCTGTAGACATGGCTTGGATCCCAAATTGCTATGGCCATGGTATAGGCCAGCAGCTGTAGCTCTGATATGACCCCTAGCCTGGGAACTTTGATATGCTGTGGGTGTGGCCCTAAAATTAATAAAATAAAATACATAAGGTATAAGGATATGTTGTATAGCACAGGAAATTATACTCCATAATAACTCAATGGAGTGTAATCTTTAAAAATTTTGAATTATGGGGGTTCCCGTTGTGGCTCACAGTAGTGAACTGACTGGTGTCCATCAGGACACGGGTTCAGTCCCTGGCCTTGCTCAGTGGGTTGAAGATCTGGCATTGCCATGGGCTATGGTATAGGTTGCAGATGGGGCTCTGATCCTGCATTGCTGTGGCTGTGGTGTGGGCTGGTAGCTGCAGCTCCAATTGGACCCCTAGCTTGGGAACTTCCATATGTCATGGGTGTGGCCCTAAAAAGACAAAAAGTAAATAAATAAATAAACCTTGAATTACTGTGTTGTACATCTGAAACTAATGTAATACTCTAAATCAACTATGCCTCGATAAAGTACATATATATGGATATATATAAAAACACTGGCTGAAGTAGAGGTAGATTGCTCAGTGGTAATTATCATTCGACATTTCATTTCTGTGAGAATACTTCTTTGTTGTTCAAGAATTTAGAGTTACCTGGTGGCTCAGTGGGTTATGGATCCAGCATTGTCACTGTTGTGGCTCAGGTTGCTGTGGTGGTACAGGTTTGATCCCTGGCCTGGGAACTTCCACATGCTACAAGCATGGCCAAAAAAAAAAAAAAAATTCAATTTCTGCTTAAATTTAATAGGGAAGACATATGATGTTTGTAACTTACTAGCCCTCTTCTCTTATGTACTGTTTTGAGCTAGTAAATAATGATAGAGCAATCCATTTGACAGTTAGTACTTATAGTGATTGAGATATTATAATATCATAGTAAACAAATAAGCACCAGAAAATATTACAGCTACAACAAAGTCCACATTTTCAAAAACATCATTTGGGAAAAATAAAGACTATTATTTATTATTAAAAGAAAAAGGAGACGCTGAAAAACAGGCTTTCAGTCTGGGAGTTTCTGTAATATATTTTCAAAGCAGTGTATTTTTTGTGGTGCCAAGGAGAAACAAAACAAAAACTTATTACTGTGAAGGGTATAAATCAATATCAACTTCCCCATCTTTATTCTATCTATGCTGTTGTAATTGGTATCAGTCAGAGTTAGGTAAAGAATAGAAAAAGAAAAATGAGCACGGGTAGACTTAGTGGCCTAAATCTAGTAAGTGATTGCTATAAGCTCCATGGAGGCAGGAACCATGTCTGTCTTATATCCCCATTGTGAAGGATAATGCTTGGGACATAGTAAACATTCAATAAATACTTGTTGAATGAACTAATGGCCAAAGAAAGAGGTGCACTACCAGGAAAAAGTGGAGAGTAGTGCTGTAGGAGCACGGGGTTAGAGAGAAAAAGTGAAAGTCAGCTGCAAATATAACATAGCACTTAGATGGTTGAATCTGAAAAATGTTCACTTGGATTTGGCAGTTAGCATATCACTGTTGACTTGATAAGAACAATTTCAAGAAAGTGTTCTTTCACACTGCCTCATTCTCTGATGCAATTGCTATTTTGTCTACAATCCCTTAGTACTTTGCATGTTACTGAAATTAAGAGTTTGTGTACATATAGCTTTTTTGAAGCCGTGAAAGGACATCAAGGACAAGGACCTGTCTCTTGTTTTTTGTTTGTTTTGTTCTGTTTATTTATTTTATTTTATTTTATTTATTTGCTTTTTAGGGCCTCACCCATGGCGTGTGGAGGGTCTCAGGCTAGGGGTCTAATCAGAGTTAAAGCTGCCGGCCTACACCACAGCCACTGCAACACCAAATGCGAGCCACGTCTGCCACCTACACCACAGCTCACAGCAATACCGGATCCTTAACTCACTGAGCAAGGCTAGGGATCAAACCTGCAACCTCATGGTTCCTAGTCAGATTCGTTTCCACTGCACCATGATGGGAACTCCTATTTATTTTTTTAAAAATTTGTATCATCAGAGTCTGGCACTGCATGTGGCTTATAGTAATTATCATTAGTATTATTATTATTTTGTCTTTTTTTTTTAGGACCACACCCGCAGCATATGGAGGTTCCCAAGCTAGGGGTCCAGTCAGAGCTGTAAACGCTGGCCTACACCCAAGCCACAACAACACAGGATCTGAGCCTCGTCTGTGACCTACATACATCAGAGCTCACGGCAACGCTGGATCCTTAACCCACTGAGGGAGGCCAGGGATCAAACCCGAGCCCTCATGGGTGCTAGTTGGGTTTGCTGACTCCTGAGCCACAATGGGAACTCCATATTTTTAAATGAATAGTTTAGCTGTTATAAATTTTACTCTACAGGAAAAGGTACTTTGAATTATATTGTTATTTCTCTGATTTTTGTAGCGATATGAGTGTGTTTAGTCAAGGCTATGTCTATTTAAGTTGCTAAATGGAATGGTTCATTTAGGGGAAAAAAGTGTTTTAGGGTTCTCTAGGGCTTTTTATCAGGTAGATAATGTAAATCCTACCCATCCCCAGTGAGATTTATTACCTCAGTTCCCCTCTGGATAATTTCTGGCTTCTTGAGTTTCTAGTCCAGATTCTGAGTGAGGTTCTGTTACTCTGGTTTGAGAGGTCAGACCTCTTATCTTGGAAACTAAACATCTTAATTTGCATTTGATCCACACTGTACATAATGTAAAGAGCCTAGCTGCAGTCTGAAAGATTAGATTCACTTCTCTTTTTACTTTTTCTGGACTTAGTTTGAGATAAATATCTAAGAATTGGCAGAGCCCAAGCTCATCTCTTAGGGATCTGTGGACTATGCATAATTGAATTTAGTAATTCTAGTTTCTTTACGAATTAACTGTAAATTATTTCTTTTTAAATCTGGCACTGATTTTTTTTAAAAGCTTTCTACTGCTACTGAGGTTTTATTTTTTAATTTTAATGATTCACATTGGAACACATGCATATCCCCCACACTCTTCACTGTCAAGATAATAATTTATGCTTGTTTTGGCACAGTGCTCATCTTCTTTGGAAGAAGGTTATTTTTAGTATTTGTGGAAATGTTCTCAAAGGATATGTGAGCTTAGGAGTGATCACAAACCCTCTTCTCTTGGTTATGCAGGACTGCTCACCAAGTCAACTGGTATTTTTCTCTGAAATTTTTTAGATAGCAGTAATACTTGTTTTCCCTCTCTAACTAGAACCACAGAGCTTGTAACTTTATTTTCTTCTCCTGATATTACTAAAGAGGAAAATTAACCTAAAAATGACAAAAGGAATTTTGTTCGATTTTGGCGGAGTATCAACTTTCCAAAGCAGTCACTGGAATTATCAGTATTTAAGGACATTCGGATTGAATTACATGTGATTCTGTAGGCTACTGCCAATATTTGTGAATGAGGCAAAGTATAAATATATTTCTTTGACATTTTCACTTGCTTTGCTCTAATTTAGTAAATGAGAGAGAGGAAAAGCAAAATATATTCAGAAAAACATTTCTTTTTGTAAATGGGTCGTTTGTTCTCCTGTAGGGCAAGTGATAACTTAGGCATAGTGGTAACTTAAAGACACCTTATCTTTCATATTCATTTCCATGTCATTCCGGAAATCACTCTTTATAAATTCTGATTTTCTGTATAGTAATCTTTTAGGGAGTGAGAAATTGGAATTCAGTTTCTTCAGCTCTTTCTTTCCCCCACAATAACCTTAGCATCTTTATTATTCCCTCAGAGGCCCTATTGTCTTTATATGTCTCTTCACTGGGTGACTCTTTTCTTCCTAAGCCTATAAAACCTAAAACTTATTATCCTACTTTCAGTAAGCACCTGATTGCTACAGAATGTAGAGTGATATTTTTAGCTTTATGGAGGTGGTTATGGACCCCTTTGAGAATCCGATGAAAAACCATGGGTTTTCTACTCAGAAAAATGTATATTACAGAATTTTGTTTGCAATTCAGGAGGTTCATGGATCTCTCTCATTACCACCCCATTCAAGAATTCCTGGTATAGGTAGGAATAAGAAAACATCTGGGGGGAGTTCCCTTGTGGCACTGGGATCCCAGTGTTCCCTTAAGGATCTGGCGTTGTCACTGCAGCAGCTCAGGTCACTGCTCTGGCTTGGGTTCAATCACTGGTCTGGGAATTTCCACATGTTGCAGGCACAGCCAAAGAAAAAAAAAATATGGGTATTTTTATACATTTTTGGTGGTGTTAGCAGTGGTTTGCCAACTCCACCACCATCCATCAAAAATACTTATGGAGGGAGTTCCCGTCGTGGCGCAGTGGTTAACGCATCCGACTGGGAACCATGAGGTTGCGGGTTCGGTCCCTGCCCTTGCTCAGTGGGTTAACGATCCGGCGTTGCCGTGAGCTGTGGTGTAGGTCGCAGACGCAGCTCGGATCCCGCGTTGCTGTGGCTCTGGCGTAGGCCGGTGGCTACAGCTCCGATTTGACCCCTAGCCTGGGAACCTCCATATGCTGCAGGAGTGGCCCAAGAAATAGCTAAAAAGACAAAAAAAAAAAAAAAACTTATGGAGTTCCCATCGTGGCTCAGTGGTTAACAAATCTGACTAGCATCCATGAGGATGCAGGTTCAATCCCTGGCCTCACTCAGCGGGTTAAGGATCTGGTGTTGCCATGAGCTCTGATGAAGGTTGCAGACATGGCTCAGATCCTGCGTGGCTGTGGCTGTGGCCGGCAGCTACAGCTCTGATTGGACTCCTAGCATGGGAACCTCCATATTGCCACGGATGCTGCCCCTAAAAAGCAAAAAAAACTTCAATGCTGGGAGTTAGCATTGTAGCTCAGTGGTTCAGAACCTGACTAGTAATCTCTGAGGATGTGGGTATGATCTCTGTCCTCGCTCAGTGGGTTAAAAGATCTGGCATTGCCTTGAGCTGCAGTGTAGTTCACAGATGAGGCTCCTATCCAGTGTTGCTGTGGCTGTGGCATAGGCTGGCAGCAGCAGCTCCAGGTTGACCCTTAGCCTGGGAACTTCCATATGCCACAGGTGCAGCCCTAAAAACAAAACAAAACAAAACAAAAAACAAACTTCAGTGCTACCTTGCATAGAGACTTTTGCATGCTGAAGTTGCAGTAAAAAAAAAAAAAAAAAACCCAAACCTGAGAATAGACACAGCTAGTAATCAAAACACATAGAAAGGTCTATCAGCTATATAAATAAGTGGTTTTTTTTGTTTGTTTTTGTTTTGTCTTTTCGCCTTTTCTAGGGCCATTCCCACAGCATATGGAAGTTCCCAGGCTAGGGGTCTAATCGGAGCATAGCTGCCAGCCTTATGCCAGAGCCACAGCAACTCGGGATCTGAGCCGCGTCTGCAACCTACACCACAACTCACGGCAACACCAGATCCTTAACCCACTGAGCAAAGCCAGGGACTGAACCCTCAACCTCATGGTTCCTAGTCAGATTCGTTAACCACTGAGCCGTGATGGGAAGTCTGTAAATAAGTGTATTTTTTGTAGTATTCTGAGGGTATTATTAGTGGGTATTTCTTAAGAGTTGTGTGTTGCAAAGAAAATGGACAAGGAAGAGGTCCCATCTTTAAAGTGGTTTAAAGTAAAAGAGGAAACTTTGCAAATGTATGAAACTAATTTTTCCCTGTATTATAAATGAGAGCAATGAGATATTGAAAGTGTTGGTTCATGTTTATGTTTCAAAACTGGGAGTTCCCATTTTGGCGCAGTGGAAACGAATCTGACTAGGAACCATGAGGTTGCAGGTTCAATCCCTGGCTTTGATCAATGGGTTAAGGATCTGGAGTTGCTGTGAGCTGTGGTGTAGGTCAGCAGCTACAGCTCCTATTTGACCCCTAGCCTGGGAACTTCCATATTCCACGGGTGCGGCCCTTAAAAAAAAAAAAAAAAAACTGAAGGGCTGAAATCTTAATCTATAGGCGGGAATTTTAGCCTTGAGGCAGGTCTTTTTAGGCTGTAAGAGCCAGGATATTCTAAGAAGCTGATGTACTGCCTTGGTGAAGGAGGCTACCTATAACCTGTTTGCAGCCTGTTTTCTCCAGCAACATGAAAGTTTGTTGATAACTTTTGCAGTCTGCCTTCATCAGTACTTTGACAACCAACCAACTGGTGGCTCTAGGAGATTAGAACTCAGAAATTTGAGCTGCAGTCTTATCACTCAAATATTCTTGACTGTGAGCCAGCTCTGGCTGTCTTTATATGTGTCCTAAGTATCTTTTGGTTGACTAAGTTTTCTTTCGGGTTTATTTGTGTTTGGCACAATCAGGTTGTGTGAGGACACAACTTTATTTTACATCTTTTGTAAAGAATAGAGGGCCTATGCTTGTGCAAGGTTTTAACTGAAGGAGACATTTGTCCATACAATAACTTGGAATAATCAGAGTAGCTATGGCATGAAAACTTAACATGCACATGTAGTGCATTTTTATCATTTACGTCCTGATGAATAGTAGGTTTAATTCAAGGATCACCTCTTCTTTGAAGCTTTTCTTAATTCTTTTTTCCCTCTTACATCTCAGAATTGGCCACTCCTTCCCCTGTGCCTCTACTGAACCTTTTATGTTTTTTTTTTTTTCTTCTTAGGCCTGCACCCACAGCATATGGAAGTTCCCAGGCTAGAGGTCAAATCAGAGCTACAGCTGCCGGCCTACCCCACAGCCACAGCAATACGGGATCCAAGCTGTCTGCAATCTACACCACAGCTCATGGCAATGCCAGATCCTTAACCCACTGAATAAGGCCAGGAGTCAGACCCACATCCTCATGGATACTTGGTCAGGTTTGTTACTGCTGAGCCACAATGGGAACTCATACATATTTTTTCACTGCATTGTAGCACTATTTTTTTATAGTCTATCTCTGCTAGACTATGAGCTTCTTGAGGGCGTGGTCTTATTCATTTCTCTATATAATGCCTGGCACCTAGAAAGTACTCAAAAATGCTTTATGAAAAAGTAGGTGAGGAGTTCCCGTCGTGGCGCAGTGGTTAACGAATCCGACTAGGAACCATGAGGTTGCGGGCTCGGTCCCTGCCCTTGCTCAGTGGGTTGACGATCTGGCGTTGCCGTGAGCTGTGGTGTAGGTTGCAGATGCGGCTTGGATCCCGAGTTGCTGTGGCTCTGGCGTAGGCCGGTGGCTACAGCTCCGATTCGACCCCTAGCCTGGGAACCTCCATATGCCGCGGGAGCGGCCCAAGAAATAGCAACAATAACAACAACAACAAAAAAAGACAAAAAGACAAAAAAAAAAAGAAAAAGTAGGTGAATGAACAGTATGTTAAATGTTATTACAAAGCACTTAAGGCAGGGAATAAAAACTCAGATGCCTTCAGGCTCCAGGCATAAATAAGTTAAACAGACCTGGTAGGGACTATGTAACCTGGGGAACACATGCCTTATCTAAAACGGGCAGCTGCTACTCAGATCCAGCCCATTGGTGTCTTAAGAATGCTGACCCTATGTTGCTACATCTTTTTTTTGAGAAGCCAGACATTTGAGTTTTTATATGAAATCTCTGTGAACATTATGAAATGTTGCCAACTAGTTTGATTTTTTGAAAAAACTTTTATTGAGGTATAATTTTTTTTTTGTCTTTTTGCCTTTTCTAGGGCCACGCCCTCGGCATATGGAGGTTCCCAGGCTAGGGGTCTAATCAGAGCTGTAGCCGCCAGCCTACACCAGAGCCACAGCAACGCGGGATCCAAGCCGCATCTGCAACCTACACCACAGCTCACGGCAACGCCGGATCCTTAACCCACTTAGCAAGGCCAGGGATCGAACCCACAACCTCATGGTTCCTAGTTGGATTCGTTAACCACTGCACCACGACAGGAACTCCTGTTTTTTATTTTTAATTTTTTATTGTCTTTTCAGGGCTGCACCCATGGCATGTGGAGGTTCCCAGGCTAGGGGTTGAATCAGAGCTGTAGCTGTTGGCCTATGCCACAGCCACAGCAGTGCCGGATCTGAGCCATGTCTGTGACCTGCACCACAGCTCCTGACCAATGCTGGATCCTTAACCCACTAAGTGAGGCCAGGGATCGAACCTGCGTCCTCATGGATGCTAGTCATACTCGTTTCCACTGAGCCACAACAGGAACTCCCTAAAAGTGTAGATATTATGAGTGCCTATCTCAATGTATTTTCACAAATTGGAGTGATTTTTTAAATTGAAGTATAATTGACATACACCTACTGTTTTAGTTCCAGGTAAACATAGCAATTCATTATTTCTGCACATTACAAAATGATCACCTCCTATACAGATATTTTTGTGATCCAGACAAAACTATTGACTGGCAAGCCACCAATTTGCAACTTACGACAAAGGCTGTATGAGAAACTGAATAGTTTGATTAAGAATCACTTAATAGGTTAAAGTATGATGAAAGAGACAAATCAGCCAAATGCGATGTGTGGACCTTCTTTGGATTATGATTCAAAAAAATGAAATGTGGTGCAGTGGGTTAAGAATCTATAGACCCCTGGCCTGGGAACCTCCATATGCCACAGGTGCAGCCCTAAAAAAAAAAAAATCCACTACAGCAGCTCAGGTCACTGCAGAAACACGGGTTCAATCCCTGGCCTGGTGTGGTAGGTTAAAGGATCCGGCATTGCTGCAGCTGCGGCATGGATTTAATCCCTGGCCCAGAAACTTCCACATACCATAGGTGTGGCCATTAGAAAATAATAATAATAAATGTAAAAGAATGTTTATAAGACAATTGGGGAAATTTGAATGTTGACTGGCTATTTAATTAAAGAATTATTGTTAACTATTTTAGGTGTAATATAGTTGGGTTTTTTTTTAAATAGACGTTTATCTTTCTGAATAGTTTAGAGCAAAATTGAACAGACGGTACAGAAGGTTCACATGTACCCTGTGCCCCTACATATGTACAGCCTCCCCTTAGCAGCATCTTTCCGCTAGGGTGGTACATTTGTTACAATCATTATCACCCCAAATCCATAACTTACATTAGGGTTCACTCTTTTTTTTTTTTTGTCTTTTTGCTATTTCTTGGGCTGCTCCCGAGGCATATGGAGGTTCACAGGCTAGGGGTCAAATCGGAGCTGTAGCCACCGGCCTACGCCAGAGCCACAGCAACGTGGGATCCGAGCTGCGTCTGCAACCCACACCACAGCTCACGGCAACGCCGAATCGTTAACCCACTGAGCAAGGGCAGGGACCGAACCTGCAACCTCATGGTTCCTAGTCGGAATCCTTAACCACTGCGCCATGATGGGAACTCCAGGGTTCACTCTTGATATTGTACTTTCTGTGGGTTTTGACATATGTATAATGACATGTATCTACCATAATAGTATCTTAGTTCTTTCTTTAAAGAGTGCTTAAAGAGGCATTCTGAACAATTTATAGATAGATTGAAATGCTGAAATTTGCTTCAGAGTAATTTGGGAAGAGTGTGAAAGTTGACATAAGTGAAACAGGATTGATTATATTGATCATCAAAGCTGAGTAATAGGTACATGGGAGTTCATTATATTAGTGTCTCTGTTTTTTGTATGTGTTTGAAATTTTCCACTTCCAAAAGTAGAACAAGAGTCCACATTATGGAGTTCTCTTGTGGCACAACAGGTTAAGGATCTGGCATTGTCATCGCAGTGGCTCAAGTCACTGCTGTGGAGCAGGTTCGATCCCTAGCTCAGGAACTTTCACATGCCATGAGTGCAGCCAGGGGGGAAATAAAATCCACGTTAGAGCAGAAGCATGATTTTGGGGTTTTAGGATAATAGGACACCACTGCTCATGACGATGCAGATATCTAGAACTTAGGTCTGCAAAGGTAATGGCATTCTCTTTTTTCATTTATAGGGCCTGAAAGTCAGTATACTAAGACTGCTCAGGAGATTGTGAATGTCTGTTACCAGACATTGACTGAGGTAGGTGGTAAAGAGGAGGTCCCCTTGGGATCTAGCTTTCTGGAATCCCTTTGTTCCCTTGAGTGATTAGGAGGCCTTCTTTGCCTATCCTACCTGAAGACAGATTTTTTTGTTTGCTCTTTTTTACAACTTTTGTATCCCCAGTGCCTAAAATACATGTTGAATAAATTCACTAATTTTCTTTATTTCTTAGTATGATGAGCATTTGACTCAACTTGAGAAGGATATTTGTACAGCTAAAGAAGCAGCTTTGGAGGAAGCAGAATTAGAAAGCTTGGACCCAATGACCCCAGGGCCCTACACACCTCAGGTGAGTCTGAGGACTAGGAACCTCCTTTTATAGTTTTCTTATTGGTTTGGGAAATTGGGAGCATGTTAACAGATGTATTTACTGAGTTACCCTTCTTCTCTGTCCTTCCTCTTCATATGCCTTTCGTGTGCTTTCTTGTCTTCTCAAAGGCTAAGGTGAGTGAGGGCCATGGGTCTTGGTGGCCTGGTTCAATCCAGAAAAGGCAGGTGTGGGATGAATGAATGGGTGGGGTCTTAGTTGTTCAGTCATTATTTAGGAATACCAGATTCCTGACTACCATGGCCAGAGGCATCTTCGTAAGTCTCTGGAGCCCCCTCGCCCCATGCATTGGGGTTCTAGGACATCCCTGGATTATAGACATGGCACATTCCTATGCCTTATAGATGCCTGATTACTCATTATCTGTGAGGTATCTCAGTGTAACTCAGATGTCACCTGTTTTCCTGGATTGATTTCCCTCTCCCTATAAATGAAGAAAGGTAATGTTTATAATGTTCTTATGTTTACATGTCAAAGACTAGAGAGCAAGATTAGTAAGAAATGTTTAGTCTTTCTGATCTAACCCTTGAATATACTAAGTATATTTCATCTATACTATGCTCTGAGAGGATTGGCATATTTGAAGAATAGGACTTAGCAGAATGTGGCTGTATTAGAGGTACTGTGGTCAAGTGGAAAGTACATGAAATTTGTCATAAAACAGTCCGGGTTTGAGTCTTAGCTCTGCTGCTATCTAGCTTTGTGACCTTGCAAGTTAACCTCTAATTCAATTTCCTTTTCTCTAAAATGTACTTTTTAAGATTGCTGTGAACAGTAAACAAGGTCATTTGCCTAGCACATAATAGATACTCAGTAAATGTTTATTTCTTTATCTGTATGAAAGTCGTCTACAGCATTCTCAGAGGCCCTTTCAAATTTAACAAAATATTTTAATGCAAATTTCTCCCACTTCTTGCTGGAAAACTTTTTTTCATTTTGCTCAGGTTTCACTCTGAACTAATAATGCAACCTATGTGATCTCTGTTGGATAATTGCTGTCTGTATCTCATTCATGCACTCTCCCTATATATCTTTTACTCTTTCACCCCAAAACCTAGGTCACTGAGGGGCCAAGTGTAAAGAACCCTAAGATATTTGTTCCAGGCCCTGAACAAGGAAAGGCTCTTGGCGTGTGGGGGCAGATTGGGTCAAGGGGTCTTGGGTGAGTGATGTTTCTCAGGAAGGTCCTATTTGCTAATACACCCACAGCTTCCACAAGGCCCTTTCTGGTAAGTTCAAGCCTGGGTTTTAGCCATCATTCCTCAGAAGAGTCTAACCACTGAGTGGTACATAGTAGCTGGTCTGTGACAGCCTAAGCTAGCCCTTTGGTGAGTCAGAGCTTTAGACCCAGAAGTCATCTTCCTTTCTTCCCTTCTGCTCTCACACTGTCTCAAATAGTTGAGGAAAACCTAGCAACTGTTCTTCCTCCTAAGCAGTAGCTGTTGTTTGGTGCAGTTAGAGGATCTCCTATGAAGAGTAGGGTGTAGATGGAGCCTCTTCGTTATTCCAGTTCACCCTCTCATTGCCTTCCCTCATCTGTATGCTTTAAAATAGTAATTAAGCCCAATTAATTACCTCTAAAACTGAGGAAGATGCACATGAGTGATTGTCATTACTATTCTCAAACCAAAATGCTATTAAAGTGTGTTTGCCTAAGTTTAACCTGTCATAATACAGCTTTGGTTGTGTAGAAACATGATAGTAGTCATCCTTTACTTCCAACTCTAAATGGTGGTAATCAATAATGTAATTTCACTCAACTGTTTCTACCCAGCTTATGTTGCATCATATATTCAGCTTAACACTTTTATCTAAAATTGCTTTGCATTTTCCCACATGGCCTTTCACTCCCTGATTTTCTCTTCTGTTCCACAACTAGTTTATCTGCACTTTGTAATGCTTTGAATTCTGCTCGCTCTCCAAAATGCTGTTCTCAGTCTTTTTTTTTTGTCTTTTTGTCTTTTTTTGTTGTTGTTGTTATTGTTGCTATTTCTTGGGCCGCTCCCGCGGCATATGGAGGTTCCCAGGCTAGGGGTCGAATCGGAGCTGTAGCCACCGGCCTACGCCAGGGCCACAGCAACGCGGGATCCGAGCCGCGTCTGCAACCTACACCACAGCTCACGGCAATGCTGGATCGTTAACCCACTGAGCAAGGGCAGGGACCGAACCCGCAACCTCATGGTTCCTAGTCGGATTCGTTAACCACTGCGCCACGACGGGAACTCCTGTTCTCAGTCTTTTTTATTTTACTTAAACAACAACAAAGTAACACATATGTGGGGTTTTTTGTTGACAAAAGTAACGTTCATTGGGACAAATTGGAAAATATATAGAATAAATATGTTACCTAAAATCAAGTCCACCACTCAGAAAAAACCAAGTACTATGAACATTTTGGTGTGCTTCCTTCATATTTGTAATATGTGTATGTGTGCATGTATAGACATATTTTAAAGTGAAATTGGTCAATATGCTTTTGTGTCTTGTTTTCACTTCATGTTATAAGCATTTTATTTCTTTTAAATTTTTTATTAGAGTGTTGATTAACAGTGCTGTGCCAATTTCTGCTATGCATCAAAGAGACTCAGTCATACATTTATACACATTCTTTTTTTTATATTATTTGCTGTCACGGTCTATCCCAGGAGATTGGATATAGGTCCCTGTGCTGTACAGTAGGACTTTTTTTTTTCTTTTTAGGGCCACACCCGCAGCATATGGAAGTTCCCAGGCTAGGGGTCAAATTGGAGCTATAGTTGCCAGCCTACACCATAGCCACAGCAACACGGGATCTGAGCTGCGTCTACAATCTACACCACAGCTCATGGCAATGCCAGATCCTTAACCCACTGAGGGAGGCCATAGGTCAAACTTGCATCCTCATGGATAGTAGTCAGGTTCGTTACTGCTGAGCCACAACAGGAACTTCATGTATGGTAGGACTTTATTGTCTGTCCATTCTAAATATAATAGTTTGCATCTACTAACCCCAGACTCTCACTCCCCCACTCCCCACAAGTCTCTTCTCTATGTCTTTGAATCTCTTTCTGTTTTGTTGATAGTTCATTTGTGCCATATTTTATATTCCATATATAAGTGATACCATACGGTATTTGTCCTTCTCTTTCTGACTTACTTCACTTAGTATGGTAATCTACTTGCATCCACATTGCTGCCAGTGGCATTATTTTGTTCTTTTTATAGCTGAGTAGAACATTTTATTTCATTAAATACTCTGAAAACTTTTTTTTTTGGTCACACCCACAGCATGCAGAAGTTCCCAGGCCAGGGATTGAACCTGTGCCACAGCAGTGACAAAGCCAGATCCTTAACCAGCGGAACCACCCAGAAACTCCTGAAAACATTTTTTCTTTTTTCTTTTTTTTGTCTTTTTGCTATTTCTTGGGCCGCTCCCGCGGCATATGGAGGTTCCCAGGCTAGGGGTTAAATCGGAGCTGCAGCCACCAGCCTACACCAGAGCCACAGCAACGAGGGATCCGAGCCGCGTCTGCAACCTACACCACAGCTCACGGCAACGCCAGATCATTAACCCACTGAACAAGGGCAGGGACCGAACCTGCAACCTCATGGTTCCTAGTTGGATTCGTTAACCACTGCGCCACGACGGAAACTCCTGAAAACATTTTTTAATAGCTGCATGATATTTCTATCCTCAGCAGCTTTTTAGAAAACTCTTTCCTACTTTTCCAGCCTGTTCTTTTTTAGTCCCTCCTACCCTCCTTTCACTGAATAGTCTATTTGCTATATCCCTGTTCTCTTCAGGAGAGGGAAGAGGGAAGGGAACTATAATTTATTTGAGTGTGAAGCATCTAGATAAGGAGCATAAACACATCTCTTAATTCTCCCAACAGCCTTGTGAGGTTGACATTATCGTCCATGTTTTACAATTGAGAAAACTAAGGCTTAGAGAAAGTAATTCGTTGAAGTTACTTAGCTAGCAAATGGTGGAGCCAGGACTCAAATCCAAGGCAGTTTACTCCAAGTCCATGGTTCTTCATGATGCCATTTTGCCTCTTTGCATCCTCTGGTGAGCTCATAAGCTATTACCCTATTCCATGCTCTTATTGAAATTGAAATTTCTTTATCCCATTTTCTGTTAGATGTCTCTAAACCAAACACTCAAAATAGCACTGATAAGAAGCCCTGGGCCTAAAAGCAATCAGACAAGGCTTAGAAAAACTAAGTTATTGACCAGAAAGGCTGGTAGGACATAGAATTGCCCCATAGCTTTCCTGCTTTTCTGCTTCAGGCTTCTGATCATATACATTAGATGCCTATCTGCTATAATGAGCAACATTTGTTGGATTCCCACAATCATATCCATGAAGCTATGTCAAAACTATGTTTTCTCTTTAAATGGATTGTCTGCATGACCTTTTTGCAGTGAATGTTCTGAAAGAGTTCTCTGTGTGTCTTACTCCCTTTACTAAGTAGAAGCTAAGTTGTGTGATTTGTGCCACAGCCTCCTGATTTGTATGATACCAACACATCCCTCAGTATGTCTCGAGATGCCTCTGTATTTCAAGATGAGAGCAATATGTCTGTCCTGGATATTCCCACTGCCACTCCAGAAAAGCAGGTGACACAGGTAACATGTTCTTTTTCTCTTTGTGAGATTGGTGGTGTGCTTGGGGGTGGGGGATGGAGGAGTGATGGTAGTAATGGTATTAAAGTTGATGATTGGACCCCTTGGCCCTGGGAATGAAGGCCTGGAAATGCGATTTCAAGGTGGGATGGTGGCAAGTCTCATGACTGGCATTATCTTCTATCTTTCACCATGGGCAGAGTGTCAGGCACTGCAGAACTTAAGGGATGGCACAAGTGTGAAAAGTGTGTGAGTTATCAGAGCAACCTGACAGGTGACTAAAAAGACCAACTGCATTCAGAGACGAAGTTCAAAATAATTGCTCCGCTACTTTACTGTATATGTGTTATCTAAATTAAAGTTATTTATAAAATTAAATTTTTTAATTGGCCTTTTCTAGAGGTATCAGCAGATACTCCTAATCTGAAGCCAGAAATCTTATCAGCTTTGGTAGAGAGTGCAAAACCCAGGAGGGCTTTTCTGTCCCAGAGTCCGAAAAAGCTAGGGAAAGCTTGGGTTAGAAAGGAAGAGTCTCCTTGTGATGATACAGCAAGAGTAGGTCAATGAGCTTCCTTTTCTTTGGTGATTTCCAAAGAATGAATGGGGGAAAATGCACATGCCTTAAGCTGTGTAAACAGCCCCCACTAGCTGTGGGCTTGGCTGGGATATCAGGGAGGAGCATCTGTCCTGGGTGAGAGCCCTTGGTTAACTCCTCCTACTGGCACGTCCCTCAATGATGTGCTATTTGTGTTCCTTACTCAGATGCGCCAGGGCCGAGGTAGGCTGGGCGAGGAAGACTCTGATGTAGATATTGAAGGGTATGATGATGAGGAGGAGGATGGGAAACCTAAGACTCCAGCCCCAGTGAGTATGCTTGCAGAAAGCCTATGGTTACATTATACCCTTGTATGGTAGGAACCCCCAATAGTACAGGGCAGGCTAAATCCCAAGGCAATATCAAAGGGTCTCCATAGTGAGGCACAGCCTGACTAATCCTTGGGACCAGCTAAACAAATCTATCCACCAGAATTACTTCAAGTTCTTGTGAGGCAGCAAGGGGAGGCTGGTGGTGGCGTCTGGTCTTTTACTTGGTTGATTGACTGTACTTAGATCCTCAACTGATCTCATTCAGGAGGGTGAAGATGCAGATGGTGATCTTGCAGATGAAGAAGGAACTGTGCAACAGCCTCAAGCCAGTGTCCTGTATGAGGATTTGCTTATGTCCGAAGGAGAAGATGATGAGGAAGATGCTGGGAGTGACGAAGAAGGAGATAACCCTTTCTCTGGTACATATCTTACCATAGTGTCCTCAGGACTTAGTAGGAAGTTCTGGGTCACATATGCTGTTACCAGAAGCTGCTCTTTTTTTGGGGGGGTGGTTAGGGCCGTACCCACAGCATATGGAAGTTCCCAGGCTAGGGGTCTTATTGGAATTATAGCTGCCGGCCTACACCACAGCCACAGCAACGCAGGATTTGAGCCTTGTCTGCGACCTACACCACAGCTTACAGCAATGCCAGATCTTTTCACCCACTGAGCAAGCCAGGGATCAAACCCGCACCCTCATAGATACTAGTTAGGTTCGTCACTGCTGAGCCAGGACAGGAACTCCAGAAGCCACTCTTTATTGAAGTCCCATTAATAGACCTCAGGGTACTAAGCACTCTCACTCATAGGGTGGTCAAATTCATTAGTCTTAGAAGAGGTGAAGAAATACAACGTAGGAGGTACGAAAGATGACAGTCAAAAAGGCAGTGCTGGGAAGTCCCTTGTGGCTCAGTGGGTTGGGGATCTAGCATTGTCACTGCTATGGTGCAGGTTCAATCCCTGACCTGAAAACTTCCACATGCCGCAGGTGCGGCCAAAAAAAAACCAAAACAAAACAAAAAGGCAGTGCTGAAGCAGCAGCTTTAATTTGAATACTTGACAGAAATGAGAAAAGTGTATAGGAAAGGAAAAAATTAAGAAAAAAAGTCCTGCTTTGGGATGTGGATTAATGGCAGTGGCAGGCGGGAAATGTAGAAGGAGATGAAAGGAAAAAAACGGATTGCATTGAAATGGAAAAAGGAAATTTTTTTAAAAATTTATCAAAGTATAGTTGATTTACAATGTTGTGATAATTTCTGCTATACAACACAGTGATTCGGTTATACGTGTACACACATTTCAGATTCTTTTCCCATAGATTACCATAGAATATTGGGTAGAGTTCTCTAGGAAATGGGGGGGAGGGGTTGTTTGTTTTTTTAGGTCTCCACCCAAGGCGGAGGCATACGGAAGTTCCCAGGCTAGGGGTCGAATCAGAGCTACAGCTGCCGGCCTACACCACAGCCACAGTAACGCTGGACCCCTGACACACTGAGGGAGGCCAGGGATGGAACCTGCATCCTAATGGATACTAGTCGGATTTGTTTCCACTGCACCACAATGAGAACTCCTGGAAATGTTTTTTTAATTCACTTTTCAAACTACAGATCTTGTCAGTGTTGACCCTAGGCAATCCTCTGAGGTGAGGAGTCCAGGCAGGATGCCTGTGTAAATGCATGGGATTAACTAGTTCTAGAAGACTAAGCCAGAGATATTAATTCTGTTAAGCTTATCTCAGGATCTGTCTCTTTTCACAGCTATCCAGCTGAGTGAAAGTGGAAGTGACTCTGATGTGGGATCTGGTGGGATAAGACCCAAACAGCCCCGCATGCTTCAGGAGAACACAAGGATGGGCATGGAAAATGAAGAAAGCATGATGTCCTATGAGGGAGACGGTGGGGAGGCTTCTCATGGTTTGGAGGATAGCAACATCAGGTAATGGGCAGCAACATGCTACAGGGCTGGGCAACTAAGAAAAGTGCCCAGCTATGTCAGAGGGCCCAGCATCAGATTACTTTCATCCGTCAAACATTGCCTGAGCACCTACTAGGGCCAGGCACTATGCTAGGCCCTTGGGGATACACAGAGGATCAAGACATACCCTGCCCTTGAGGAGCTCACAGTTTAGTGGAAGATACTGATACAAACACAGTCATTACAAATACAGTGTGATAAGTGCTATATAGCATAAGTTAAATACAAAGTGCCAAGTTACCACTGAGGAGAGAGTGTCTCACTCTGCTTAATCAGGGAAACTTTCACAGATGGGAGAACATTTGGACTGGGCCTTACAAAATGAATAGGAGGCTACTATTTAGATGAGTGGCAGCAGGTGAGGAGATCTTTAAAGATGGAACAATATGTTCAAAGGCCCAGAGATATAACAAAGTATATTCCAGAGCAAAGGGAGGTTGTTTGGAGTTGTCACTCCAGAGGTAGCAAGGAATTGTATTATAGAGGACCTTAACTGGCATGCTAAGACACTTGGATTGTGGTTAATGAGAATCGTCACTCTTAAGGAAGAGAAAGTAACATCAAATTCATGTATATAATAACTCCAGGGCAATGATAAGGAATTCATCTAGGATCTGTTAGGAGTGGGGGCAAGGAAGGGACATATTCTAGAACTATTTAGAGGGTAGATCAATTGGATTTAGGAGGTAAGGAGATTAGATATGTTATGAAAGAGAATGTCACTGAGCTAGGAAAGAAGAAAAGGTATTAGATGGAGTGGGAAAGGAGGCAGAAAAATGAGTTTGTGATTTAAGGTACATATAATACATATAGCCAGAGGTATCCAGCAAGCAAAAATGCATCTTTATTCATCCATCAAATATTTATCACAAGTACAAAAGCATTTAGTCTAATGGGAAACCTAAAATAGACAAACAGTTAATGATCACAGTGCAGGAGTTCCCGTCGTGGCGCAGTGGTTAAGGAATCCGACTGGGAACCATGAGGTTGCGGGTTCGGTCCCTGCCCTTGCTCAGTGGGTTAACGATGCGGCGTTGCCGTGAGCTGTGGTGTAGGTTGCAGACGCGGCTCGGATCCCGCGTTGCTGTGGCTCTGGCGTAGGCAAGTGGCTACAGCTCCGATTCGACCCCTAGCCTGGGAACCTCCATATGCCGCGGGAGCGGCCCAAGAAATAGCAAAAAAAAAAAAAAAAAAAGATCACAGTGTAACGTGAAAAGTGCTGTGATAGGCAACCACAGAATTTTTCTGGATCTTGGGTAGGAGTAGGGTAGGGGAGGTAGATAGAGAAGGAAACTGAGCTGAATCAGAGCAGGAATTAGCTAGATGAAGGATGTGAAGGGCACTCCTGAGAGTAAGAACAGCATGTATTAAAGACATAGAGCCATGAAACATTTTGAGAGAATGCAAGCAGCTCAGTGTGGCTAGAACTTCTGTTCATGATCCATATGATAAAGACAATTTAAAGGGGTAGGTAAGGACCAAATCCTGAGGGGCTTGAGAGTTATGGGCAGACATTGAATGAGAGTAGTATGATCAGATGTGTATTTTGGAAAGCTTACCCTGGGTCCCAAAAGAGAGATGGACAAAAGACATGAATTAACAATTAACAAAAGAAGCGCAAACGGCCAATAAATATATGAAAAATTAGCTTCCCTAAGAATTAGAGAAATGCAATAAAACAGTGAAATGCAGTTTTTTACCTATAAGATGGGCAGCGATTAAAATGAATGATAATGCCCAGTGTTGGAAAAGGCGTGAGGAAAAAGACGTTGTGAAACGACGGTTTGGTAATGTAAATTGATAAAATAGGATGAGAAAGTACAGCAATTTATCATAAATCAGAAACTTTAAAAACGTTTATCTCCTTTAGCCCCCAAATTCCATATCTAGGAAGTTATTCCATGGGAATAGTAAAATACCTTCATCAAGATGTTTGTACAAGGATGTTTATCACATCATCGTTTCTAGTGGGTAAAGACAGCTTAAATGTCCTAGTGAGAGACTGTGAAATAAATCATGTTACAGCTAAACAGTGGACTACCATGCAGCTATTAAGACGATACTATAGATGTATGTTTATTGACATGGAAAGATGTTCATTATAAACATTAGTGAAAAAGCAGATTCCTGGGAGTTCCTGTCATGGCGCAGTGGTTAACGAATCCGACTAGGAACCATGAGGTTGCGGGTTCGGTCCCTGCCCTTGCTCAGTGGGTTAAGGATCCAGCGTTGCCGTGAGCTGTGGTGTAGGTTGCAGACGTGGCTCGGATCCTGCATTGCTGTGGCTCTGGCGTAGGCCCGTGGCTACAGCTCCGATTCAGCCCCTAGCCTGGGAACCTCCATATGCCGTGGGAGTGGCCCAAGAAATAGCTAAAAAGACAAAAAATTAAAAAAAAAAAAAAAGCAGATTCCTGAAGAGTATATAGAGTATTTTGTAAATAAAGAAAAATGGTTAAGCATCAAAGTGAAGTACGTAGAAAAAAAAATTGGAAGGTCTTATACCAAAAAATTATCTCTGGGTGATAGTTATTGGTGATTTTTTTTCTTTTTTTCTGGTGTATATTCTTATTTTTTTTAAACCAGTGAACATACATTACTTGTGTGAATTTTTTTAAGTAAAAGTAAGAATAAACAAACAAACAAAAAATAAAGAGCACTCTGGCAGAAATGTGAAGAATTAATTGGGAAAGAGCAAGGCTGGAGACATGAAGTGGTACAGGCCAGAGATCACAAAGGACTAAGCCAAGGCAGGTGGAGTTGGGCTGCAAAGGAGGGGAAAGTAACAGGATATATTGAAGAGGTAGAATCATCAGAACTGTTGACTAATTGGATATGTAGATGAGTGAGGCTGTGAGTGGTAGATGAAACTATGAGGCTCTCAGAGCATTTATGGTCATGTAAGCTGGCAGTGTGTTGTTCATGTGTAGGGGAGTCTTTCATGCAGGTTCTTGCATATATGAAGCTGGCAAGTTGATGTTTTTGAACAGGATTATTTTTCTCTCAGGGACCTGTAGAACAGTCCAGAACCAGTCATTTTAGTGTCCAGGGGAGGTGAGATGGGCTGATCCCTTGGTGGCACTGAGAACGGGACTGGTCAGCTAGAGGATGGTGTCCGAGCTTGAGAGATGACATGTTTCTCTTCTCAGTTATGGGAGCTATGAGGAGCCTGATCCCAAGTCGAACACCCAAGACACCAGCTTCAGCAGCATCGGTGGGTATGAGGTATCAGAGGAGGAAGAAGATGAGGAGGAGGAAGAGCAGCGCTCTGGGCCGAGTGTACTAAGCCAGGTCCACCTGTCAGAGGACGAGGAGGACAGTGAGGATTTCCACTCCATTGCTGGGGACAGTGACTTGGACTCTGATGAATGAGGCTTCCGTTGGGCCTCCTTGGTCAGCCTTCCCTGTTCTCCAGCCTAGTGGTTCACTTTCTCCCCTCTCCCCATTTGTTTATATTTGTACAGTGTCTGATCCTGAAATCACCAGAAAAACTAACACCTTAGGCTTTAAAAAAATAGTGCGTAAATGATAATAAATCGCCTCTCCTGATCATCCTGGGGCAATGCCACCCTTTGATTTAAAAGGAAGCAACCCCCTTCCCTCACCACTAAGAAAAAGAGAGCAATCCCCTCCCTCCCCAGTGCCCTCCTTTAACTTCCTTTGTTGCTCTTGGTAACATTTTTTTTTTTTCCTGTGGAAGGAGGAGAAATTATGAAAAAACTAATAACTTTATGTCCTCTTGATGTATTAGAAAATTTCCAAACATGGTATCATCTCAGTTTTCTAATTTGCAGGTTGGAACAGGTGACAGTCCCCTGCTGGGACAGAGAATTGGGTTCTGATAGACTCTGTGCCACACTAAAAACATAAACCTGGTGGACAAACCACCCATTGTTTTATTTATTTATTTGATAATACAATGCCTTGTTCCTAAATGGATTGGAGGCAAATGACTCTAAATTTTTGAAACAGCCTATATATCAGAAATGATATGTTGCCATGTAAATGTGTTCTGTCCCTTCCCCCCCCCCCCAGGGAAATGGTAGGGGAATGGTAAGTTCTTTAGGGCAAAGACTGTGTCTTCTGTTTTCTTTTTATGATTAGGCTATGGTTCTGTGCAGAGTAGGTACTCAGCGAATGTTTCTGGAATCATAACATTCTCAACAGATTTGTTATTGAGCATCTGCTTCATGATAAGTACTCTGTCAGATCCTTGGGATGCAAAATTAAATAAGACACATTCCTTTTACCCAAAGATCTCACCATCAAGTTGGGGGAGGGGGAGTGGAATTCAAAACATGTTAATAAATCATTACAGTACTGTGAGATAAATGCAATTAAGAAGTTTAGATATAAAGTATAGGGGAAAATAGAGGAGCGATCATGTCTGAAAAAGTCAGGGAAGTCTTCTTGGAGGTAATTTTTAAGCTGATGGTTGAAGAATTAAGTAGTAGGAGCTTGCCAGAGGAAAAGTCCAGGCAGAGTGTAACATGAAGTGAAAAGGCCGAACTCTAGAAATGGCAGAGTGTGTTCCTAGTTTGTTTGTTTGTTTGTTTGTACCTGCCTTGTTCCAGAAAGGATTTAAGATGGTTTATGTTCCAGTCTTTCAATGCTGGAATGGCTAGAGATGAGACTGAAAGATGGACAGGAAGTATATCATCAAGAGCTTTGAATTTGATGCTAATAATACGTGTGAATTTTATATTATGAGAAATGAGGCGCTCTGGTGGCCTGATATAATCAGATTTATGTTTTAGAATTTTTCTGTATATTGAATGAAGAAAAAGAATTGAATCATATGTAACAAGTGTGATCCCATTTTTTGTAAATGACAAAACCATGTGTGTATATTTATATGTGTTTATATATACTTGTATATGCAAAGGAAAAGGTCTGAAAGGATATACGCAAAACTGTTCACAGTGATGACCTCTGGGGAATGGGCTTGGAGGGGAGGGAGCTATATGCTTGTTTGTATGCTGGGTGGGCATTGTGCTTTTATTTCTGCATTGTTTGAATTTTTTATAAGAATGTATTATTTTTGTAATAAAAAATTAAAAATTCCAGCAATAGTGTGGAGAATGGTTTGGAGGGGGGCAAATTTAATTTAAGTAGGAGTAACAGATCCTGAAACTAGGGCTGTGGCATTAAGATGGGGAGGAAGGGGATGAATTTGAGAGATCTTTTTTTTTATTTTTTATTTTTTTTATTACTCAAATGAATTTATCACATCTGTATTGAGAGATCTTTAGAGGGTAGAGTCAACAGGACTTGACCAGTTGGCATTTGGGGGTGGAGAAGGAAGAATGGAAAGTGGCTTCCAGAATTTGGTTTAGGAGAGTGGATCGGTACATGGTATTCATTCCTTCATTCATTTGTTCCTTCAGTATTTATCAAGCAGTGTGCTAGATGCCGATACAGAAGTAAGGTGTAGTTTCTGACTGCAAGGCACAAGTTTTGGAGTTCCTATCATGGCTCAGCGAGAACAAATCTCACTAGTATCCATGAGGACACAGGTTCAACCCCTGGCCTCACTCAGTGGGTTAAGGACCCAGCGTTGCCGTGAGCTGTGGTGTAGGCCAGTGACTACAGCTCTGATTCGACCCCTAGCCTGGGAACTTCCATATGCCATGGGTGCGGCCCTGAAAAGAAAAAAAGTTTAATAAAAAATGATTGTTGGAGCTCCCCGGTGGCTCAGTGGGTTGAGGTCCAGCATTGTCACTTCTGTAGCTCAGGTTGCTGCTGTGGCATGGGTTCCAACCCTCCTGGCCCAGGAACTTTCACATGCTGTGAGCATGGCTCCCCCAAAAGTGATCATTGCAATAAATATTTGTGAGATTTCATGGTGATAGGAAGAAGTTACCAACTCTGCTGCTGTGGAGTAAGGATGAGAAGGACCCTTGATAGATAGACAGATCATGAAGAGTAGGAAGGAGTTTGCTGGGGGAGGGGTGGAGAGGGGAAGAGGGCATTCTAGGCAGAGGGAACAGAATGGTGAGGGGCGTGAATCTACGAGATCTGTTCATGAGATAACAAATAGTTTTGGATGGATAGAATATAAGAAGCATATGCAGGGAGTTCCCGTTGTGGAGCAGTGGTTAACGAATCCGACTAGGAACCATGAGGTTGCAGGTTTGGTCCCTGCCCTTGCTCAGTGGGTTAACGATCCGGCGTTGCCGTGAGCTGTGGTGTAGGTTGCAGACTCGGCTCGGATCCCGCGTTGCTGTGGCTCTGGCGTAGGCAAGTGGCTACAGCTCCGATTCGACCCCTAGCCTGGGAACCTCCATATGCCGTGGGAGCGGTCCAAAGAAATAGCAAAGACAAAAAAAAAAAAAAAAAGCATATGCAGTGTAGTGAGATTTTGAGAGAGATTACTGGCACAGTGTGAAAATGGATGGCCAGGTGAGAGATGATGGAGACTTAAACTGGCTGAGGCATTGGGAGTAGGGGTGGAATAAAAGGTACATCTTGGTGATTGATTGGATAATGGAAGGGAAAAAAAAGTGGAACCTAGGTTTCTGGCTTAGGTGATTGGGTGATGCCATTCACTGAACAAATTGAGTGTGGAAGTTACAAGAAATAGCTAAGTTCAGTTGGGAACATGTATGTTTAAAGTATGATAGGTAGATAAAGTTCAGGATTTGTGCAAATGTGGAATAGGTGAGATCACTCAGGAAGCATGGGTAGAGTCAGAAGAGCATGGAGGGCAGAATGCTGGTGAAGACCAACGTTTAGGGCTGGTCAGAAATAGAAGGAAAACTTGAAGAGTGATTATTTCTTAAACCAAGGAAGGAGTTTTAAGGAAAAAAGAAGGCTTAGCATATATACCACAGTAAAGCCTGAGAGAGAGCCTTCGGGTTTGGTAATTAAGAGGTCTCCTGGTGACCTTAGCTAGTAAAAGCAATTTTAGAACAGTGAGATTGAAAGCCAGCTAGCAGCAGAGTGAGGAACAGAGGGAAGATGAGAAAGTGACAATAGGGATCAGAGTACTCTTTCAAGAAGCTAAGCTGGGAGGAATAAAAGATGAAGAGTCTCTTTTTTTTGCCATACCCCAGGCATGCAAAAGTTACCTGAGCCACAGTAGTGACACCACCAGATCATTAACCTACTGAGCCACCAGGGAACTCCAAAGAAAAAGAGTCTTAAGATGGAAAATAAATAAGTATGCTTACATAGGCTTAGGGGAGAAAGGGATCGAGAAGGAGGAGTTGGGAAGAAAGCAAGAAAAGATAATTGTTGGAAAAACCTCTGTGAAAACAGAAAGGAATGTTAGCATAGGTAGCATTTCCTCCCATGGGAGAAGAGATCTTTTCCAGAGACTAAGAAGGAAGGACGGAGTTACAGATCAGTGTATGGATGAGAGAGATAGGAAGTTGGAGGGGTTCAGACTTTATAGCTTCTGTTTCCTCTGTGAAATAGGTAAAATCATCCTTGTGAGTAAAGTGAAAATGGGATGGGAGTTTGAATTAAAGTGTTGAACTACTGAGGGAGATAATGGAAAACAGGAAACCATCTCGTGTCCTTCAGTAGACAGGTTGAATTACGACACATCCAGTCAGTGAAAAAATATGCAGCTGTTAAAAAAAAAAATGAAGAGGGAGTACCCATTGTGGCTCAGTGGGTTAAGAACCTGACTAGTATCCGTGAGGATATTTGTTTGATCTCTGGCCTTGCTCAGTGAGATAAGGATCCAGTGTTGCCACAAACTGTGGTATAGGTCTTAGAAGCCGCTTGGATCTGGTGGCATTGCTATAGCTGTGACTAGGCCTGCAACTGCAGCTCTGATTTGACCCTTAGCCTGGGAACTTCTGTATGTCTCAGGTGCAGTCCTAAAAGAACACAAAACAAAAGAATGAGGAAAATTTATCTGTGCTATTATTGAAAGACATTTTTGAAAAAATAAGTCATAGAATAGTGGGTGGCATTTGATCTCATTTATTAAGGGGACAGAGGGGACGTAAATCCATATTTTCATACCTGGAGATTTGGCAAGATGTACTTCAAACTGTTAACCCTCTAGGAGTGAGGTAGGCGGGGAAGAGGGTACTTTCTTTTCACTATAAACCCTTCTATTAACGTTGAAGTGTTTTCCTCGTATTCTTTTTTTTAATGGTCACTGAGGGGAATGGGGGCTGGAACTGACTAGGGATCCATAAAAGGATTGCTAGGTGTTGAATGCATAAACGAGACCATCCAAAATGGTACCAATTTACTATATTGTGTGGTTTTTCTCCAAAGGTCTTCAGCCACACAGCTGTCAGGGTATAGAAGCAGAAAAGGTAAAGCAGTTTGGGGTGAAGACCTGGATATAAGAGATAGATTGGCCAATTTCCTTTCAATAACCATTTCTTGACAACTCTGTACCAAGCACTGAGTTGGGTGCTACGAATACAGTGCTGGAGATGGACAGGTCCACACAAGAGTGTAATAAGTGAAATAACAAAAACAGTGTCCTATAAGCTACAGAGGAGGACGTGTAACCCCAACTTTGGAACTAAGGGAGATAGGCCTCCCCAGAGATGAAGGCATTAAGGGGCAGGGAATGAGTATCATTCCAGGGCGAGAAAATAGGATGTACAAAGAGCATGTGACTAAACAGTTAGGGGTGGGCAGAGCATTGTGAACACGGAAGGGACTGACAAAAGCTGAAACTAAAATTAGCCAGAGTCCAGATCATGGAGAGCTCTATATGCTTGGCTAAAGAATCTGAACTTAGGCGTTCCTTTTGTGGCTTAGTAGTTAACGAACCCAACTAGTATCCATGATGGTTTGATCCCTGGCCTTGCTCAGGATCCGGCGTTGCTGTGAGCTGTGGTATAGGCTGGGAGCTACAACTCCGATTCTACCCCTAGTCTGGGAACCTCCATATGCCACGGGCTTGGCCCTAAAAAGATTTTTAAAAAAGAAAAAAAGAGTCTGGACTTAATCCTAAAGGCAGTATGGGTCTATTGAAGAACTTGGATCACTTTAGCAGCAGTTTGGAATATGGATCGTAGAATAGGACTGGAGGTGGTTGTGGCAGTCTTTTAGGTAAGGTATGAGTCAGTTGTAAGGCAGGAACAATGGGCAAAGATTGGAGGGAATTGAGGAGGTAGAATGTACAAGTGACTGATGAACTGTGAGGGATATTTCAGTCTATTAGTCAAGAAATATTGACCAAGCCTAATGAGTGCCAGGCATTATTCTTGGTGCTCCAAATACAGCAGTGAATAGAACATACCCCCTTCCTTCAAAGACTTTTAGATCTAGTGGGGGAGGAAGACAATAAACAAGTGAATGGGAGTGAAAGAAGTATTCTGGAAAAAAAAGTACTCCAAAGACAAAACAAAGTGATATGAGAAGGTATGGGATGAGGGTTCTATTTAATTAATGGTCAAGGAAGACCTTGCTGAGTAGCTGTCATTGGTGTATAAATATGTATGTATTACTGTGATAAAGTTAAAACATTTTTAAAATTTTGAAAAAGCAATAAAAGAACAATAAAAGGTACTTTTTTTTTTTTTTGGTCTTTTTAGGGCCACACCCTCGGCATATGGAGGTTCCCAGGTTAGGGATTGAATTAGAGCTGTAACTGCTAGCCTGTGCCACAGCCACAGCAGCGCAGGATCCAAGCTGTGTCTGCAACCTACACCACAGCCCATGGCAACGCTGGATCCTTAACCCACTGAGCAAGGCCAGGGATCAAACCTGCCTCCTCATGGATACTAATCATATTTGTTTCTGCTGAGCCATCATGGGAACTCCCAAAGGGTACTTTGAAAGACTGGCTGGAGAAGTATGAGGAAACCAGGATACACTGTTTCGAGGGAAGACAAAAGAGAATTTCAAAGAATGGAGTGGTCAGCAATGTCCAGTATTTGCAGAAAGGTCAATCAGATAAGAACTGAAATTTGTCACTTGGATTTGGCAGTTGGTGAGCCTAGTGAAAACAGTTTCTGTTGCATGGTATGTGCAGAAACCAGATGGCACATGGGCTGAAGAATTAAACTGAGGAGTTCCCTGGTGGCTCAGTGGGTTAAGGATCTTGTGTTATCACTGCTGTGGCTCAGGTCACTGCTGTGGCACAGGTTTGATCCTGGCCGTAGAATTTCCACGTGCCGTAGGCATGGCCAAAAAAAAAAAAAAAATTGAATATGCAAAAGTAGAAACAGAGCTTGATTTGATTGAATAATAGCTATCATTCACTGTGCCAGCCTCTGTGCAGCGATCTTTTCTTACCCGACCTCATTTAATCCTGAACTGTTCAAACCTGAGTATGAGATAGGTATTATTATTCCCATTTTACAAATGAGGAAACCAGCTTAGGGGCACCAAGGGTAGAGAGATTAGCCTTGGACTGAAGAAGAGCCACCTTTAAATTAAGACCAGAAAGGAGTTCCCGCTGTGGTGCAACAGGATCAGTGGCATAGCTGCAGTGCCAGGATGCAAGTTCGACCCCAATCTGGCACAGTGTGTTAAAGGATCTAGTGTTGGTGCAGCTGTGACATAGGTACAGCTGCCACTTGGATCTGATCCCTAGCCCAGGAACTCCATATGCTGAAGGGTGGCCAAAAAAGGGAAAAAAATTAAGACCAGAAAGATGGGTATTGTATATATTAGAAGTGGTAGGAAGGAAACCATGCCTCTGGGCATTGTAGACCCTGGTAAGGAGTTTTGTCTTTATCCTAAAAGTACTGGGAAATTTTTCAGTGAGGGTGGGGTGGAGCTTGAGATGGTAACCTCAGTGTTGTGTTTCCAAAATCTCAGTTCCATATCATTGTAAAAATAGCCACCCCCCCTCCACTGGTAGTTTAAACTTCTTTTGCAATTCCATAGAGCCCTTGATATTATTATGGTATAAATATAATAATCTAACTTGTTTCCCCCTCTGACTTTGAAGACAAACCACTGGTGTGCTGATGAAAGAACATTGATTCCTCAGTCCCATTTCAGCCTTCTTGACTCAGAATGACTAGGGAAGACTGGTGGTTTGTCTATTTTGTACATGGCCCAAGTCATTCATTCATTCATTCATTCATTTATGTATGCCTTGCCTTCAGCATGCAGAAATTCCCAGGCCAGGGATTGAACTCCAGCCGCAGCAATGACCATCCTGGATCCTTAACCCTCCAGGCCACCAGGGAGTTCCTCCAAGTGATTCTTATTGAGAACTTTGGGAAACTGATTCAGAAACAGTCCTAAATTAATGCTCTCCTTTGTATCAGCTGTTCTTAAACTAGTGTACATCAAAATGGGAATAATTGTTGCTTATTGTAAATTTAAAGTCCTGGGCTTGGAATGTGCATTTCTCCACCCACCCCTTTTTTTAGGGACACACCTGCAGCATGTGGAAATTTCCAGGCTAGGGGTCAAATTGGAGCTGCAGCTGCCAACCTGTGCCACAGCCACAGCAACTGGGGATCTGAGCTGCGTCTGCAACCTACGCCGCAGCTCATGGCAACACCACATTCTTAACCTATTGAGCAAGGCCCAAGATTGAACCCAATTCTCATGGATACTAGTCAGGTTCTTAACCCCACAGAGCCATGATGGGAACTCTGGAATGTGCATTTTTAATACGTACACTTGTAATTCTAATTCAGATAATCCTTAATAATAATAACAATATTAATAATAATCCTTTAGTACACATAAGTGCTTTATTTATTTTTTTATTTTTTTGTCTTTTTAGGGCCCTACTCACAGCATATGGAGGTTACCAGGCTAGGGGTAGAATTGGAGTTGTAGCTGCTGGCCTACGCCACAGCCACAGCAAGTGGGATCCGAGCCCCGTCTGGGACCTACACCACAGCTCACAGCAACGCCAGATCCTTAACCCACTGAACGAGGTCAGGGATCCAACCCATGTCCTCATGGATACTAGTTGGGTTCATTAACCACTGAGCCACGACAGGAACTCCAAAAAAAAAAAAAACATAAGTGCTTTAGAAGAAATACAGAATCATAACTTAAAAATCAGGTATATAGTATTGCAAATTTATCCTTTGCTTTGGTGTTCATAATAACCTAAAATATTCAAGGTTTTTTTTTATTTTATTTTTTGTTGTTGTTCTTTTCTAGGGCCGCTCCCGCGGCATATGGAGGTTCCCAGGCTAGGGGTCCAATCAGAGCTATAGCCGCCTACCTATCCCAGAGCCACAGCAAACTGGGATCTGAGCCACGTCTGCGACCTACACCACAGCTCACGGCAACGCCAGATCCTTAACCCACTGAGCAAGGCCAGGGATTGAACCCGCAACCTCATGGTTCCTAGTTGGATTTGTTTCTGCTGCGCCACAATGGGAACTCCCAAATTATATTTTACTAGGTTTGTCATTTCAATGATCACAAGATTATTCACTCTTCCTGTTTCCTTCTTATGAAATTAGGAATACTTTAAAGAGAGGAAATGTCTATAAGGGAAAACTGGGAGCAAATAAATGCTCAAAATAGGTAACTATTTAGGAAGGAAAAAGATGTATCAGTGAGAAATGAAGGTTGGTAAGGCACTAGGTTATATATTTTGCTTCAATTTCCACAACTGTAAGTATCAAAGTATATTAGAAGCTGTTTTAGACAGCTCAATTCCTAAATTTCTTTATCCTAAATTTTGACAGTCTGCCTGTTTTTTAAAATAACATCTGAATAGTACTGGACGCATATTATGACCCCGAAGGCAAGATTTTAAACTAGTCTTTTTGTTTCTTTGTTTCCTTCCCCAAATATACTGGGGGTTAAGATAAACTTTCATTAGTATACAAAGATTTTAGATTCTCAGGAGGGGCTGGGGTGGGGCGTGGCTCTTAGACAAAGGTAGTGAGGAAGCTCCGCAGAGTCTGGGAGGAGGATTTTTTTAAGTCTCCCAAGTGATAGACCTGCCCCCCTTCCTTCCCCAATCCCTGATTTAGACAATTTGATGAAGTTTCTCCAATATTACAAAAATTCTCGGGTCTTAATACTTAAATTTAAAACTAATTGATTTCTTATCAATAGGGAATTTTCAACCTTTTACTTTTGTTTTCTATCAAACAGCTCTCAACTTATCAAACAGTAGTTAAAATAAAGGATTGGCGTTCCCATCCTGGCCCATCAAAAACTAATCTGACTAGGAAGCACGAGGTTTCGGGTTCAATCCCTGGCCTCACTCAGTGGGTTAAGGGTCTGGCGTTGCTGTAAACTGTGGTGTAGGCCCCAGACGTGGCTCAGATTTGGCGTTTCTATGGCTGTGACATAGGCTGGCGGCTACAGCTCTGATTCTACCCTTAGCCTGGGAACCTCCATATGCCGTGGGTGCGGCCCTAAATAAATAAATAAATAAATGGTGTAGTCTGAAATGTAACATAATTTTCTCTCCAAATGTGTCTAAGTCACAAACAGTAGAGTGAAATTTTTAAAATACTCCTAAATCTTAAAATCATAAGTTAGTTACAGGCTGGATCTCCAATTTAAAATAGAAAAGTTGGAAAAACACTTTTCTTTCAGCCATGCCCACAGCTTGTGAAAGTTTCTGGGCCAGGGAATGAACCCACACCACAGCAGCAACTTGAGCCACTGGCAGTGACAACGCCAGATCCTTGACCTGCTGAGCCATGAGGGAACTTCCTGGGACAAAACATTTTCATTCTCTTGAGGTAAATTTACAAGTTGTTTAAATTGCTCCAATCTGACTGCCAGCTGTAACTCCAGATTCCAGTAGAATCTCTTTGTGGACTATGAGGAAAAAAACATTTCAACAAAAACCCCACATTTTGGATCCAAGTGTCTTAGAAACAGTGTACTGTGGTGGTTTGAAATACAGGTTTAAATATCATACTTGTGGCTTCCACAGCTTACTAGCTGTGTGACCTTGAGCAATTAACGTTCAGTTTTCTCAGATCTCTAACAGGGTTGTAGTGCGAATTAAAGGGAATAGTGCTGGAGTTCCTGTTGTGGCTCAGTGGGTTAAGAACTCAACTAGTATCCATGAGAATCCGGGTTTGATCCCTGGTCTCGCTCAGTGGGTTAAGGATTTGGCATCGTCATGAGCTGTGGTGTAGGTCACAGATTCAGCCCGGATCCGACATTGCTGTAGCTGTAGTGTAGACCAGCAGCTGCAGCTGCAGCTCCGATTTGACCTCTAGCCTGGAAACTTCCATATGCCACAGGTGCGGCCCTAAAAAGCAGAAAAAAAGGAACTAGTGCCGATGAAGTGCTCAGCATAATACTTGGCACTTGATTCACACCCAGTAAATGTTAGCTGTGGCTGTTAGCTCTTCTGAATAAACAATAGTCCACACATTTAGACCAATTTTAGTTATTCTAACTCTTTAAAGCATTATCTTGATCTTAATGTGAAATTCCAAACACCAACAGATCTTGTCTTCCAGACTAAGGAGAACTCAGGAGAGGAGGGTCTGTCAGAATTACTTGAGGGATGGTTTCAAACTCCCATTTCCCATTTATCTTCCTCCTCCACTACCCCCAGAATTTTACTATCCTCTTGCCTGAAAATCAGTGCCTTGTTGAGGCACGGGTAATGATCAAAATGTACACAGGTAGAGGAAAGCTTAGGAACTACGTATTGACTTCATCTCCCATTCTGGCAGGGCCAGAAAACAGAACTTTACAATTTACTTGGCTCTCCTTTATTTAAAATAAAACAGCTCTTTATGACATAGTCAAATAAAAAAATATCTGAGGGCTCTAGACAGCTCCAAGTACTATAATAAAGTCAAACTCTATTGCAGGTATGAAAAAAGCATAAGAATTTATTCACTGTTAACTTTTGTAATTTAAATATTATTTTAGCTCTTCATCTGAGTTTCTTTATGTGTTTCTGAATTCAAATTTAGAATAAAAATTTGGGGTCTTAAAAGTTGGCTTCACTTTCTCTTAATGATTTCATTTTTTTACTTTAGAATCAAATTGTCAGTTATCAGGTTTAACTCTCAGATCACCAAGTAAGAATAGCTTCTCCAAACACTGAGCAATAAATATCAGTCTGGGTGGAATTTGTTTACTGGAAAATATATAAATTCTTTTTCTTTTCTTTCTTTCTTTCTTTCTTTCTTTTTTTTTTTTTTTTTTGTCTTTTTAGGGCCGTACCTGAGGCATATGGAAGTTCCCAGGCTAAGGGTCAAATCAGAGCTGCATCTGCAGCCTACACCACAGCTCACCACAATGCCAAATCCTTAACCCACAAGCAGGGCCAGGGGTCAAACCCATGTCCTCATGGATATATTCGGGTTCTTAACCCACCGAGCCACAATGGGAACTCTCAGAAAATATATAAATTCTTTTTTTTTTTTTTGGTCTTTTTAGGGCCGTGTGCACCACGGCATATGGAAGTCCCCAGGCTAGGGGTCTGTTGGAGCTGTAGATGCTGACCCACACCACAGCCACAGCAACAACAGATCCAAGCCAAGTCTTTGACCTACACCTACACCGCAGCTTACAGCAACGCTGGATCCTTAACCCACCGAGGGAGGCCAGGGATTGAACCCTCGTCCTCATAGATCCTTAGTCAGGTTTGTTACCACTGAGCCTTGACGGGAACTCCTATAAATTCTTAAAAAAAGTAAGATGAGAAATTTCTTGCAATGAAAACAGAAGTTGTTCCTTCTAATTCCATCCTAGTGTGCTGATTTTTTAATTATTTCAAAGTAAGTTATTACGTAGTAATATATCCATTCAATATATATATATATTTTACATACAAGCACAGTCAATTAACTTAAGGGCGCCTCATTTTATAACATACAAATTCTAGGCTTTTTGGTGCAAAGTTCTAATTATTAAAATTTCAAGCACTTAAACTGCTTTTTTTGGAGTTCCCGTCGTGGCGCAGTGGTTAACGAATCCGACTAGGAACCATGAGGTTGCGGGTTCGGTCCCTGCCCTTGCTCAGTGGGTTAAGGATCCGGCGTTGCCGTGAGCTGTGGTGTAGGTTGCAGACGCGGCTCAGATCCCGAGTTGCTGTGGCTCTGGCGTAGGCTGGTGGCTACAGCTCCGATTCAACCCCTAGCCTGGGAACCTCCATGTGCCGCGGGAGCGGCCCAAGAAATGGCAACAACAACAACAACAACAACAAAAAGACAAAAGACAAAAAAAAAAAAGAAATCGAGGCATGCTAGTAAGAGTGAATGTAAAACTACTGGGAGGTAGTAGTTCCACTCAGAGAAGCCTAGTTGGCCACCCAATTAGTTGACCACTGATAGTGTTCATCCCAGCCCATGGTCTCTGTCTCACCAATCAGAGGCTGGGTCTAAACCTTAACCTGACATGTAAACTAAGTTATCAGTCATCAGTAAGTTTAACAAATAGACAAGTACTCACATTTGCTCACTAGCCTATTCTCTACCAGGCCTCTTGTTGCTACGTAAGAAGACATTATAATCAGAATGTTGTTCAGTGAAGAGACAGTCAGAACCAGGGCAGTAAGTTGGATTTTACCTTTAACTTTTTAATACAGAAAATTTCCGACATACTTAAGTAGAAAGAGGAGTATAATGAACCCTCGTGAACCCCTTATTTAGCTTTAACAAATTATCCACATTTTGCCAGTCTTTCACCTAATCCTCTCTTTCTTGGAGAGGTACTGTTGTACTTTAAAATAAATCCCAGCCATCATATTTTTCCAGTAAATTCTTCACTATGTATCTCTTTTAGATAAAAACTTAAAAAATAAATAACTCCTACCTTTCTCACATATCAAAAATAACAGTAGTCCTGGAGTTCCCACTGTGATGCAGTGCATTAACGATCCCACATTGCCCCAGCTGTGATGTGGGTTGCTGCTGTGGCTCAGAGTTAGTCACTGGTCCGGGAACTTCCATATGCTCAGGGTACAGCCCTAAAAAGAGGAAAAAAAAAAAAAGAGGAAAAACAAAAACAAAAAAAAAACCCAATAATCCCCTAATGCTCTCAAATACCCCATCTATGCTCAAATGTCCCATTGTCGCAAGAAATGTATACATTTGGCTAGTTGAAATCAGGATTCAAACATTGGATTTGGTTCACAAACAATTCCACCTCTCTTTTTTTTGGCCATTATTACTTGTTATATTAAATAATTTGTCTTAGAAATATAATTTAAGAATTTTTTTTGCTCATATTACTGATATGTCTCCACAGGATCTTATCTGGAAAAAAAAAAAGTTTCCCCATGCATTTCATTAGCTATAGCTGCATGACACAAAAACAGAAAACAAAACTGAAATAAAACTAATCTATAATCTAAGAGCTGAGAATTTTCTAATTTCTTGGGTATTAATTTTTTTTTTTTGTCTTTTTAGGGCCACACCTGCGACATATGGAGGTTCCCAGGCTAGGGGTTGAATCAGAGCTGTAGCCACTGGCCTACACCACAGCTAACAGCAACACCAGATCCTTAACCCACTGAGCGAGGCCAGGGACGGAACCTGCATCCTCATGCATGCTAGTCAGATTTGTTTCTGCTGGGCCATGACAGGAACTCCAGGTACTATTATTTCTTAAAAACACTTAGATGTAATACAGTTTCATTTACTTTCTTAACCAACTGTAGCATAATCTTACTTTGTTCATATTTTAAAGTAAATAGGGGAGTTCCTATTGTGGCTCAGTTGGTTAAGAATCTGACTAGCGGAGTTCCCGTCGTGGCGCAGTGGTTAACGAATCCGACTAGGAACCATGAGGTTGCGGGTTCAGTCCTTGCCCTTGCTCAGTGGGTTAACGATCCGGCGTTGCCGTGAGCTGTGGTGTAGGTTGCAGACGCGGCTCGGATCCCGCGTTGCTGCGGCTCTGGCGTAGGCCAACGGCTACAGCTCCGATTGGACCCCTAGTCTGGGAACCTCCATATGCCGTGGAAGCAGTCCAAAGAAATAGCAAAAAGACAAAAAAAAAAAAAAGAAAAGAAAAGAAAAAAGAATCTGACTATTATCCATGAAGATGCAGATTTGATCCTGGCCTCGCTCACTGGGTTAAGGATCTGGGGTTGCCTCAAGCTGTGGCATAGGTCGCAGGTGCAGCTCGGATCCAGCGTTGCTATGGCTGTGGCATAGGCTGGCAGCTGCAGCTCTGATTTGATCCCTAGCCTGGGAACTTCCATATGGCGCAGGTGCAGCCCTAAAAAAAAAAAAAAAAAAAAACAAAACATTAGGGAGTTCCTATTGCGGTGCAGCAGAAGTGAATCTTATCCATGAGGAAGTTGGTTCAATCCCTGGCCTCGTTCGGTAAGTTAAGGATCCGATGTTGCCTTGGCTGCAGTGTAGTTCTCAGATGCAGCTTGGATCCAGCGTTGCAGTGGCTGTGGCATAGGCCAGCAGCTACAGCTCCAATTGGACCCCCAGCCTGGGAATTTCCATATGCCATGGGTGCGGCCCTAAAAAGCAAAATAAATAAATAAATAAATAAATAATTTTTAAAAATAAATAAGTTCTCTAAAGGAAAAAGGAGAATTAGAAAGCAAATACTCCATCTAAAGTTATGATCTTTTTAAAAACATATAGCTAGAAAAATTATTCACTTTGAAAAATCAGGAGTTCCCATCATGGCTCAGTGGTTAACAAGTCCGGCTAGGAACCATGAGGTTGCAGGTTTGATCCCTGGCTTTGCTCAGTGGGTTAAGGATCCGGCGTTGCCATGAGCTGTGGTGTAGGTCGCAGATGCGCCTTGGATCCCGTGTTGCTGTGGCTCTGGTGTAGGCCAGCAACTACAGCTCTGATTAGATCCCTAGCCTGGGAACCTCCCTATGCCACGGGAGCGGCCCTAGAAATGGCAGAAAGACACACACACACAAAAAAAATCATGTTAGACACAAAGGATGTAATTGACGTGGTGTGTGTTCCAGTGGAGAGTTCATTTTCACGTTCTTGGCAACAAATCTTTCTCTCTTTTTTTTTAATGGCATTTATTTGTATAGAAAACCAGGTTACTTTGACTTTCTCCCAGTATGGTTAATTGCATTGGCAAGAGTCTTCTATTCTCTGTATATCCTGTAAATGGGTACTTAGACTAGGAGGCTAGATTCAAGTTCAAAATGTTTTTATTTGTGAGGGAGAGGGAGGAACATATTGCTTCATGAGCAATGGTGTGTGCTTTCTATCATATTATCACATCAGGAGGCACACGATATCTGGTTGTTACACTGGCCAGTTTGAAGAGTTTGTATCGGAGTTCCTGTCATGGCTCAGTGGAAACGAATCCAACTAGTATCCATGAGGATGTAGGTTCAATTCCTGGCCTTGCTCGGTGGATTAAGGATCTGGCATTGCTGTGGCTGTGGTGTAGGCCAGCGGCTACAGCTCCGATTTGACCCCTAACCTGGGAACCTCCATATGCCGTGGATGCGGCCCTAAAAAGCAAAAAAAAGAATAGCTGGTATCAAGCTGCGATAACCTCATACACCCATCTTCTCTATAGGAATACATGTGATACCAGAACATTGCCCTAGACAGTACTGGGAAATATTGATGACTTTGGCCTCTACCCTGCACTCTCTTATCTGATGACTTGCTGACTATCCTTATTCTGTGAATACATCATTTCATCAGATGGAGCTCAGGATATTTGTTAAAATAAAAGCTTCTTTCCTACTGGAACAATCCATCCTGTGCTTAGCTCAACTTAACTAAGTATGGAGTGTTAAATATTTTGTAGATCCTTTCTACAGATAGCTTATTTTATTTTATTGACCACCCCTCAGCATATGGATTTCCTGGGCCAGGGATCAAATCCCAGCCACAGATGCGAGTGAGGCCAGGGCTCGAACCTGCATCCTCATGAATGCTAGTTGGGTTGTTAACTGCTGAGCCACGATGGGAACTCCAGAAATTATATTTTTTTCTTCAATAGTTTTTTGTTTTGGTTGTGGCTTGAATCTCTGTGGCATGCAGAGTTTCCCCGGCCAGGAATCAAACCCATGCCTCAGGAATGATCTAAGCCATAATAGTGACAATGTTGGATCCTTAACCCACTGAGCCACCAGGGAACTTCTCAATAGTTTTATGTTGAAAGAACTTTGGTTTTACAGTAGAGTTTCAAATACAGCACAGAAAGTTCCCATATAGCCTGATTTGACTTCCCCTAATGTTAACATCTACTCTGGTACATTTATCAAAAGTAAGAAATTAGGAGTTCCCATTGTGGCACAGTGGAAACGAATCTGACTAGTATCCATGAGGTTGCGAGTTTGATCCCTGGTCTCACTCAGTGGATTAAGGATCTGGGGTTGCAGTGAGCTGTGGTGTGGGTCGCAGATGAGGCTCGCATCTGGCGTTGCTGTGGCTGTGGCATAGGCCAGCAGCTGTGGCTCTGATTAGATCCCTAGCCTGGGAACCTCCATATGTTAAGGGTGCCCTAAAAAAAAAGTAAGAAATTGGCATTGGTATGGACCTACTAACCAAACTAGAGACTCTATTCAAATTTTATAAATTTTTTCCCCTTATGTCCTTTTCTGTTCCAAGATCCAATCCAGGATGCGACATTGCATTTAATCATGTGTTTTTAGTCTCCTCCAGTCTGTGAGAATTTCTTAGTCTTTCCTTGGCTTTCATGACCTTGATGGCTTTGGAAGAGTACTGATCCAGTATTTTTTAGTATGTCCCTCAATTTTCAGTTTGCATGATATTTTTCTCATTATGCTGGTGTTGTGCATTTGGGAGAAGAATACCACAGAGGTGATATACCTTTCTCGTCATATCATACAAGGTGGTGCACAGAATAGCAACATGACTTATCATTGGTTAGGGAACTATCTGCCAGGTTTTTCCACTATAAAATTACTGTTTTTCCTTTTCTATATACTGTTCCTTAGAAGCAAGTCACTGAGTCTAGTTCACTACTCATGATGAGGAAAAATTAAGTTCCACCTTCTAGAGGGAGAAGTATCAAAGGAGTTGTGAACATCAGTTAAAGCCACTGCAGTAAGTAAGAAACTTTTGATAGATTCTTTACATTTTTGTTTGTTTGTTTTTTGTTTTTTTGTCTTTTTGCCATTTCTTGGGCTGCTCCTGCGGCATATGGAGGTTCCCAGACTAGGGGTCGAATCGCAGCTATAGCCGCTGGCCTACGCCAGAGCCACAGCAGCTCGGGATCCGAGCCGCGTCTGCGACCTACACCACAGCTCACGGCAACGCCGGATCGTTAACCCACTGAGCAAGGGCAGGGATCGAACCCGCAACCTCATGGTTCCTAGTCGGATTCGTTAACCACTGCGCCACCACAGGAACTCCGATTCTTTACATTTTGACTTCTTTTTTTAAAAAAAAAAAAAAAAACTTTTTAGGGCTTCACCTTCGGCATATGGAGGTTCCCAGGCTAGGTGTTGAATCAGAGCGGTAGCCACTGGCCTACGCCATTTTGTAAGTCAAAATTATTGCATGTTGGTGATTTAATATGATTCAACCTAATTATCTTCTTTAATCTTCACAATAACCTTTAGGGTCGGTAGTATTATATGCCCTTTTTTATAGATGAGAAAACTAAGATCAGAATAATTAGCTAACTTTCCTAAAGTCATGTATTTATAAATGGTAGAGCTAGGATTTGGATACAAGTCTGTTTCTAAAACTCATGTTTTTGAACACAATTCTGCTTTAAAGATGATGTTATGATGAGGATGTGATAAAGCAGGCACTGACACACTGTGTGTGGGAGTGTGACTTAGTACAATTTTGCTAAAAGCTATTTGACACTGACTGCATCAAGAGCCTTAAGAGCCTTAAGAATTTTCATACCTTTCCATCTAGTAACTCCAGTTTTAAAAAATTATCCTAAGGAAATAATCACAGATGAACATGATGAGTGCATTTTATAAATCTTCATGTTCATCTGTGATTATTTCCTTAGGATAATTTTTTAAAATGCACTCATCATGTTCATCTGTGATTATTTCCTTAGGATAATTTTTTAAAACTGGAGTTACTAGATGGAAAGGTATGAAAATTCTTAAGGCTCTTGATGCAGTGTCAAATAGCTTTTAGCAAAATTGTACTAAGTCACACTCCCCCCCATATATATATATATATATATATATATATATATATATATATATTTGTCCTTTTAGAGGCGCACCTGCGGCATATGGAGGTTCCCAGGCTAGGGGTCTAATCGGAGCTACAGCTGCCAGGCCTGCACCACAGCCACAGCAACGCCAGATCCAAGCCTCATCTTCGACCTACACCACAGCTCAGGGCAGTGCTGGATCCTTAACCCACTGATCGAGGCCGGGGATCGAATCTGCAACCTCATGGTTCCTAGTCAGATTTGTTTCCACTGCGCCACAACGGGAACTCCAAAAGCAGTATATTTTTAATATTAAAAAATCAGAAACAGTGAGTGTTCAATAATAAGGAATTAAGATACAGCCACAAAGAGTTCCTGTTGTGGCGCAGCAGAAACAAATCCAACCAATATCCATGAGGATGTGGGTTCCATCCCTGGCCTTGCTCAGTAGGTCAGGGATCTGGCATTGCTGTGATCTGTGGTGTAGGTCACAGATGCGGCTCAGATCCTGTGTTGCTATGGCTGTACATAGGCCAGCAGTTACAGCGCCGATTCAACCCCTAGCCTGAGAACTTACATATGCCGAGGGTGTGGCCCTAAAAAGACAAAAAAAAAAAAAAGAGATACAGCCATAAGATGGACGGGGGACATGGGAAAATGCTCCTAATACAATGTCAAGTGAGGCAAACAGCATAGAAAATTAAATGTGATCATATTTTTGTTAAAAAATAAATATAGAGAAATTCTGGAAGGAAATTATGACAATGATTATTTCTGCACAGTGGGATGAGGAATGGTTTTCATTTTATTTTGAAAATTTTTCTATAGGGAGTTTTCTGTAACAAAAATATATTATTTTCATCATAAAAATGTCGAAGATAAGTTTTGGTAAAATAAAAAAGTCACTTAAAATCCCAATATGCCAATGCAATAACTGTTTTCATTTTTGCATATCACTTCCCAGTCTTATTCTTGTGATTGCATAATTTAACCTGATAGCAGTCAAGGTAAACAAAATTTTTTTTTGTCTTTTTTTTTGTCTTTTTGAGGCCACATCCGTGGCATATGGACGTTCCCAGGCTAGGGGTCGAATCAGAGCTACAGCTGCCAGCCACAGCCACAGCCAGAGCCACAGCAATGCCAGATCCGAGCCGCGTCTGCCACCTACACCACTGTTCTCGGCAACGCAGGATCCTTAACGCACTGAGCAAGGCCAGGGATCGAACCCACAACCTCATGGTTCCTAGTCAGATTCATTTCCACTGAGCCATGATGGGAACTCCCAAACAAAATTTTTTTTAAGCTTTTAAAAATTATTATTCAGAGTTCCCGCTGTGGCACTGGGACTCAGGTTCGATTCTTGGCCTGGCACAGAGGGTTAAGGATCCAGCGTAAGTCATAGCTGCAGCTCAGATCTGATCTCTGGCCCGGGAACTTCATTTGCCATGGGGCGGTCAAAAAAGAAATAAAAGTTATTATTCAAATATTACTGCTCATTATAGAAAATTAAACAATATAAATAGGCAGAAAGGAGCTACAAACCTGTAATTCTACCACCAAAAAAAAAAAAAAATCACTGTTAATTTGTTTTGTGCAAAGCTAGCTTCCAGGCTTTTTCTTTTTTTCTTTTTCTTTTTTTTTTATTTTCCCACTGTACAGCAAGGGCATCAAGTTATATACATTACATTTTTTCCCCACCCTTTGTTCTGTTGCAACATCTAGACATAGTTCTCAGTGCCAGGCTTTTTCTTACTCACTTTGTGTGTATAGAAATGTCTATCAAAATTAGCTCATACTTACACATACCTTTCTTTTTCTTCCTTTTTTTTTTTTTTTTGTCTTTTTGCCTTTTCTAGGGCTGCTCCTGCGGCATATGGAGGTTCCCAGGCTAGGGGTCTAATTGGAGCTGTAGCCGCTGACCTATGCCACAGCCACAGCAAAGCAGGATCCGAGCTGCATCTGTGCCCTACACCACAGCTCATGGCAATGCCAGATCCATAACCCACTGAGCGAGGCTGGGGATCAAGCCTGCATCCTCATGGATACTAGTTGGGTTCGTTACTGCTGAGCCACAATGGGAACTCCGCACATACCATCTTTACTGTATTTTCTAAACATATATTGTAAACCCTTTTCCATGTCCCTATATGGTTTATGAAGTGATCACTTTCAGTGGCTACATAATAGTTTATTGGATTAATTTATCCTTATTTAACCATTTCCCTGTTACTGTGTTATTAGATTATTTCCAATATTTCTCAATTTTAGATAATTCAGCAATTAACATACCATTCATATTACTTTTACTTCTGTTGAATTGTTTCTCTAGCATCAGTTCCTGAGTGTGGAATTATTAGGCCAATGGTCAAAAACGTTTGTTTAGTAGCTCCCATCATGGCTCAGTGATTAATGAACCTGACTAGCATCCATGAGGATGCGAGTTCGATCCCTGACCTTGCTCACTGGGTTAAGGATCCAGCATTGCCGAGAGCTCTGGTGTAGGTCGCAGATGAGGCTCGGATCCTGTGTTGGCTTGGCTGTGGTGTAGGTCAGCGGCTACAGCTCTGATTCAACCCCTAGCTTGAGAACTTCCATATGTCACACTTGCAGCCCTAAAAAGAAAAAGAAAGGTATGTGCAAGTATGAGCTAATTTTGATAGACATTTCTATACACACAGTAAGAAAAAGCCTGGACGCTAGCTATGCACGAAACAAATTAACAGTGATTTTTTTTTTTTTTTTTTGGTGATGGAATTACAGGTTTATATCTCCTTTCTGCCTATCCCATTGGACCCCTAGCCTGGGAACCTCCATATGCCATGGGTGTGGCCCTATAAAGACAAAACAAGCAAGCAAATGTTTTAATACTCAGTTAAAAAATCAGAGGCAACCACTTTTATCTGTATGAGTTTTGATACATAATGTCACTTTGCTTTCCAAAAGTTTGACCCATCCTATGTGAACATACTAACTGCATTGCAACATTGTTGACTTTCGATGTTATTTAAAAGTTGTTTTTCCTATTTTCATTCATTCAATAACCATTCCAGCACCTACAACGGGAGACAAGTGAAGATACAAAGACGAAAGAAACAGCATCTGCCCTCAAGTATCACAGCAGCCAGATTGACGGGAGAAGCAAAACCTGAGTATAGTGTGATCAATGCAATGGAAGCATGTGAAAGGAAGAGGGAAAGTTGAGAGAAAAAAGTAACCAATTTTGCAGATTATGGACTGGTGGTGAGGGAGAAGAAAACTTTACAGTTCAAAAGCCTTTTGAGTCATGGCACAGGGAAATGAATCCAACTAGGAACCATGAGGTTGTGGGTTCCATCCCTGGCTCACTCAGTGGGTTAAGGATCTGGCGTTGCTGGGAGCTGTGGTGTAGGGCGCAGACATGGTTCGGATCCTGCATTGCTTGGCTGTGCTGTAGGCTGGCAGCTGTAGCTCTGGTTCAACCCCTAGCCTGGGAACTTCCATGTGCTGTAGGTGCGGCCCTAAAAGGCAAAAAAAAAAAAAAAAAAAAGCCCTTGGAGCTGAATTTGGATGGATATCAAGGGGTTGGCAGGTGAGGTGCGGGTGAGGATATTCCAGATAGATAGTACATATCCAAAAGCCAGATCCTAGGCTAGTGACCTAGCAGCTAAAGATCCTGTGTTGTCACTGCGGTGGCGTAGGTTCAAAGTCTGGCCTGGGAACTTCTGCGTGCTGTGGGTGCGGCCAAAAACAAAACAAAAAGAAAAACAAAAATGCCCCCAAAAAACAGAGCCTGGAATCAGCATAGAATGTTTGGAGAACTGCAAGTAGTCCAGCATAATTGGAGCATTGGGTTTATGGGAAGGAAAAGTGAAGGTAGGGGAAAGGCGAGGAAGGCAGAGTAGATCATGAAACGGATCCCCAGATGAGATATAGACCATGGTAAGGAATTTGGACTTTAATCTTGGTGGACAATAAAGAATTTTAAACAGGTGAAGGATGTGATTCAATATGGTTTGGCTTTAAAAAGATTGGCTCTGCAGTGGTTAACGAATCCGACTAGGAACCATGAGGTTGCGGGTTCGGTTCCTGCCCTTGCTCAGTGGGTTAACGATCCGGCGTTGCCGTGAGCTGTGGTGTAGGTTGCAGACGCGGCTCGGATCCCGCGTTGCCGTGGCTCTGGCGTAGGCCGGTGGCTACAGCTCCGATTCAACCCCTAGCCTGGGAACCTCCATATGCCGCGGGAGCGGCCCAAGAAATGGCAACAACAACAACAACAACAAAGACAAAAAAAAAAAAAAAAAAGATTGGCTCTGGCTTCAATGTAGTGAATGTGCCCTATTTAACAATGTTAAAAAATAAACTTCTGTTCATCAAAAGATACCTTTTTTTTTGTCTTTTTGCCATTTTCTTGGGCCACTCTCATGGCATATGGAGGTTCCCAGGCTAGGGGTCGAATCGGAGTTGTGGCCACCGGCCTACGCCAGAGCCACGGCAACGCAGGATCTGAGCTGTGTCTGCAACCTACACCACAGCTCACGGCAACGCCGGATCGTTAACCCACTGAGCAAGGGCAGGGATCGAACCCGCAACCTCATGGTTCCAAGTCAGATTCGTTAACCACTGCGTCACAACAGGAACTCCACATACCATTTTTTTTAAATTGAAGTACAGTTGGTTTATGGTGTTGTGTTAGTTTCTGGTGTACGGCAAAGTGATACTTATATATTTTTCAGATCCTTTTCCATTATGGTTTATCATAATGAATATAGTTCCCTGTGCTATACAGTAGGACCTGTTGTTTATCGATTTTAAGTGTAGTATTTTATCTCTGTTAATCCCAGACTCCTGCTTTCTCTCTTCCCTGGCCTTTCCGTTTTGGTAATTGTAAGTTTGTTGTCTTTTTTTTTTTCTTTTCTTTTCTTTTTATAGCCACACTTGCGAAATACGGGACGTTCCCAGGCTAGGGATCGAATTGGAACTGCAGTTGCTGGCCTATATCACCACAGCAACACCAAATCCGAGCCACATCTACAACCTACACTGCAGCTTGCAGCAATGCCAGATCCTTAATGCACTGAGCAGGGCCAGAGATTGAACCCACATCCTTACAGAAACAATATCCGGTCTTTAACCCTCTGAGCCACAGTGGGAACTCCTAAGTTCGTTTTCTATGTCTGTCTGTTTCTGTTTTGTAAATAAGTTCATTTGTACCATTTTTGAAAATTCTACATATAAGTAATATTATGTGATATTTGTCTTTCTCTGACTTATTTCACTCAGTGTGATAATGTCTAGGCCCATCCATGTTGCTGCAAATGGTATTATTTCATTCTTTTTATGGCTAATATTCCACTGTATATATATATACACCACATTTTCTTTATCCATTCATCTGTCAGTGGACATTTAGGTTGCTTCCATGTCTTGGCTATTGTAAATAATGCCACTATGAGCATTGGGTTGCATGTATCTTTCCAAATAAGAGTTTACTCTGGATATTTGCCCAGGAGTGGGATTGCTGGATTATATAGTAGCTCTATTTTTAGTTTTTTAAGGAAACTTCATACTGTTTGCCATAGTGGTTGTACCAATTTACATTCCCACAAACAATGTAGGAGGGTTCCCTTTTCTCCATACCCTCTCTGATATTTGTTATTTGTAGACTTTTTGATAGTGGCCATTCTGATACCTCACTATAGTTTTGATTTGCTTCTCTTCAAAAAGTAGCAATGTTGAACATCTTTTCATGTGCCTCTTGGCCATCCGATGTCATCTTTATAGAAATGTCTATTTAGGTAAGTTTAAGTAGGTCCCATTTGTTTATTTTGGTCTTTATTTCTATTGCCTTGGAAGAGGGACCTAAGAAAACATTCCTACAGTTTATGTCAGAGAGTATTTTGCCTGTTTTCTTCTGGGATTTTTATGGTGTCATGTCTTATGTTTAAATCTGTAAGCCATTTTTTGTTGTTGTAGTTGTTTTAGGTCCGCACTCATGGCATATGGAGGTTCCCAGGCTAGGGGTCCAATCGGAGCTACAGCTGCCGGCCTACACCACAGCCACAGCAACACGGGATCCAAGCCACATCTGTGACCTACACCACAGCTCACGGCAACTCCAGATCCTTAACCCACTGAGCGAGGCCACGGATGGAACTCGAAACCTCATGGTTCCTAGTCAGATTTGTTTCCACTGCGCCACGACGGGAACTCCTGTAAGTAAGTTTGAGTTTATTTTGTGTAAGGTGTGGAGGAGTGTTCTAACTTCATTGTTTTACATGCAGCTCTCTAGCTTTCCCAGCACCAGTTGCTGAGGAAACTGAGAAGACATCATTTTAAAAGGCTACATGGTGCTAGAAGATAGTTGCAGTTCATATAATTGCTAAAGGATAACTATCCTGAATATACATATATATTTTAAGCTACAATATATCAATAAGAAAAAGACAAGCCATTCAATAGAAAACTGACCAAAAGACATGAACAAGCATTTCACAGAAGTAGAAACAGGAATGACAAACAATGAAAAGATGAACTACCTCATCAATAATCAGGGAAAGGCAAAGTATGACCGCAATGAGATTCATTTTATACCCATCAGACTGATAAATATTAAAAAGTCTAATAATACCAGTGTTGTCAAGGAGGTTGTGCAATGGAAATCCTGCTAGCAGAAGTGTAAATTGGTACAATGACTCTGGATATAATTTGACATTTAGTAAATCTGAACATGATCATACTCTATGACTCAGCAATTCTACCCCAGCTATGAAGACTAGAAAAATTCTTGCACGAATGTACCAAAAGGTGTGTATAATAAGAGTTCAAGAATGTTCATAGCAGCACCAATCTTAATAGCAAAAGCTGGAAGGAGTTCAAATGTCCTTCAGCAGGACACTTGGCTTAAGAACTTGCAGTGTAATTATAAAATGGAAAACTACCCATTGGTGAAAATGAATACCTGTAGCTACAACATCAACAGGGATAAACCTCACAAACAATCTACAGAGAGATCAAGTTCAGAAAAAATCATACAGTATGTATGTAAAGTTCAAAAACACAGACGAGAAAGCAATGAAGGAAAGCGAAACTCCTGTGAGCAGTTATATCTTATGGGGAAGATATGCAGTTCAGAAAGGCATAGAGAGGGCTTCAGAGGCTCTGAGAATGTTCTATTTCTCAAGCTGATTGGTGGGTACATGAGTGTTCATTTTATTATTCTTTAAACAACACACATATATATGATTTTATTATTCTTTATGTATGTATATATGATTTAAATAATTAAATCATAAGAGCAATTATGTGTTTATCATTTTGTATTTGTTATATATGTCATAAAAGTTTTTAGGCTAAAGAATAATGATTGGAAGGTGAGAAAGTGAGGCTGTGAAGGGAAGGAGAATGATAGTAATAACCAGAGGGAGTAATGGGATCGTCAGAAAAATTTTAAAATACTTGTAAGATGAGCATATTTACAGGCTTCATTCATTCATTCAACAAGCATTTCTTGATACCATCTAGGTACTGGGTACTCTGCTGGACCCTGGGGTACAGAGATACATTTATTCAATTCTGCAGTGACTCGTTCTAAGAGCTAGAAATCATTAATTCATTTATTCATTCAACAAATATTTATTGAGTGAGTGAATACTCTGTGCCAGGCAGTGATCTAAGTGCTGGGAATACAGCACTGAACAAAATAAAATCACTCTTTTCCTGTGGGGAGAGAGAACATAAATAAATACAGTTGGCCCTCCACATCTGTGGGTTCCATATTCATGGACTCAACCAACCATGGCTTAAAAATATCTGTGGGGTGGGGGGAATTCAGAGAGTTACCAAAAGCAATACTTGAATTTGGCACACACTGGCAGCTATTTACATAGCATTACAGGAGTTCCCGCGTCATGGTTCAGTGGTTAACGAACCTGAATAGTATCCATGAGGATGCGGGTTCCATCCCTGGCCTTACCCAGTGGGTTAAGGATCCGGTGTTGCCGTGAGCTGTGGTGTAGGTCATAGATGTGGCTCAGATCCTGCATTGCTGTGGCTGGGGTGTAGGCCGGCAGCTGTAGCTCCAATTGGACTCCTAGCCTAGGAACCTCCATATGCCTTGGGTGCAGCCCTAAAAAGACGAAAGATGAAAAAACAAAACAATACATAGCATTACATTGTATCTATAGTTAGTCACATAGCATTGACATTATATTAGGTATTATAAGTAATCTAGAGATGATTCAAAGTATGTGGGAGAAAAGACATACAGATGGCCAAAAAACATATGAAAAAATGTGCAACATCATTAATTATTAGAGAAATGCAAATCAAAACCACTATGAGGTACCACCTTACACCAGCCAGAATGGCCATCATCAAAAAGTCTACAAACAATAAATGCCGGAGAGGGTGTGGAGAAAAGGGAACCCTATGACACTGTTGGTGGGAATGTAAACTAGTGCAACCACTGTGGAAAACAGTATGGGGATTCCTCAGAAAACTAAAAATAGAACTACCATTTGATCCAGCAATCCCACTCCTGGGCATCTATCCAGAGAAAACCATGACTCAAAAAGATACATGTAGGAGTTTCTGTCATGGCTCAGTGGTTAATGAATCCGACTAGGAACCATGAGGTTGTGGGTTCGGTCCCTGCCCTTGCTCAGTGGGTTAACGATCCGGCGTTGCCGTGAGCTGTGGTGTAAGTTGCAGACGTGGCTCGGATCCCGAGTTGCTGTGGCTCTGGTGTAGGCCAGCGGCTACAGCTCCGATTCGACCCCTAGCCTGGGAACCTCCATATGCCACAGGAGTGGCCCTAGAAAAGGCAAAAAGACAAAAAAGAAGAAGAAGAAGAAGAAGAAGAAGACACATGTACTCCAATGTTCATTGCAGCACTATGTACAATAGCCAAGACATGGAAACAACCTAAATGTCCATTGACAGAGGAGTGGATCAAGAGGATGTGGTACATATGCACAATGGAATATTATTCAGCCATTAAAAGGAAAGAAATACTGGCATTTGCAGCAACATGGATGGACCTAGAAATTATCATGCTAAGTGAAGTTAGTCAGATAGTGAGACACCAACATCATATGCTACCACTTACATGTGGAATCTAAAAAAAGGACAGAATGAACTTCTTTGCAGAGTAGATACTGACTCACAGACTTTGAAAAACTTATGGTTTCCAAATGAGACAGGGTGGGGGTTGGGGGATGCGCTGGGGGTTTGGGATGGAAATGCTATAAAACTGGGCTGTGATGATTGTTGTAGAACTGTAAATGTAATAAAATTCATTTAAAAACTTAAAAAGTATGTAGGAGGATGTGCATAGGTTATATGCAAATAAGGGACTTGAGCATCTAGGGATTTTGGTATCCGAGGGGGTCCTGGAACTAATCCCCCAAGAATACCCAGGGACGATTGTATATGGAAGGAGGTGGGATACATATTATGAAGAAAACTGAAGGGGTGTTGAGAGAGTGTTGGGGGGGGGCGTGAGTCGCTATTTTTGATAGGGTGTTCATGGAAGACCTTTCTGAGAGCGTGACATTTGATCAGAGAACTTAACGAAGTGAGGAAATAAATCATGTGGATATCTGGGGGAAGATCATTCCAGGCAGAGAGAACAGCAAGTACAAGGACACTGAGCCAGACGAGGGGCTTGACATGTTAGAGGAACATCGGGAGGCCATCGTGTCTGGTGCAGGGTGAACAGGGAAAGTGGAAGGTGATGAAGTCATAGAGGTTTCCAGGGGGCAGATTATGTAATTCCTTGTAGCATGGGAAGTCATCAGAAGGTTTTAAGCATGGAGTGACATATATGTTTTTTAAAGGATCACTTAATGGTTTGTGGTAAATACTAGGGGGCAATGGTAGAAGCAGGGAGACTAGTTATTAGGTGATGGTAGAAATCCAGGCAAGGGACATTTCAGTGGATCCTTAACCTGCTGTGCCACAAGAGAACTCCTGAAAAAGCTTTTTTTAAATTTAATTTTATTGGTGTAGAGTTGATTTACAATGTTGTATGAGTTTCAGGTGTACAGCAAAGTGAATCTGTCATACATATAAACATATCCATTCTTTTTTCCCATATAGGTTAGTATAAACTATTGAGTAGGTTTTCCTGTGCTATACAGTAGGTTCTCATTAATCATCTCTTTTATATAGTAGTGTGTATGTGTGATTCTCAATCTCCCAATTCTTCCCTCCCTGTAATGGTTTCACCTATGGTAATCATAAGATGGTTTTGAAATCTGTGAGTTTGTTTCTTTTCTTTTCTTTTCTTTTCTTTTTTCCTTGTCTTTTTAGGGCCGCACCCACGGCATATGGAGGTTCCCTGGCTGGGGGTCTAATCAGAGCTACAGCTGCCGGCCTACACCACAGTCACAGCAACACCAAATGCGAGCTGCGTCTGCGACCTACACCACAGCTCACTGCAATGCTGGATCTTTAATCCACTAAGCAAGGCCAGGGATCAAACCTGCAACCTCATGGTTCCTAGTCGGATTCATTTCCGCTGCGCCACAACGGGAACTCCTGTTTCCATTTTATAAATACTTTTGTATCATGTTTTATTAGATTCCATATATAAGTAGTATCATATGGTATTTGCCTTTCTCTGACTTACTTCACTTAGTATGATAATCTCTAGGTCCATCCATGTTGCTGCAGATGGCATTATTTCATTCTTTTTAATGGCTGAATAATATTCTATTGTAAATATATACCACATCTTCTTTATCCATTCCTCTGTCAAAGGAAATTTAGGTTGTTTCCATGTCTTGGCTATTGTAAACAGTGCTGCAGTGAACATAGGGGTGCATGTATCTTTTTGAATTAGTTTTCTCTAGATATATGCCTGGGAGTGGGATTACTGGGTCATATGGTGGTTCTATATTTAGTTTTTAAAGGAACCTCCATACTGTCCTCCATAGTGGTTGTATCAAAGTTTTTTTGTTGTTGTTGTTTTGTTTTGTCTTTTTGCTATTTCTTTGGGCCGCTTCCGTGGCATATGGAGGTTCCCAGGCTAGGGGTCGAATCGGAGCTGTAGCCACCGGCCTATTCCAGAGCCACAGCAGCGCGGGATCCGAGCCGCGTCTGCGACCTACACCACAGCTCACGGTAACGTCGGATCGTTAACCCACTGAGCAAGTGCAGGGACCGAACCCGCAACCTCATGGTTCCTAGTCAGATTCGTTAACCACTGCGCCACGACGGGAACTCCTGTATCAAAGTTTTTAATTTGATCCGAGCAATGCCAGATCCGAGCTGCGTGTGCAACCTACACCACAGCTCACGGCAATGCTGGATCCTTAACCCACTGAGTGAGGCCAGGGATTGAACCTGCATCCTCATAGATGCTAGTCAGATTCATTTCCACTGAGCCATGACGGGAACTTCCCCAGTAGTAACGTCTTGTATAATTGCAGTACATCGCACACTACACAACCGGAAACCTGACATGGATATAATCTGTAGACCTTATAATTCACCGGCTTTCCATATACTCATCTGTGTGTGTGTTTATATGTATGTGTTTAGTTCCATGCAATTTTATCATATATGTAGATTTGGACAACCACCACCACCATCAAAATACAGAGCAGTTCCATCTCAGGATGGCTCATTTTACCGTTTTATAGCCCCTCAGTGTAGAATTTTAGGTTAGTGTTCTTTATTTTCTTTCAGCACTTTAAAGCTGTTGCTCCACTGACTTCTGGTTTACATCGTTTCTCACTAGAAAACTGTTGTCATTTTTATCCTTATTCCTCAGTACATAACATATCTTTTTTCTCTGGCTGTTTTTAAGATTTTCTCTTTATCACTGGTTGTAAACAGTATGATTATGATGTGTTATGGTGTGTGTGTGTGTTTAAGATTTTAATTTTTCTATTATAGTTGATTTACAATGTTCTGTCAATTTCTGATGTACAGCAAAGTTGTGTATGTTTTACTTGTAAATACATATACGTAAAATTTGCTGTTTTACCTGCTTTCAAGCGCATAATTCACTGGCATAAACTACATTCACAAAGTTGTGCTCCATCACCACTATTTCCAATAGCCTTTATCACCCTAAACAGAAACTCTATACCAGTTAAGTAATAATTCCACCTTCCTTCCTGCCCCCAGCCCCTTGTAACCTCTATTCTACTTTCTCTGTGTATGAATTTGACTACTCTAAGTACTCCATATGAATGAAATCATACAGTGGTTGTTCCTTTGTGACTGGCTTATTTCACTTAGCATAGTGTCTTCAAGGTTCCTCCTTGTTGTATCAGGTATCAGAACTTCATTCACTCTGTGGCTGAAAAATATTCCATTGTATGTATATACCACATATTATTTACTCATTCATCAGTTGATGGACACTTTATTTCCACCTTTTGGCTATGTGAAAAATGCTGCTATGACTTTGTGTGCAAGTATCTATTTGAGCTCCTGTTTTCAATCATTTAGATGTATACCTAGGTGTGCAATTGCTGAATCATATGGTAATTCTATGTTTAACTTTTTGAGAACCTGTCAAATTGTTTTCCACAGCAGCTACACAATTTTTCCTTTCTATAAGCAATGCACAAAGGTTCTAATTTCTCCACATTCTTGCCCAGACTTGTTAGTTTAACTTTTTTTTTTGATAATAGCCTTCCTAATAGATGTGAAGTGGTATCTCATTGTCATTTAGATTTACATCTCTCATGGGTAGTGATGAGTGTAATTTTGCATGCTTGTTGGCCATTTATATATCTTTTTTGGAGAAATGCCTATTCAAGTCCTTTACCCATTTTTGAATTTGTGGTTGTTATTGTTGAATTGTAAGAGTTCTTTTTTTTTTAATTTTTTTTTTGGCTTTTTTTTGTCTTTGTTGTTGTTGTTGTTGCTATTTCTTGGGCTGCTCCCGCGGCATATGGAGGTTCCCAGGCTAGGGGTTGAATCGGAGCTGTAGCCACCGGCCTACGCCAGAGGCACAGCAACTCGGGATCCGAGTCGAGTCTGCAACCTACACCACAGCTCACGGCAACGCCGGATCGTTAACCCACTGAGCAAGGGCAGGGACCGAACCCGCAACCTTGTGGTTCCTAGTCGGATTCGTTAACCACTGCGCCACGACGGGAACTCCTGAATTGTAAGAGTTCTTTATATATCCTGGATACTAATCCCTTTTCAGATATATGATTTGTGAATATTTTCTCCCATTCTATGGTTTGTCTTTTTTCTCTCTCTCTCTTTTTGGTCTTTTTAGGGCCGCACCTGCGGCATATGGAAGTTCCCAGGCTAGAGGTTGAATCTTGGGCCTACACTACAATCACAGCAACTCGAGATCCAAGGCACATCTGAAACTAGCCTCAGCTCATGGCAACACTGTATACTTTAACCTTCCAAGTGGGACCAAGGATCAAACTCACATCCTCATGGATACTAGTTGGGTCCTTTCTGTTTTGTTTTTTGTTGTTTTGTTTTTTTGTTTTTGCTTTTTAGGGCCAAACCCTTGGCATCTGCACGTTTCCAGGCTAGGGGTTGAATCAGAGCTGCAGCTACTGGCCTATGCCACAGCCACAGCAACGCTGGATCTGAGCCTCGCCTGTGACCTACACCACAGCTCACGGCAATGCCAGATCCTTAACCCACTGAGCAAGGCCAGGGATTGAACCCACATCCTCATAGATCCTAGTCAGATTCATTTCCACTGTGCCATGAAGGGAACTTCACTAGTCTGGTTCTTAACCCACTGAGCCACAATGGGAACAATATTGGATGTCAGACATTGTGAATTTTACCTTGTTGGGTGTTGGATATTTTTGTGCTACTCTAAATGTGCTTTGTTCTGGGAAGTTGAATTACTTGGAAACAATTCGATCTTTTTGAGACTTGCTTTTAAGCATTTTTTCCCCTAAAGCCAGAATCAGGAATTCCTTGGTGGCTCAGTGGGTTAAGGATCCAGCACAGTCACTTCTGTGACTCAGGTCGCTGCTGTGGCATGGGTTCAATCACTGGCTCCATAACTTCTGCATGCCACGGACCTGGCCAATAAATAAATAAATAAATAAATAAATAAATAAATAAATAAATAAAGCCAGCATCAAAGCAGCCTTTTAATATTGGGCTGATTTTGTTCCACTACTGAGGCAAAACCCTCCTCAGTATTTTATCCAGTGTGCTGTAAATTATGAAGTCTTCCCACTCAGGCTGCTGGGAACACAAACTATTTGGTCTCTCTGTGAGCTTTGAGTATTTTTCCATCTAGCCACTTTAGGTGGTTGTTTCTCCAGCTTTAGATAGTTTCTTTTCTTTTTTTGGCAACACTCATGGCATGTGGAAGTTCCCGGGCCAGGGACCGAACCGGCACCGTGGAAGCAACCTGAGCCACAGCAGTGACAATGCCAGATCCTTAACCCGTTGAGCCACTGGGGAACTTCAAGTAGTTTCTTTACATGTAGTCACTAACCAGTACTCAGCTGGAGGACTCAAGGAGGATCATGTGCAGAGCTCCAGAGCTTTCTCTCTGTGCAGCCCTCTTCTCTTTCATGCTCTGTCCTGGCCTCCCTAGCTACCTTGGCCTCCCTGGACTCCCAACTCTGTCTGCTCAACTCAGAGAGACTGTCAGGCTCTGTCTGGATTCCACCTCCCTGTACTGTGGCCTAGAAACTCTCCCAACAGTATGCTATAGGGCAATCATAAGACTCACCTTGTTTGTTTCTCCTCTTTCTGTGCTCATTGTCATGTGCTGCCTGATGTCCAATGTCTGAAAACTGTTGTTTAATAGAGTCTGTCCATTTGTTGTTGTTTCGAGCGGAAGGGTAAATTATTCCATCTTGGTCACAAGTGGAAGTTCCCTCTGGCTTTTTGTGAGATTGGGGCCTGAGATTTCAGAAGTCCTATTTTTCTGGGCAATGAATAAACTCAGAACGTGACTTTGAGAGTGGAGGCTGAAATGGGATGGAGGACAAAGTTCCTGGAGTAAAAGCAGCATAGGAACTGGAAGCCTAGATTTTTTTTTTTTTTTTTTTTGGCTGCACTTGCAGTATGTGGAAGTTCCTGGGCCAGGGATTGAATCCACACCACAACAGCAGTAACCTGACCCACAGCAGTGACAACTCTATATCCTTAACCCACTGAGCCACCAGGGAACTCCTGGAAAGCTAGATTGTTAAATGAGTCATTCCTATGGGTGCTCAACTGGCAAACTAGGTGGGAGTGGAAACTGGCATTATAGACAGAAGGATGAGGATGGCAAAGGGCCAGGAGGAATAAGTTAGCAGTGGTTTTGGAGAAATGTAAACTATTTCTTTTCTTTTCTTTTTTCTTTTTTCTTTTTTTTTTTTTTTTGTCTTTTGTCGGTTTAGGGCCACACCCATGGCACAGGCTAGGGGTCTAATTGAAGCTGTTGCTGCCAACCTACACCACAGCCACAGCAATGCCAGATCTGAGCCGCATCTTCAACCTACGCCACAGCTCACGGCAACTTCGGATCCTTAACCCACTGAGCGAGGCCAGGGATTGAACCTGCAACCTCATGGTTCCTAGTCAGATTCGTTTCCGCTGTGCCACGACAGGAATTCCGTAAACTATTTCTTTTCTTTCATTCTTTCTTTTTTCTTTTTTGGCTGCCTCGTGGCACGTGGAGCTCCAGGGCCAGGGATCAGATCTGAGCCACAGTTGCAACCTATGCTGCAGCTGTGGCTATGCTGGATCCTTAACCCACTGTGCTGGCCTGGGGGTTGAACTTGCGTCCTGGTGCTGCAGAGACTCCACAGATCCCATTGTGCTGCAAGGGGAATACCTGTAAGCTGTTTCTTATAGCTGGAATATCTAAGAAGTCACTTCAGGAAACAAAGTAGACTATGACTGTATTTGAAGGATGCTGTCTGTCATACTAAAGAATTTGGATATTTTGTTGAAGGCATTTGAGAGAGCCAAGAAAATGGAAAGCCAGGGAGTGAGGTGGTCATCCAGACTAATTCTGTCATTTTCTAGTTGATGACTGGACGAGGGGTAGAAAGGAAAACTGAAAGCTAGATACAAAAATTCTTACTGAGTAAAGGAAGCTGGGATGACAGTTTTCAGGTTTTTTTGTTTGTTTTGTTTTGTTTTTGGCTGTTCCTGTAGCATTCGGAAATCCACAGGCCAGAGTTCGAAGATGTGCCACAGCAGTGACAATGACAGATCCTTAAACCACTAGGCCACCAGGGAACTCCTGAGATGACAGCTTTAAGGTTGTGTAGACAGTTATAAATCCAGATTCCATGAGCCTCAAAGGAACAGAACTGATTTACCCACAAGTGGTGGACTTGGCAACAGGGAGCAACTCCTCATCTTTGTGGTAGTCAGAGTGTGAGAGAAGAAGCAGCCTCCTTCTGGACAGGATCAGAAGAGTAGGAGCCTCGAGAGAGAGAGAGCCTGGGTCAGTTAAGGCAAGGGCTGGAAGGGAAGGCTCAGTGAAGAAAGCCAGTGTGTAGGGCAGTTAGTTTCTCATGGAACAGGAGCCCCAGAGGGCATAGAGGAAAGGGCTCTGAGAAAAGCAAATAGTGGGAAAAACAGGTTGGGGGTATATGTGGAGGAAACAGAGTATCTGGGGCTCTAATATTAGTTTTCACCTCTTTCCAACCTTGTGAAGGTGACGACACTGCCTCTATTGCCATTCTTAGGGATGTAGCCAGGGATCGAACCTGTGCCACAGCAGTGACAACACTGGATCCTTAACTGATAGCCCACCAGGGAACGCCCATATTCTTTTTGAAAAACCACAAATTGTAGCAATATATGCCCACTGTTTTGCACGTTGCTGTTTACACTTAACACTATATCCTGAGGATCTTTCCAAGTCAGTCCATATAGGAGCTGCTCATTGTTTTTGTGACTGTGTAGTGTTACCCTGCCAGCTATACCATAGTTTATTTAATCAATTTCCTACTGGCAGTCTTTTAGGCTACTTCCAATTTTTTGCTCTTGCAAACGATGTTTCAGTGAATATTTTTGTACATGTGTCATTTCAAACATATATTTATAGAACAGATATAGAATAAATATATAGACTATATATAGAACACATAGATACATGCCTTGAAGTGGAATTTCTGGATCAAAGACTACGGCATTATCATTTTTGACTGACCATGACGAGACTCTGCCCAGTGACCTTTTGGAAACCATGGCAGCAAGCCATCCACTTCCACAGTCTCTGCTACTGCTGCCAAGGGCAACTGTTTCCACTTCTTTTTGTTTCCACTTACAGAAGCCTCCCTCTTCTTCTGTGGAGTATGTGATAAAACATCTTGTCTAGTGGGTCTGTGCAAATCCTTCATGGAGAACGTTTCTTATCTGTGGTGTAATGTGGCTGGTTCAACTTGTTTTTCTTTTCACATGTTTCTACTTATCATCATAACTTTGCTTCTGGAAACGCTCTGCTGACCTTTGGGCATCTTCTCCTTTTCCTCTGTTTCCTACACCCCTCTCTCCCTTCTCCCCTTTTTCTCCCTCCTCATTCTCCTTTCGCTTCTTTTTTTTTTTTTTTTTTTGTCTTTTTTGCTATTTCTTGGGCCGCTCCCGCGGCATATGGAGGTTCCCAGGCTAGGGGTCTAATCGGAGCTGTAGCCACCGGCCTACGCCAGAGCCACAGCAACGTGGGATCCGAGCCGCGTCTGCAACCTACACCACAGCTACACCACAGCTCACCCGCAATCTCATGGTTCCTAGTCTGATTCGTTAACCACTGCGCCACGACGGGAACTCCTCCTTTCGCTTCTTTTTCTCTTCCACTTCTCCCGTCTTCCTCCTCATTTGTGATGGTTTTCGATGTGTCAACTTGGCTAGGCTACAGTCCCCAGTTATTGAAATAAACTAATCTTGGTGTTGCTGTGAAAGTATTTTGTAGATAGGATTAAAGTCCATAGGCAGTTGACTTTAAGTAAGGGAGATTATCGGAGTTTCTATCGTGGCGCAGCGGAAACAAATCTGACTAGGAACCATGAGGTTGCGGGTTCAATCCCTGGCCTCGCTCAGTGGGTTAAGGATCCAGCGTTGCAGTGAGCTGTGGTGTAGGTCGCAGATGCAGCTCGCATCTGGCACTGCTGTGGCTGTGGCATAGGCCAGCAGCTGTAGCTCCGATTCAACCCCTAGCCTCGGAACCTCCATATGCCGCAGGTGCGGCTCTAAAAGGACAAAAGACAAAAAAAAAAAGAGAGATTATCTTAGATAAACTGAGTTGGCCTGATTCGATCAATCAAAAGGCCTTAAGAGCAGAGCTGAGGCTTCCCTGATGAAGAAGAAATGCCTTCTGTGCACAACAGCTCCAGCCTGTGCTCAAGAGTTCCAGCCTGCCTTTCTTGAGACTGCCCTACGGATTTTGAACTTGCCCAACCAGCCCTCACAACTATGTAAGCCTATTTCTTGCAAGAAATCTCTTAATATATATCTTCTACTGGTTCTCTTTCTGTAGTTGAACTGTGACTGATACATCCTTCAAGGTATTTTCGTTTTTTAAAGTTTATTTCTCCTCCGGATAAACTCCAATTAAACTCTAGGTGTCACAGTCACATAGACTAATGTCCTTAAACACCCCTGCAGTGACTTTCCCTGACCACACCCCGACTTTTTTTCTTTTCTTTTTTTTTTTTTAGGGCTACAGGATCTGCTAGCAGCATCTGCTACCTATGCTGAAGCTCATGGCAGCGCCAGATCCTTAACCTAATGAATGAGAACAGGGATGGAACCCACATCCTCACTGAGACTATGCCAGGTTCATAACCTGATAAGCCACAATGGGAACTCCCAAGAGAGGTGGGTTTTATTTTTTCTAAAAATTTTTTTAAGTATAGAATTACTGTATGATCCAGCAATTCCATTCCTAGGCATTATACTCAAAATAAATTGAGGAGTTCCCACTGTGGCTCAGTGGTTAACAAATCTGACTAGTGTCCATGAGGACACGGGTTTGATCCCTGGCCTTGCTTAAGGATCCAGCATTGCCATGAGCTGTGGTATAGGTCACAGATGTGGCTCAGATCCTGAGTTGCTGTGGCTGTGGTGTAGGCCAGCAGCTGTAGCTCTGCTTTGACCCCTAGCTTGGGAACCTCCATATGCCACAGGTGCGGCCCTAAGAAGACAAAAGGCAAAAAAAAAAAAAAATAGAACAAAATAAATTGAAAACAGGGAGTTCTCATAGTGGTTCAGCAGTAATGAACCCAACTAGTATTCATGAGTGTTCGATACAATCCCTGGCCTCACTCAGTGGGTTAAGAATCTGGTGTTGCTGTGGCTGTAGTGTAGGCTGGCAGCTGCAACTCTGATTTGACCTCTAGCCTGGGAATTTCCATATGCTGCAAAAAAAAAAAAATCAAAATAGGTATTTAAACCGATTTGTATACAATTGCTCATAGCAGTGCTATTTACAACAGCCAAAAGGTGGAAACAACCCAAATGTCCATCAATGGATGAACAGATACATAAAATGTGATATAGCTATACAATTAAGTTTTACTTAACTGTAAAAAGGAATTAAGTACTGGAGTTCCCTGCTGGCCAAATAGGTTAAGGATCTGGCATTGTCACTGCTGTGGCACAGGTTCTGTCCCTGGCCTGGAGACTTCCCCATGCCGCGGGCATGGCAAAAAAAATATTTAATATGACTCAAGGATTGAGTGGATGCTGATGATGAGGGAGAATCAAGAACGACTCCAGATTTCTGTTTTGTGTGAGGGGATGCATATGTATCAGAGATATTAGTTGATAGCAACAGAGGCTGATTCTAGTTGACCACACTGAAAAGTCACTTTTTACAAAACGGTATTGAAGTGCTCCCACAATTGGCGGGAGGGCTGGAGAAGGAGCTTGAAGGCTAAGTTTCCAGGAACAATGCCCCAAACCTTTGAAGAAGCAGCAGGATGATCCAGGTGCTCCCTCCCAGAGCCCAAGAGGAAACTGCTACTGCTGCTGCTAGAAATCAACTTTGAAAACACTGGGAATTCCCTGATAGCAAATAATGGAAGTTCCACCTAGAGCTGAGTTCCTCATAGTACTCAGTTCCAAATCAGTCTCAGGCATACATTTCTTAGTGGAGGAGTCCAATTCCAGCTAAGAAGGAGGCTGGCATATAGTTTTGACTCTTTTTCTTTTTTTAGGCCATGCCCACGGCTTGTGGAAATTCTCAGGCAGGGATCGAACCCCAGCCACAGCAGTGACAAACACTGGATTCTTAAACTGCTTCGCCACCAGGAAACTCCAGTTTTGATTTTTATATAAGGGAAGCAGAGCTCATAAAGTAGACATTCTTCCATATATAGAAAGGTTATTCCAGAGTTCCTGCTATGGTGCAACAGGATCAGTGGTGTCTTGAGAGTGCTGGGACACAGGTTTGATCCCCGGCAGGGCATAGCGGGTTAAAGATCCGGCGTTGCTGCAGCTGAAGCTTAGGTGGAGACTGCGGCTCAGATCTGATGGCTGGCCCAGGAACTCCACATGCCTCGGGGCGGCCAAAAAAGAGAGGAAAAAAAAAGAATATAGAAAGGTTATTCCAATGATGATGGCAGCCACAAGTATGACACAGATGGTGCTGCTGTCAACTAATGTAGGAGATAGAGGAGTCTGGGGGTGGAGGTGACAAGTTCCATTTGGAACACATGGAGTTAGAACATTCAGATATAGATGTCTAGCAGGTGATGGGATATTTGAAGGTCTTAGCATAGAGGTAGCAGTTAAAATACCAAGAGGGATTGGGATGGCCCAGGGAGTGCCTGTAGAGTGAGATGAGAAGAAAAGATAGGGCTTCCCCCACGGCCTACAGCATAACTACATGGCATTGTCTCTGCAATGGCTCTGGTTCGATCCTTAGCCCTGCAACTTCCAAGTGCTGTGGGTGCAGCCAAACTTGAGAAGAAGAAGAAGGAGAAGGAGAAGAAGAGGAGGAGGAGGAGAGGAAGAAGAGGAAGAAGAAGACGGTAGGATGGAATCCTGGTGTGGAAATGAAACTTCCCTGAAGTTCGTGGTGCCCCTGTAAAAAGCCCCAGCCACCTGGGACACAGGATGTATACAGTATAAAGATGGAGAGTGTTTGCTTTCACTTCCCCTACATTTCACTTTTCACGTACCAGGGGGATATCTCTAGTCATTTGTCTAGCTCACTGCTCTGATCCAAAGGGATAATAAAACCTTTCTTATCTCTCCAAGAGCTCTAAATGGTTACAGGCGGGACCAGGTCCCCAGGTGAAGCACCCAAGTTTCCAGGAAGGGTGAGCACTATTTTCCTAGGTATTAACACTTCAAAAGAGATAAAGCCCAGACTTTGGAGACATCTTTAGGCTGTAAAAGCTGGAGACACAGGACTTATCTGGCTCTTGGAAAGACATGTTAGCATTACAAAAGGTTGGTGTAAGAACCATGATCCTTTACAGCCCTTCTCTTGGAGCAAAGGGTTTTCTCTCTCCTTTATGAAGGGAGCAGGATGGCTGTTTCTCTTCCTTATAGATGGAGACAATCCACTGTTCTCCATCCCTCATCTATAGGATAAAACTCCCCCCTCACACAGAGTTTCCATCCGTTCTTACCCTGTCACCTGTGGGTCTGAGTGTGGGGGACTGACATTACTCTGGCTGTTGATCTGGTTGTATTATTTTAAAAAACCTATTTTCCCAGATCCAGGTGTCTCGTGTGTCTTTAATATTCATACATATAAGATACATAACTGTGCAAGTGAGGCAACGTCTCAGACCCCTTGCTGTTCTTGGCAAAACATTGGGAAACATTGACATTTAAGTGGTGGAAGGAGGAAGAGATTTTAAAAAGAGAGAACAAATGAAATAATGCCATTTACAGCAACATGGATGGACCTAGAGATGATCGTACCAAGTGAAGTAAGTCAGACAGAAAAAGACAAATATGTGATATCGCTTATTTGTGGAATCTTAAAAAATGATACAAAAGAACTTATTTATGAAACAGAAACAGACTCACAGTCTTTGAAAACAAATTTATGGCTACCAAAGGGGAAACATGGTGGGGGGCGGGACAAATTAGGAGTTTGAGATTAACAAATAACATAATAATATACACTATTATATTATGAAATAGATAAATGACAAGAAGCTACTGTATGGCACAGGGAACTGCTCAATATTCTGTAATAACTTCTATAGGAAAAGATTCTGAAAAAGAATGGATACATGTATATGTATAACCGAATCACTTTGCTGTACACGTGAAACTAATACAACATTGTAAAGTAGCTATATTCTAATAATTTTTTTGTCTTTTTTTTTTTTTTTTTTTGCCATTTCTTGGGCCGCTCTTGTGGCATATGGAGGTTCCCAGGCTAGGAGTCTAATTGGAGCTGTAGCTGCCGGCCTACACCAGAGCCACAGCAACACCAGATCCGAGCCACATCTGCAACCTACACCACAGCTCACGGCAACGCCGGATCCTTAACCCACTGAGCAAGGCCAGGGACCGAACCCGAAACCTTACGGTTCCTAGTCGGATTCATTAACCACTGAGCCATGACAGGAACTCCTAATAAAAATTTTTTTTTAATTAAAAAGGAGAGGGTAGTGAAGGACATATAAGAATCTTCTAGGCAGGAGTTCTCATTGTGGCTCAGCAGTTAGCAAACCCGACTAGCATCCATGAAATTGGGGGTTCGATCCCTGCCCTCGCTCAGTGGGTTAAGGATCCAGCATTGCTGTGAGCTGTGGTGTAGGTTGCAGATGCAGCTTGGAGCTGGCATTGTTGTGGCTATTCCATAGGCTGGTGGGTATGGCTCCAGTTGGACCCCCTAGCCTGGGAACCTCTATATGCCACAGGAGCAGCCCTAAAAAGACAAAAAGACCAAAAAAAAAAAAAAAAAAGAATTTTCTAGGCAGACTAGGATGGAGGGGAATGACTGTTCTAGATGCAGAGAAGAGAGAAAAGATTGAGAAAAGGCACAGTTGGAAGTGTGAAGCAGGCTGATCTTTTCAGGGAACTGAAACCAGTCTGAGTGTGAGCACAGGCAGCAGATGAGGCTGGATTAGCAGGTGGAGCTGACATAGGATGCACAGCCCCTGATGGGTTTTAAGCAGAGTCTGGCCTTCATTCTGATTTATATTTTAGATTTTCTAAGGGGAAGTGTGGAAAACTAGAGTCAGGTAGGGCTAGAAACCAGTCTGAGGGCTTTCACAGTTGCCCAGGCGTGTACCAGGGAAGTGGCACTGGCAGAGGAGGTGGAAGATGCTTTCCAGAGCTATTTTGATATCACACATGTGTTTTTGCAGCTCTACACCCTTTCGCCTATTTTCAGCATGCAATACGAGGCCTGGAAGGTTTATCCTTTCAGTTTATGTTTTCATGACCCAGCTCTTCACCCAGAAGCACCTGTCAGGACCTTTGAGAACAGGATCCTTATCAGTAATATCTCTGCTTTGCCCACTGGTAGGAGAGGCGGTTCTGAAATATTTTTGGTCCCAGCCAATACACTGGTCTTTACTTGCTTTTTTTCTCCTCTACCAAATCCTTCAGTTAATGAGGCACGAATTTGGTATCTTGAACACTATGGGATCACACTGTTTCAGTCTTTTGCAGCACTCTATCACCTGGAGTAACATGTGGCAAATTGGAAGGGCTAGTACGGTATATGAAAGTTAAACTCAGCATGTGAAACTGTCTGACAGGCCCTAGTTAACACTCTCCCTCTTTTTTTTTCTTTCCTTTTCCTTCCTTCCTTCCTTTCTTTCTTTCCTTCTTTCTTTTTTATCTTTCTTTCTTTCCTTCCTTCCTTCCTCTCTCCCTCCCTACTTCCTGCCTTCCTTCCTTTTTTTGCTTTTGAGTCATATGGAAGTTCATAGGCTAGGGGTCAAATCAGAGCTACAACTGCCGGCCTATACCACAGCCACAGCAATGCCAGATCCTTAACCCACTGAGGGAGGCCAGGGATCGAACCCTCATCCTCATGGATACTAGTTGGATTTGGTTCCACTGCGCCACAACAGGAACTCCCACTCTCCCTCCTTTTTCAGTGTTACTCTGCCATTTGTGGCAGGCAGAATTCTAACATGGACCCTAAAATTCCTACCCTCTTGGTGAATACACACCCTCTCCCAGTTCTTTGCTCAAAAACAAATCTAGGGAGTTCCTTGGTGGCCTAGTGGTTAAGATTCAGCACTTTCACTGCTGCAGCCCAGATTCAGTCCCTGGTCTGGGAACTGAGGTCCCACATCAAGCCATTGTATACTGCCACCAAAAAAAAAAAAAAAAAAAAAAGGAAATTAAAAAAAAAATAGGTGTTCCCTGATGGTTCAGTGGATTAAGGATCTGGTGCTGTCACTACTATGGTTCAAGTCACTGCTGTGGCACAGGTTTGATCCATGGCCCAGGAACTTTTGCATGAAGCACACAGCCAAAAAGAAAAAGAAAGAAAAAACAAAGAAAAAGAAGTAAGTAGAGATTATCTTAAGTGAGCTGACTTAACCAGCTGGGCTCTTAAAAAGGATTGGGCTCTTCAGTTACATCAAAGATGTGGGAACCCCAGTCTTAGGACCACAGGGAACTAAATTCTCCCACAACCACGTGACCTTGGAAGAGTATCCTAAGCCTCAGATGAGTCTGCAGCTTGACTGGCACCTTCATTTCAGCTAGTGAGACCCTGAGCAGGGGATCCTGTTAAACTGTTGCCTGGATTTCTGATCCATGGAAACTGTGAGAAAATAAATGTGTGTGCGTGTTTGGTATGAGTTTTAATTTTTTAAATTAATTTTTGACTGTGCCCATGGCATGCAGAGGTTCTTGGGCCAGGGATCGAACCCAAGCTACAGCATGACAACGCCTGATCCTTAACCTGCTGAGCCACAAGGGAGCTCCTCTGAAGGCATTTTATTTTTTTATTATTTTAATTTTTGTACTTTTTACAGCAGCACCTGCTGCATATGGAAGTTCCCAGGCTAGGAGTCAAATCATAGCTTCAGCTATCGGCCTATGCCACAGCCATAGCAATGCCAGATCTAAGCTGCATCTGTAACCTATGCCGCGGCTTGCAGCAATAACGGATCCTTAACCTTAACACACTGAACAAGGCCAGGGATTGAACCTTCATCCTCACGGAGACTGTGTTGGGTTCTTAACCCTCTGAGCCACAATGGGAACTCCCCATAAAGGCATTTTAAAGAAAATGTTTAGACTTGTAGCTTTAGCAGAGATGTCGCACATAACCTATTTAAGATTTTAGTAGGAGTTCCCGTCGTGGCGCAGTGGTTGACGGGTCCGACTAGGAACCATGGGGTTGCGGGTTCGGTCCCTGCCCTTGCTCAGTGGGTTGGCGATCCGGCGTTGCCGTGAGCTGTGGTGTAGGTTGCAGACACAGCTCGGATCCTGCGTTGCTGTGGCTCTGGCGTGGGCCGGTGGCTACAGCTCCGATTTGACTCCTAGCCTGGGAACCTCCATATGCCGAGGGAGCGGCCCAAAGAAATAGTAAAAAGACAGGAAAAGAAAAAAAAAAAGATTTTAGTAACTTTTATCCTTTTATCCAGTTTCAATAATACTGGCTCAGAAATTATAATGTATACTTTATAGTTAGTTAATTTCATATATGTCAATGATTAGCCTTTGGGCACATTATTTTCTTTAAGAGCAAGATTGCTGCCCTGTGCAGCTGGTTTCCTTAAAAACTATATTTAATTCTATGATCATTTCCTGCAATAAATATTTTGACCTTTCAAATTTTCAGATTGGCACCAAGCAGAAAGGGAACAGAGTGAGACAGAGACAAAAACATTCCAAATTCTTTCTATAGCTTTTGTATTATTTGTAAAAATGCATAGTAGAGTCCTAATAGGCCTGAAAATAGCTCTGACCTTCGTCATGTTTTGTAATGAGATATTTAACAGAAACCAATTGGATCCATTTAGTATGGCAATGGACATAGCTTTCCTATTTCCTTTTTTTTTTTTTTGCCTTGACTCAGATATTTATTTATTTATTTATTTATTTAGTCTTTTGTCTTATTAGGGCCACACCTGCAGCATATGGAGGTTCCCAGGCTAGGGGTCTAATCAGAGCTACAGCTGCCGGCCTACAGCACAGCCACAGCAATGCCAGATCTGAGCCGTGTCTGCGACCTATACCACAGCTCACAGCAACCCAGGATCCTTAACCCACTGAGCGAGGCCAGGGATTGAACCTGCAACCTCATGGTTCCTAGTTGGATTCGTTTCTGCTGCGCCACGACAGGAATGCCTGACTCAGATTTTTAGAAGCACATATTTTAAAAACCAAATGAAAATTTTTCCAAATGTCATTTAAGTTACCATTGGATAGAATAAAAAAATATAATCAAAATTACTTAGGCCAAACTAGAGGACAAATTTTATCTCTCCTTTTCCCCTTCCATTTTTTTTTTTTTTTTTTTTTTGGCCACATCCACAGCATGAAGTTCCCAGACCAGGGATGGAACCTGCACCACAGTAGGAACTCAAGCTCCAGCAGTGACAATGCTGGATCCTTAACCTACTGAGCACCAGGGAACTCCTCCTCTTCCATTTTTAACCAGACTGTTTGAGTATTATATAAAATTAACTTTCAAATTATGTTGTGCTACCTACATCTAATGGCTCTCTATATACAAAAGTAGAAAACATTCTGTTTATACATTTAATTTATTTCTTGGCAAATACTATTATTTTTATTGATATACTATCAGAACCTAACAATTTCAGATTGCATTACAACAGGGCATATTTCCTTAAAGTGTTTTATAATATGGCTATATAAAGGCACATTAAAAGTTGTCTGTCCGAACAGAACAGTATTAACACTTACTCTCCGAAATAACACAAAATAAAATGTGTAAAACATTTAAAGAAACAAACCATTTAAAAAATGGAAAGAAGTAAGTCCCCATGTGGCAGGTTAAGGATCTGGCATTGCCAGAGCTTTGACACAGGTTACAACTGCCACTCAGATTTAATCTCTGGCCCAGGAACTTCCACATGTTACATGTGTGGCCAAAGAAACAAGCAAAAATCCTGGGCAGAAGACCTGAAGAGACATTTTTCCAAAGAAAACGTACTGATGGCTAACAGGCACACGAAAATATGCTCAACATCGTTAACCATCAGTGAAATGCAAGTTAAAACCATAATGAAATATCATCTCACACCTGTCAGAATGGCTGTCATCAGAAAGAGCACAAATGTTGGCAAAGATGTGGAGAAAAGGGGACCCTCCTGCACTGTTGGTTGGAATGCAAAGTGGTGAAGCTACTATGGAAAACAGTATGGGGGTTTCTCAAAAAACTAAAGATAGAATTAGCATATGACCCAGCAACTCCACTCCTGGGTTATATATCCAAAAAAAAAAAAAAAGGAAAACTCTAATTTGAAAAGATACATATACCCCAATGTTCATAGCAGCATTACTTAAAATAGTCAAGATATGGAAAAAACCCGTGTCCATCAACAGATGAATGGATAAAGAAGATATCACACACACACACACACACACACACACACAGAGGAATACTACTCAACCATAATAGAAATGAAGTTTTGGTGTTATCAACAACATGGATGGACCTGAGGCTATTATGCTAAGTGAAATAAGTCAAAGATAGAAAGACAAATACTGCATATTATCATTTATATGTGGCATCTTAAAAATAAAATAAACAAATGAATATAACAAAACAGAAACAGACTCAGATATAGAGAACAAACTAGTGGTTACTAGCAGGGAGAGAGAAGGAGAAAGGGCAAGATAAGGGTAGGAGATTAAGAGGAACAAACTGCTATGTATAAAATAAATAAGCTACAAGGATATACTGTACAGCACAGGGAAGATAGCCAATATTTTATAATAACAATGGAATACAACCTTTAAAAATTGTGAATTGCTATATTGTACACTTGAAAACTATGATTATTGTATATCAACTATACTTTAATAAAGATAATAAAATAAAAATAAAAACTCACCATGTGAAAAATTTGAAAAGGTTTTAGCAGTTCCTGCTGGCACAGTGGGTTAAGAGTCTGACTGAAGCAGCTGGAGTTTGTTCAGAGGCTTGGGTTCAATTCCCTGCCTGGTGCAGTGGATTAAAGGATCTGGCATTGCCACAGCTGTGGCATAGGTTGCAACTGTGGCTCAGATTCAATCCTTGTCCCAGGAACTGCCATATGCCGCGGGTGAGGCCATTAAAAACGTTAAAAAACTTTTAGATGTGGGAGTTCCCTGGTGGCTCTGGGTTAAGGATTGCGTGTTGTCATTACTGTGGCTAGAGTTTGATCTCTGGCCTGGAAGCTTCCTGTATGCTGTGGGCATGGGCAAAAAAAAAAAAAAAAAATTTAGATGAAAGAATAATCTGAATTTGACACTGAATAGTTAGATCTTATGCACATGGTATCATGTGAGGAAAACATGGGGAACAAACTATGCACACCTTATAATATAAGGTTCAGGGCAGTCCAAAGACCTCTTGCACCATGATTTCACACAAAGCACATGTAAACGCTTCTAGAAACATGGAACGGTCATTTCAACAGTTATTAATATACCTGGAGTTCCTGTTGTGGCACAGCGGAAATGAATCCGACTAGGAACCATGAGTTGTGGGTTCAATCCCTGGCCTAGCTCAGTGGGTCGGGGATCCAGTGTTGCCGTGAGCTGAGGTATGTTGCAGATGAGCCTTGGATCCTGCGTTGTTGTGGCTGTGATGCAGGCTGGCAGCTGTAGCTCCGATTTGACCCCTGGCCTGGGAACCTCAATTTGCCGTGGGTGCAGCCCTAAAAAGCAACAAACAAACAAAATATAAAGTGGCTCTCTGACAATACCTGCCATCTAATTTAGATGCACAAGACTTTTAACTCACCCTACATTTTATTTTTTTGCTTTTTAGGGCCACACGAGGCATATGGGCATGTAAAAGTTCTCAGGCTGGGGCTGAATCGGAGCAGCAGTTGCCAGCCTACGCCACAGCCACCACAACGCAGGATCCAAGCCGCATCTGTGACCTATACCACAGCAATGGCAGATCCTTAACCCACTGAGTGAGGCCAGGAATCGGACCCGCAACCTCATGGATACTAGTGGGGTTTGTTTCCACTGATTCACAATGGGAACTTCTCACCCTATATTTTAAATTGTTTAAAAATAAATAGCTTTGTAAAAGAATAGTTTAAATGTCTCACATTAATTTGATAACAAGTTTACAACTCTGTAATAATTTTTTTTTTTTTTTTGGTCTCACCTGAGGCATGCAGAAGCTCCTGGGCCAGGGATTGAACCTGAGCCACAGCAGAGACAACTTGGGATCCTTAACCTGCTATGCCACCAGGGAACTCCTATAACTGTAATAATTCTTAATCCAAGAAGCTTGCAGTGAGCACAAATAATATTATTACAATAATCTCTATATTCTCCATCTTAAGTGACAACATATCAGAAAATGAAAGAAGTCTTCATTACAAGGTACAATCAACATCTGCCAAAATTCACTACTTTTTCCACTTTTTTTTTGGTCTTTTGGTCTTTCGGTCTTTTAGGGCCGCATCCCGTGGCATATGGCAGTTCCCAGGCTAGGTAGGGTCTAATCGGAGCTGGTGCTGCCAGCCACAGCCACAGCCACAGCAACGCCAGATGCCAGCTGTGTCTTCGACCTACATCACAGCTCACGGCAGCTCGGGATCCTTAACCCACTGAATGAGGCCAGGGATGGAAACCACAACTTCATGGTTCCTAGTAGGATTTGTTTCTGCTGCGCCAAGACGGGAACTCCTACTTTTTCCACTTTAAGTCAAAAGAAATAGTGCCATGATATTATGTCTTTGTGCCATTTCTTGGTAATATCTCAATTCTGACCTTAAAAAAAGAGAAAAAAGTGGGGATACAGATATGTCTGAATGACAGAGCCATTAAAACTTTAAAACTTTTTACCCTTGTGTTCATTGAGGGTAGGGAAACAGAGACAAGGAAGAAACATCTCGAATTACATGTTTCATCTTAGATGGAAACATTTTCTTTGTGTAACTGGAAACATTTTCTGAACAGGACAATCTCAAAATAGTACATTACAGCATTGTGCAATGAATAAACACTCTGCATTTCAAAATAACTAAAAAATATTAGGGATAACCACCCCCATGAATACTGAATCAGAGGGAAAATGATTAACCAATGATTCCGAATTAAGACAGCTGAATTAAAAAGAAACAGAAAGGGAGTTTGCTTGTGGTGCAGCGGGTTATGGATTTGGCATTGCCACAGCTGTGGTGCAGGTCCCAACTGAGGCACAAGTTCGGTTCTTGGTCTGGGGAACTTCCACATGCCTCTGGATTGGCAAGAAAAAAAAAAAGGAAAAGAAACAAACAAAAAACTTTTAAAAACTGCAGTTTATATGGTAGGCAACAAGACTTCCATATATCTGATATGGTTTAATATTTTTCTTACCTAATTCTTCACAATTTCCACCTTTTTTCCAACTAGAGTCTTTGGTGGGGGCAGGGGTCAAATCTAGCACATTTCGGAGTTCCCTGGTGGCTTAGTGGGTTGAGGATTTGGCGTTGCCACTGCTGTAGCTTGGGTTCAATCCCTGGTCCCAGAACTTCTGCAAGCCTCAGGCAAGCCCCCCCCCCCATATACATAGATATACATATATGTGTATCTATCTATCTATCTATCTATCTATCTATCATCTATCTATCTATCTATCTATCTATATATTTATGTATAAATCCAACTGCAAAACAATGTTTTCCTTTCATCTAATCCAATTCAAAACATAATATAAACTTTAATGTTGCAAGAGAATTCTCCAATCTACTTATGAAAATTAGTGGTACAATCAAGTTCTACCCATGAAAATGTTGACTAAGCTGAAGAAATTGAGATAAAACGCCTGCCAGAGGAAAGTATAGATACAAAAAATTGCTATCATAGGAATCTAGGATCATGCAGTATTTCTTTAATATTAGTTCTAATTCAGAGGTCTTTATGTGTTCTGCTAATTTGTATCAGTTTAAAGACAGAAAAGTTTAACAATTTCTAAATTGGTAGGCTACATTTCTTGAAGATTTTTTAATGTAGGGCCATTTAAAAAATATATACAAATCACTAGGTGAAAATGAAGGCAACAGAAAAATTCTACTTTCACAGCCAAAAAAATAGCACAATCTTAAAAATAAGTTAGAAAAGGGTGTTGTAAAAGGCATATTGCAGAAATGTCTTTTATTACCCAAGATATGTCGATTCATATTCTAAATCTTTCTAAAGTATGAGATTAAAAATCATTTTTAGTGTATATGTAAATTCTGCATTTTATCACATGGGTATATTTCTTTGATGCTATCTTTTGAAAATAGGCCATTTAAAGGGACCACAATTTTTGGGGGGGGAGGGCCGCACTCATGGCATGCAGAAGTTCCCATGCCAGGAATCGAACCTGCGCTATAGCATTGACCTGAGCCACAGCAGTGAAAATGCTGGGTCATTAACCTGCTGAGTCACCAAGGGAACTCACAAATAGACGACAATTTTTATTCTCAAAGTTTCATTCAACTTTACTTCAGGTTGTACACATACGAAATGTGTTCTCAAAGCATAAAAATCGCAATGGCCAGCAGCAGAGAATTTGGGAGGGGGTGCAGATTAAGGAGAATCTGATCATTTACATTGTGATTATTCTGCATACAATGGAAGATAATCCACACTTTTAAAACCTCAAGACTTTGCTTTTTAAAGAACCAAAAACAAACTCAAGACAGTTGGCAATACTTCCCCAACCCTAGACGAATTGATTACTCTTTGTGTAATCAATTGTGGCAGCAAAAGATTTTGACGGCAATGAAAGTTTGTAAACTATATTTCAACCTCTTTTTCTAGAACCCAAAGTGCAAGATGTAGGGTTTTCCTAATCTTTCAGTATTCCTGTCAATAACCCTTCATTTTGTTTGGCAAAGGCAGTTTTTGAATAAGTCTATTTTGATATACTGACATGGAACAGCCCAGGTATTGCATGAATCGTGATACTTGATTCGTCAGTCTGACAGGGTAAATCGCATATCCAGGCAACCAAGACCTTGAGTAACACAAAGCCCCATTTTCAGAGTCCCTGGTTGAATGTTTAATTAGATCAGCAAATTGTCCGTCCACATCTGGTTGTTCATAAAAGCAAAACCTAACATTTGAGTGCTCGAGTGTGAAGTGTTTTACCATGGGAGTGAAAGCTGGAGCTTAAAAGATAACGGTCATTGGAACTAGCTGAAACAAGAAAAGAACCATCTGGCGCATTTGCTAGATTTCCTTCTGCCTCCCAGCCTGTGATTGGCCCCCAGCACCAGCCTTATTTCGAAAGTTTTTTCAGCTCCTCGGTAAAGCCTGTCGAAATCATAAGACCACTACTTTCCATTGAGTCATTAAACTCTTGCAACCACAGGAGCAGAGTCAGGATCAAAATTCAAAGGATAGCACATATACTTTCAGACACATGGACACCTGTGCCGGGAAGTCCACCAATGTTCCTTTGGATTTGATTATTCTGCATTGGAGGTAGCAATGGTGAGCATGGAGAGACATCATCACAACTCATTCTTGAGTTTTGCAGTGTGACACCCATGGTGCTGATGAAAAAGCCATACAAAGACTGATCCACAAAGATCTCTGGGGGCAACAGCTAGGTCCCGGTCTACCTGATTTTCATTTATGGAGAAAGATTTCTGGAGAAGGAACTGCAGAAACTTCCATGGGAAAACTGTCCAGACAATAGCTGGGCGATCCTTCCAAAGGATACATCCCCTCCTCTATAGGCACAGAACATCAAAAGCAGTCTTGAGGTGTTAAGTCCAATAACTGCAGGCACATGTTCATCGAGGTGAGGATGCAAATCTGCATTCCTAGAGTCTGAAATCTTTAATAAGTTATTTTGTTCTCAGTACACAGTTACAGTCTGAAGACTGTGAAAATCTTTTCAGGCATCCTTCCATGCTGGACTTGGATTGGAAGAATGAATCAAGGTTTTGAATCTTACTTCCTCCATTTTGATACACGCCTCCTCAGAGTTTGTGGGTCGAGAGGCTAGGGGGTAGGACTATAGCGGTGATTGCCGAGGGAAGTGGACCTTATTGGTCTTTGAGCGCTCACTTCTTTAAAGACTATTGGTGCTGAGGAGAGGAAAACGTATCCTCATCTGGCAGAGCTCCCAGAGGGTGTGCTCCTCTTGCCTTTCTGCTTTTGTTCTGCCGAAAGCCGCCTTTTTAATGTACCCATTAGGCTTTCACTCTTTGATCTATTTTTTTTCCCACCTTTTTCATCTTCCCTGTTGATATCACAGCTGGCCATAGCTTTACCACAGAAGCTACCAAATAAGGAATCATGTTTTCCAAACTCACTGGCTAGGGATGGTTGCTGTGCTACCATGAAATCAGTTTCTTCTTTACTTTTATTCGGGTTCAAAGATTTCCGGAAGGCTTTACAACGAATTTTCTTCGTTGTGACTGGTTAGCTTATCCGGGCGGCGGGGGTGTCTAGCTCTCTCTGGAATATTATTCTCAAACATCTGGAGAGCCTGAGGTGCTACATCTATGTATTTTGCCAGCTTCATTGAACCTTTGGAGCCATTTTCCAGCGGCAACGGCGGCGGCGGCGGCGGCGGCGGCGGCGGCGGCCAGAGCGTGTCTCTGGCTCCCTCGTCCCGCGCTGGCGCGACTGCTGCGAAGTATGTGCTGTTTCAAGCCGCTCAATTTGTGGCAATTTGCGAGACAGTAACAGGAAACGAATACACCGTTAGCAGTGTTATTAGGGTGACAAAGTTTGGGAGTAGGATGGAAAAAGCACCTGGTTTATTTTAGATAGTTCTGAATTTAGAATTGCTGCACAAAAAGGGAGAAAAAAACCCCTCCAGAAATCAATGCGAAAGAGAACACACAAAAGCACCCCTTTCCGTGCCCAGGTCAGGCCTTCTTGGTCATCCCCCTCCAGCCTGAAGTGACGGTTCTCTCCTCAGATATTTATAGACACTCATGTATTTCATCACCTTAATAATACTCTTCTGTTTAATGCTCTAGTGGCTTTTAGCATCTACCTAACTGAGCTTCGATTTCCTTGAGGGCAAAGATCTTGTCTTGCTGATTTTTGTGTCTCCCACAGTTTCTTGCCACATAGAGACTAGTAAGTGTTACTTGATTGGCTGAAGAAGATGCATTTGTCTGATGAGTAAGTCCTTCAAACTAAACTCTCCAGGTGCTATTGCTGGAAGGTAACTGGAGGGGGTTCTTGAGACTCCAACAGGGGTTTTTCCTTATTGAATCACTGTGACCCTCACCTCCCAGCTTTCCACAGCAGTATCCTTTGACTCTTTTCTCAGGATAAAGAAACTTAGACTACAGTATAGCCTGCCTGGTTGGGAACCTGACCTGGCATTTAACAAGAAGAAGAGTTTTACTTAATTAGTTAGCACCCACTAATCAGTAAGGCCTAAACATCTGCCAGTGGAATCTGAGAAGTCTGTTCTAAAAGTTGAAAAGCTGATTTTATTCACCACAGATGGAGCACTTACAGTGGCGGGGGTAGAGGGGTGCGGTGGGGGCGGTGGAGAAAAAGGTTTTACCAGTTAAATCAAATTAAGAGAAGAGGTTGGTGCACATTTTCTAGGAGAGTTTGTGTAGTGAACTTTGCTTTTTTCACAGCATCTGACTTTCAATTATGGATGTGATGGAAGAAATGATCAATACTACAAATTTCCTCGGTGCTCATATCTATAATTAACAGTTTGTTAACTGTCTTGAAGGAATTGAAGCAAAATTTGAGGATTTTTTTTTTTTTTTTTTTTAGTGTGGTCAGATGGCTAGGTAGTAGAAATGTTTTGAAGAAATTCACTGACTTTTTTTCTTAGATCAAGGACTTTTTTTTTTAATTAATAAAAGAGGCTCTGAGAGATGCAACTTGTTGCCTCCATTGGTTTATAATAATTTCTTGTGAATGTGGCAAGCTACCTTAAATCCTTTCTGGAACAAGAGATATAAATTAATACCAATGTGACAAAATGTCTAAACAGTGGACTTGAAACTGCAGGAGGATCATATAGAACTGATTTGTTCAAGGAAGTAGAGGCAATTTAGTTTCAATCTGCATGTGTGGTTTAGGTAGATGGCAAATGCATCCATTTATCATTGTTGAGCTGCCTTGAGCTAAATGCTATCACCGTTTGTAACGATTTGCAAAGCTATGTGGTGGAAATGAAGTCACAATTTAGAAGAGAGTCATGGATTTTGACGAATATGAATCATCTTTAACATTTTTATGGCTGCTGCTTTGGAGTGCAAACTCTCAGCGAGTCCCTGAGTTATGAAGCATTTGCCCTACGGAATTCTCTGGGTAGAACTATCCTGAATACCAAAAGGTTTTGGAAATTTCGGGCTATATGGCCAAAACGTGAGATTCTTGGGTTCATTTGGCCCTGTGAAACTGTCTTTTTCATCAAAGTGCTTAAATCAATGGCTGGAATCAGAACTAAGACGTATTCAAATTGAAACCCTCTCTGCCACCGTTTTAAACGTCAGCCTTGGAAATCTAGCCATTTAAATTTACTTAGAATTGATTCAACAGCCTTGTAACTCTTCCTTTTCGTACGACTAAAGTTGATGAAACTTTTCTAGACGCCTTTGGCATCTCTTAAAAATCTACATTCCTGGCTCGGTAATAGACTAGACTTCCCCACTTTGGCAAAAATGTATCCGTCCTGTGTATACGTTTCTTTTTACCCTTCCGCTCCGCTAGTAGAAAACTTGGACGCTCCCGCCCCAGACAGTGCCCTAACCGGGTCGGGTTGACAGGGTTGCTCGCATGCGCTCTCGACACAATCGTGTTTGTCGCAATGGGCCCTGCGCGGAAGGTTACATAGGAGCAAGTGACTTTGATTATAGTCATTTTGTTGGTTGCGCTGGTTACCGCGCTACTTCCGCGCTGGTACTTGATTGTAACAGAAAGTAGTTCCGGCCCGTGTTGTTTCGGCCGAGGAGCCGTCGCCGCCATTTCAAGACCGTGAGAGGTAGATGGCCAACCAGAGTTCTTAAGGTTAGAAGCCTGTAACTGTTGCCGCCTCTTAAGCCTGCCAAAGCACTGGTACGGCTGCTGCCCTCTTACTACTACCTCTAGAAACATTCTTGCCAGTAGTGGCGGCAGCGGGACTCAATTACCCTTTTCTCGCTTTTCCTAAAGAAGCTCCAGATGGCGTCTTCCGTGGGCAACGTGGCCGACAGCACAGGTACCGGTGTCCCTTCTACCTTGGCAGACGCCCCCTTGGGGTCTCGCGCCGTCCTCTGCCTCTCATCACTCCCTTCCTTCCCTCTAGCCATCCCCATTACATCAGTGGCATCGCTGAGCTTTTCGTCGTCTGCCGGCATCTGATCGGGGTTTCCGCTGTCGTCCGTTCTTCAAACATTTCCTCTTGCTTGCTGGCTTTTCGCTTCCTTTCTTGCTTTGTAATCCTATACATTTGCTAGCCTTCTACTCTCTCGGGACGCTTCTTTCACACGTGCGCGCTTAGAATGTCTCGGAATGGACTGCATTGGAATCCCTGTCCTTCTCGCTGCCTTTCACTCTCCTTGGCAGTCGTTTTCTCCCTTAATTCAGTTCACCGCCCCCTCCTCTTCCTCCTCCACCCTGCTCCCCTTAGCCCAATTTGGTGCTCCTCTGTCAATCGAGGGCGGGAGTGCTGGTCCGATGTAATCGTATCCTCACTTTGCATCACCCAAGGACGAGCCCAGGCTCCTGGGTGTGCTCCGAGTAATATCGAGCCCAGGGGCTTTTGAGCAGTGCCCCGCCGGGCAGCGCCTTTCTGCCGGGCCTTCGGTTGAGCGAGCGGCCCCGGTTTCGATTGGAAATTTCCAGGGGTTCCTTTTGCCATCGCCCGATTCCTCCCGCTGCCCCCAGCCTGGATTTCCCACCCTGTCCACCTCCCTCCCCTCCCGCGGGGAACCACACCCTTTCCTTCGCGAGGTTGCCAGCCTTGCGGTCCACTTCCTACCCTTGGGGAGAAACCACCCTGGTGCCGGGGCTTTGGCGTTGACCACCCTGCCCGCTCGATTCTCGCTTTGTGTTACTTTCTCCCTGTATTCCTCCGCCGCCGCCTCTGGGTCTTTCATCCCCATTCTTTAGCCCGGTATTTCTTTATTCATAGGGGGTGTATTTTTTTTAAGTTTTCATCCCCGCTTGAAGAGTTTGTAAAGCAACTGGAGTGTAGCTGCACAAGAGCAAGGCGGTTGCCCTTTCAGACAATTAGTCGAGAGCATTTGGTACTAAAAATAAGAAAACAACCAAATTACAGGAGTGTCCTTCGGCTGCCTTTCCATATTGAGGCTATTTGGGGCGGGAGGTGGGGGGGGGGAATCGGGCTGCGGTTCTAAGGTTTCCCACGAGGTTATTATTATTATTATTTTTTGGTTGGTTCCCTCAGTTGAGATGTGTCAGGGTTTTTTTTTTTTTAAATTGTTTTTGGACATTGTGCAGTAAGAAATGAATCTTCAATTGTGTCTCATCCATGATTGTAGGTAGTGGGATTAATAATTAGTGTTCCCCTCCCTCTCAGGGATTTTTAAAGATTTAAGATTCTGTCCTAGATTCTTCTGTACTAGCTTGCCCTTTTCTACGTGTTACTTTATTTGAGGAAGTTGTCATTTCCAGTGTTAAAATAGCAGATAAGCGGCTTTGAAAAGTTGATAAAGTAATGTGTTAAAATAAGGAGCTCGGAAGTTCTAGAGGCTTGTCTAGTGATTTTCTAGTTTCTATTAGAGATATAACGTCCCCTAGATTTGGATGCAGGTCTCTCTTATGTTAGTGGTCAGCTGGCTGTGCATCCTCTTAGGGAATTTACTTAGCTTTCCTGAGAATACAGTTCACTCCTCAGCTCTAACGATTGGGGGGTCTAGGCTCAAATTTGAGGTTGTTACACAGACCTTGGTAGAATTTTATATAATTTGTACATGGTTTCCCACTCTATCTAGGGAAAGTGCTGTGGTCAGATTCCCAGTAATGTATCATTGTTTAAGTATTTACAATTGAGTCTTAGGCAGCTTGTTGTTGTTTCCCCTCTCTGGGCTTTAGCTGTACACCCCTTATCTTTTTGTATCTAAACCAAGTCACTTACAGCAAAGTGCTTTCATTTATTATTCATCCTGTCGCACTTTATCAAATGGTTTTATATTTTATCGTTTTCCCATTCTTTTAAAAAAAAAATCATTGCAGTTCTAAGTAACTGGTTGGTTTATACAAGGTTGTTTGCAATGTCTTAATCCTTTAGTCAGCCTCAGAGCTTTTTGGAAAATGCTGGTGTTAAACCAGTGTGGGTGGGATTTAGCTAAATTGGTCTCAGTGTGAGTTGGGGATGGTAGAGGAACAATATAACCTTGGGTCTTTATTTAAAATGTTTGATGACCCCTTTAATATTTTGGCTCTTGACAGATGAATCCATCTTGTTTATCAGCTGTTTTAAAAATAGCACCTTGACTTTTAGTTTTTTTCCCCTTATGTTTGTTTCTAGTGTAGCCCTTAAAATAATTAAAAAATTAAGTTGTGAAGTAACAAAAAACAGTATAATTTTAAGAGTAAAACGCCCATTTGCTGTCCCCACCCAGGTTAAAAGATAGTTACCAGTACCCCATCCCCCACAAATCCAACCTAAAACAAGGGACAAAGTGTTAAGTTTCCCAGTAGGTTATTCTGACATTAACTCTATGTGACCTTGCAAATCACATGTTTTATACTTTGTTTCTGTATGTTAACTATGGTATAAGAAATGTTTAGTGAATCTTTAGATGCTACTTCTGATTTATAATTTAAAAGCACAAAGTATTTTTTTGATCATAAAATGTAATCTCATTTGGAAGTAAATATTTCTATCTAGTCTGGAAAGAAAGTTAATGGATAAAAAAATGCCAATTCTGCACCTAATATTAACTTGTGGGTATCAGTAACGTGCAGAACACTCTAGTGCTTTACATAGTTTCAAGCGTTTTCATCTTTAAGTTTAATATACCATATTTTTACATTTTTTTGTTTGCATTTCTAACTTTTTGTTTTCCCCCCTCCTTCCCTCAAATGTTTTGATGATTCTCCAGAACCAACGAAACGTATGCTTTCCTTCCAAGGGTTAGCTGAGTTGGCACATCGAGAATATCAGGCAGGAGATTTTGAGGCAGCTGAGAGACACTGCATGCAGCTCTGGAGACAAGAGCCAGACAATACTGGTGTGCTTTTATTACTTTCATCTATACACTTCCAGTGTCGAAGGCTGGACAGGTAGGAGATGTGGGGGTACCTGCCGGTGATTGCTGCCTCTGGGTGCTGAGCTTGAAAGATGATATTTAAATATTTGAACTTGAAATTTTTCCAGTACTGGGTTTCAACTGGAGCCACCAACGCACATCTGCTCTCTTGCCCACTTGTGACATGCCCAGCTGCCAGTTTTTCTCCCTTCGTTTGTGGTAGTGGTTATATTATCAGTATAACTAGGGACCTTTTCTAGATTTTTCCATCTACATTGGTTTGCTGCTTTTAAAAACTGTTCAGGGAATAAACTATTCTTAGTATTCATCTGAGCATCCAGTCTCACCTTTGTAAGATGTGTCAGCTTGAGGGACAGAAATGCTCAGAGATGATAGTGTATATGCTGTGGTTGGAGGTGCATATGTAGTTCAGGTTGCAAATGCCATCATTAAGTCATGATGTGCTACTTTTCGCTAATCAGTTGAATTAATCAAAAGGGAAGAATCTGTGTACTTGTCCGTTTAATAAATTGTCATTCTGGCTTAGGTATTTAAAGATGTGCGTCATTGAATCTTATCAGCAAATGGAAAATAGGACTCATGCACATAGCATTTTCATTCTTGATCTTAATAATGATCATGGTTTATAATGAGGCAGCTTGATAATGAGGCTCTAGTAGGAAAAAAAAAATTCCAATTTGAAATCTGTAATGCCTCCACTTCTGAAAAACTTTGATTTTCAAAATTTGTCCTACTAATTAATGCTAATTAAAGATAAAGTATTACTATATAATGAGCAATGCACAGGATCTTCAGAAACTGTTTGAGTTGCATATGGGCCATACCTTCTTTCCATAACATGCATACCCATGCATCAACACCTTTCCCCTTTTCCAGATCTGCCCATTTTAGCACCCTGGCAATTAAACAGAACCCCCTCCTGGCAGAAGCCTATTCAAATTTGGGGAATGTGTACAAGGAAAGAGGGCAGTTGCAGGAAGCAATTGAGCATTACCGGCATGCATTGCGTCTCAAACCAGATTTCATCGATGGTTATATTAACCTGGCAGCTGCATTGGTAGCAGCAGGCGACATGGAAGGGGCAGTACAAGCTTACGTCTCTGCTCTTCAGTACAATCCTGTGAGTATAATTTTAAGGGTTACTGTTTTCTCTTCACAAAAGCCTTAGAAAGAAACGTAGTTTGATACTTAGGACAGTAAGATAGGTTTATAGGTTTTTGCATGGAATAAGGAGTTTGGAGATGTTTTGTCTACGTAAAAGGGTGAAATTGCTTTGACTCAGGTCTGCGTCATGTTTTAAGAAATTCATTTTATCTAGCAAGTTATTAGCATAAAAATTATCTTTATTGCAAGAAACTATTTTTATAGTGCCTGTAAAAATGCAGAACACGTGACATTGTTTCTTTGGGCTTTTCTGATTAAATTTGGCTAACTTCTGATACATGTTTGCAAACAGTTAATTGGTTTTCAAGGAATAGTGGATGAAGGGCCTTAATCTGTAATAGACAGTAGTTAAAACAAGATGCCAGTATGTGGATCTGTGACTTGAAAAATAGGCTGCAAATTTGTTCAATATCATTTTTTTTTCTTTCAACATAATTGGAAGTGGTAGAATAGAGGTGATAGTATCTACACCAGGCTTTTGGTTAGTCCTTAATTTTTTTTTTTTTTTGTCTAAATTGCAGATGTTTTCTTGGGAGCAAGTGATGCCCAGCTGGCAGATGTTAAGTTCACAGTGTGTTAGGGTCTCTGAAAGGTACACAAAAAAAGTAAGACTTGCCCTAAGAACTTTTGATGTAGTTAAGGAAAGAAGATAGACATAAATTTAGGAGGAAAGTGATAAAGAGAGGGATTATAGGAATCCAGAAAAGATTTAATATTATGTTTCCAAACTACTCAACACCAGCATTTAGCTTTGCAACAACTGTGAAAGTGGTTAATAATTAACTACTAATAGGTACCATTTATTGAAAGTCTTGCTGTGTGCTCAGACACTGTGCCAGTCAGATGGTGGTCTTTCTTAATGGGCACAATGATCCCTCAAAGTAGATAGTATTCATTCTGATTTTACCACTTAAAAACAAAAAAGGATTTATATGGGTTATATAACTTGTGGGATCAAAGAGCTAGTAATGGTGAAGTGGATGATAAAACCTGAGTCTGAATGTCTTGAAAGCAAACATTGGAGAAGTAAAAGATAAAAAGGGGAAGATGTGCCCAGAGGGCACCCACCCCTCAAGGCAGTCCTTAAGCACAGTTTGAAAACTATTCTGCTGTCCCTTAATCCTTATTTTACAGGTAGGAAACGGAAGCTTAATTTAGTAGTCTGTGCAAAGATTGGAAATCACTTTTTGTCATGATATCTATAAACAATAAAATTTTGTTTCAGTTCCTATGAGAGTTTAAAAATTTTAATTTTATTTATTGCTTTTTGAATGGACACAGTGAAAAGTCTGCTAGCTATCCTTAGAAGTAGCTGATGAAACTAATTTCTTATGTATCCTTTCAGAGATACTCAGTGTGTGTGTGTGTGTGTGTGTGTATATATATATATATATGTATGTAAATTTGAGTGACTTTTTGTAATTTTTATTGCAGTGCTCGTTACAGAAAATTGTGTATGCTGCCACAGGGGCTTGGACCCTGTTCTTGCCAAGGCTCAGGGCTCGCTTGTGCACCTAATTGTAAATTTTTACCAGTAAGAATGAAAAAGGGATTGTGCATACTGCTTTGATTTCACCTAAATATATACCATAGTGACCATGTTTTAATTCATTTCAAGATACCTCGTCTTCACTTGATTTAATAAGCTTAACTGTCAAATGCTTTTGTTGGTTCAGTACTGACAGAAAATCTTGAGTATTCCTAAATTGTGCTCTTGTTTGTTGGCAGTGCATTGCTGGCCTGAATCATAGATGTAGTTGGCATTCCGTGAAAAATAGTTAAACTCAGATTATTTTGGTTTTGCGGTAGTGAAAAAGTAAGATGTTAAGGTAGTAGTCTTGGTAGACTAGTTTTGTCTTTTTAAGGTAATGGTATGTCAGTTTAGAAGTTATTTTGTGACTTGATTATAGAAATTTCATTTTTTAAAAAAAAAATTACTTTTAAGATGTAGAGCCGTGTCATGTTTTTACATTCTGAATTGTCTTCTGTAATATTGGATGATTTAGTAATTTCACTAAAATTTTAGTCCATCGTATTTGAAGGTGCTATTGCAGATGATAATCTTTCACATGATGACTCATTAGAGTTGCCCATACCTGGCAATCCCTTTTATGAAATTATGTATAAAATGTTCTTTGTAAAATGACTATAATCCTGAATTCCTCAAAGGAACTCAGTTTCTGAGTTTGTAGGTTATTGAAACATTGCTTCTGTTTTGATTGTGGATGTATAGCACTGAGAGCTACTGACATCTACCATCAAGTGTTACTGTCAAATTTGTTACTGTTGCGTGCGAGCCTCACCCATATAGTTAAATTGAGCTAGGCCCCTTATATAAAGTGCTATGGTACAGTTGACCCTCTGTGTCTATGGTTTCTGCATCTGCAGAGGGGTGACTGTATCTCTGTTCCTCTGTCCTCTGCTTTTTAAGTTTGCTGGGCAAATGTCACATTTAAATAATTTGAGTACTTATTATGTGTACAATGCTTTGTTAGGAATTGGGGAGATGTATTGGGGGGAAGTTGTGGATTATAATATGAGACAAAATCTGACAAAGGAAAAAAGGTGTAAGCTCCTCAGATGATTATTGTTAGAGAGTATTAATCAGAAGATTTTCTTGAGTGGATGCTTATAACCTAAGCATTCTGTAGGAAGGTAAATAGCAAGTAGACTTTCTTGGCTGAAGTGGTGAGTCAAGTAGTAACAAGAAGTGAGTGTAGTAGAGGAGAGTCAATTGGAAGATTTAGAAAGAATAGAGAGGCTGAGGAGTTTGAATTTAATTTGAGAGGCAATTGAGACTACTGTAGGCTTTTATCAACTTGATTTTATTTCGCGTGTGTATAGATGTGGGTGGGAGTGGGGGCTCTAGGAGGAAAGGTGGGAAATAGGCGGTATCTTAAGAGGGGTTGTTACACAGGAAATTCTTACTCATTTCCATCTCCTTACCTCTGTTCATACTATTTTCTCTTGTCTACAACGCCCTCCTCCTTTGTCAAAGTCCTACTCATCCTTTAAGGCCCAGCTTAAATGTCTCCTTTGAGTTCATTTACTTCCCTAAAACTCTTTACCACTATGTGGCTATTTAATATGTATGTACTTTGTTTTCCACATAGATTTTAAGCCCTTTGAGGATGAGGATTGTATTAATTTAGTTCCCTACAGTTCTAGGCACATTATTGAATTGAATGAAGATTTGCATAAAAGATACTAACCTGGGAATGGATAGAATGGACCGGGTTTGAGAAATGCGATTCTCTTAGCAGGCATTGTTTCGATTTGACAAATGAAGCAGGATTAGTCTTATGTTTTGAACTTTGGGGAGAACAGTGGTATCCCTGAATTTTCTAGAAATTAGCTGTTGGTGTATAAAGGTTTGGATCCCCAGTGGGAGAATTGGATTTCACATATTTATTTATTTGTGTATTTATTCATTATTTTTTGGCTGCACCTGTGGTCTGCAGAATTTCCTGGGACCCAGGCTGCAGCAGGGACAATGCCAGAACCTTAACCCACTGTGTCACCAAGGAATTCCTCACTACCATATTTAATATGTTTTACCTTTTTCTAAAACTGCTTATTGATTATAGTAATCTTGGAGATAATTTTTTTTTTCCTTTTCTAGGGCCACTCCCGTGGCATATGGAGGTTCCCAGGCTAGGGGTCTAATCGGAGCTGTAGCCACCGGCCCACGCCAGAGCCACAGCAATGGGGGAATCTTAGAGATAATCTGTTTTTAGCTATGGGCATTGTGTTAACTTGATTTTTGTATGCTGTCATGGATCTAGATGATACAACTAAATATAGGTAGATACACTGTCAGGACTTGGATGCCATCCATCTAAGAGTTTATAAAAACTAGAGGGTAAAATTATGCAACAGTTGGCTAAGAGGTATAGCCCATTAGGGTCATTGTTGGAGAATTATTGCAAGACTTGTGATTATTATGGCCCAGGAAAAGGCATAGGGGTTGGTAAAAGTCCAAAGATGTATAACCACAATAATCAGATATAGTAGGAGTTTGTATGAACAGATTGGATTGTTCAGTCGTGGTCTGCCAAAACAGAAGGGTAACCTTTAAAATTTAGGGGAAAAAAATCATACAAAGTAGATAGCAAGATTATAGAATTCATTACTTCTCAGAGTATAAGTGGGGTTAAAAAGTACTTACACTCATTAGAGGAGAAGTGTATAACAAGATTAATGATACCTATGAGGATTAGTATTAGCCTTTTGTGCTTGAGGTCACTGGGAGACAACCATTCTTTCCCAAAATACCAATCATTGCTCCATGGACAGGCAGATCAGGTAGCTCATGGAACTGACCTAGTATGGCCAACTATAGGGTTGTTCTGTGGCAGCCTGTCTTTGCTCAGTGACTCACTGACTTTTGGTTCACCTGATGGATGATAATATACAATTACAAAAGCTGTTTATTGGTAAAATCAATCACCTGATTCTGGAAACCATAATATGGTTGCACATGGAATAATACAGATGATACTTTGGCACACTTGACAACATTTCACTTTCTAGGACTTAGTTTAAGGCTCTTCCACTTGTGGAACAGTTTGGAATGATAAGCTTACTCCCTATTGCCATTGTCTTTGCTTGTTGACTGACAAGGCAAACAAGGACAAATAAAAATTGAAGCTCACTGTTCTGACGTGTCTTTCATACTGATGGATGGACTGGTGAGTCAGATGACTAGCAGCACAATTGTGCTGCTAATAAAAAGCAGAGTCAACTGCTTTTCATTATTTGCCCACTCAACTCTAATGGCACTTAATACTAATGAGTAATCTAATGCCAGGTGTCAGAATTAAAGCTTTGGTTGGATGGTAATCCTTCTGTCTAAGAGTGAAAATGAAGTCAAGGTTTCTAAATATGCCTGGCAGCCTGAGGGTAGGTTTGCTGATAACTAATCACAGCTAAATACTTTTTTCCACTATGGAAAATTTTCGACCTTTGATATAGGAGTGGTTCATCATAACCTCGAACAAAAGAGTTGAACAAATATTTGGTGCCTTTTTTTTTTTTTTTTTAAAACATGACATTTGGGGAGAGGAGAAGCTATAGATAACAAGGCCTATAGTCTTTTATCTGAAACAGATGGGATCAAATGCATCTTAAAATTCAGAATTTTTAGGATTCTAGAAAGATGATAATACCACATATAACTCTCAGGTAGGTCTGGAGCAGCACCTTCTAGTAAAACATTTATATTTCTGCAGCAAAAGGTATAAATAATCACACAAAGTGGCATCAATAAATTCTGTAAATAACTTCATGCTAGTTCAAGTCAGATTTAATTATCAATTGAGTTTTTGAAATTTTTTTTGAATTCAAAATTGAGGATGAGGGATCGTGATTCTGTACTTAAATTTGTCAAGCAGTGTCTCTAGTTGACAATAAAATGATGGAGCTAGATGCATGAAAGTAATTTCAAAATGTCTTTGGGTGACAAAGCAGAATATAATTAATGACGGAGTATCTCCGGATTTCTAGGATTTGTACTGTGTTCGCAGTGACCTGGGGAACCTGCTCAAAGCCCTGGGTCGCTTGGAAGAAGCCAAGGTAGGTGTTTGATAGAACGCATTTAAACAGCAGTGTTATGGAAACTTGTACTTTTTGCCAAGTCTTCAACTCTTCGTTGAGCTATCTTCACAAAACAGTCCTATGAAACTGAGGAAAACTGACGGCATGAATCGCCTCAGACTAGAGCAGGGCCAGGCTTTGGCATATCTGTTCTAAATCTGGGGGTAAAGCAAGAACCTGAACATTTTGGAGCCTTTCTGCTGAGCTAGATCATCTTTATAACACTGGGCTCTGTCATGATCTTATGTGGGAATAAATAACATTCCTTCAAATCTGAGGCTTGCCTGCTGGTGACAAGCAGAGCGCCTGTGATTTGGCTCAAGACTCCTATATGATGCAGGTGCCATTGAAAATGCTGCTCTTCTAAGTCCTTTGTGGCTTGTAAGTGGAGAAGAATTTCATCCAAATGTTACCCTGTAATACTGGCATTTAAAATTCTTATTTAACCTTCCTCCCTTCATCTTCCTCACCCTTTTTACAATGGAAGAAAGGCTATTAAATGATCGCAAATTAATAATTGGAACATCCTGCCCCTTCTTGTCCCCACTCCCTTCCCCAAGTTCCTTTTCCTCTTTTCCAATCCTAGTTGTCTACCTTCTTTTCTTCCTTACTTCCTTCTTTTATTCCTCCCCGCCCCACCTCCTTAAAAAAAAAAAAAAAAAAAAAGAGGCCAAAGCTGGTTTGTTTGGGAAATGGACTGATCGAAAGAAAACTTGCCAAAGTGGAAAGGTGGCTTTTAGCATTCTGTGTTTCCAAATAATGAATTTGAATACCAGGTTGGGTTATTAAAGCTTTTGGTATAATTTTAAATTAAATTTATAAATGAAATTGTCTTGTTACAAGCCACCTTACGCAACCGCGCTGCAGGGGTGAGGAGTGGGGAGAAACCAGAATGCTTCTGAAACTCCCACCTGTTGCTCTGAGCCCCACGCGCATGCTAATGCGTGGAGTGTATGCGCAGCGTAGCTGTCTGTTTGACTGCTTCATCCAGGGAGGGCGAAGGCTTTTCAGCACCATCTAATGTTAAAAGGCACTAGTTTTAAGTGCATAGCTCGTAAATTCTGCTGACACTTTGGATTAACCTTATGTAGGTTTCCAGCTAATGAATTGTAATTGATTTCAATCTTAGCTGATAAATCTAATTGGTAATTTATAGAACAAATATTTGATAAGCTTCTATTAATTATCACCCCACCAAGCGGACAGCTAACATGAATTGCACTTCACTGCAGCTTTAGAGATCGGTTTAGGCTGAGACATTGCGCCTGCCTTAGGTTGCTGACTTCTTTATTTCAGAGCTCTGGAGACACCTAGTTTGAAAAATGTTATTCTGTTTTTGTGAGAACTTAGTGATCAAGAAAATACTCTTGAGTGAAATGCAATGTATTTCTTTTGTAATCAGTGCATTTGAAAATTCAAGCCAGCATATTCCTAGTAGATGGAAGCAAAATTAAGTTGTCTTTGTAGAAAACGAAGAGCCTTTCTTCCAGCAAAAATCCCTGCTGTATGCAAATAGCCCTGATTAACCCTCTCCCTTCTGCATGTTTCCCATATTACAGACTTGAGACTGTCCTCATTCCCATATGTAATAGACATCCAAAGAATTTCAATTGCTTTGTTGAACTTTTACTAATGATCTTGTTTTTATTTTCTCTCTTGTTTTTGGTTTTTCACCATTGATATTGTATTTAGAAGGTTTCAGGTGGGTGAAACCTCCTATTCCATGCGTAAGGTGCCTCGCTGAAGGGAGCTCGAGGCCTGGATCTAGGGCAGACACACACCTCCTCCTCTTCCAGCAAGGAACGCACCGAAAAGTCACATGATGAGAAATATGGTAACGGGTTTGTAACTGCCACAGCAAAACAATTTGCCTCCATGCCTGAATCTTCTGTCTTGTGGCTTCAGAAACAGCTTAAAATAATTTTATTTACAAGCAAGTTATGTAAGAGAATGTTTTATACTATAGCCACAATTCTGTCAAAGATAAGTAAAAGTTAATTGATATTAAAAATTATTAGAGATAATTTACTAGTAAAAGCTTCTAACTCTTCTTGTTGTTCATTTTTTTCCTTTTTTCTTCTTTGTTTGGATTGCAGCATTCTGCTCTTCTGATGATGCGCTGTGACCCTGCAGTAGCGCAAAGGCTGCGCAGCGTTAATGCGCAATGCGTGCGAATGAGCCCCTGTGAACGGTTGACTAGATGAGTAATCTGATTGACTGGCTCCCTCAGTCCTATCCTGTAGCCTTTTTGGATAAAATTGGGTTTTAACATACCTCAAGTTCAACTAATCTCATTAAACAATTATTCTCTATGGGCCTGTCTAGTAGATTAATGGATCTGGTTGGCCGTTTGCTGCGTCTAGGGGTGTTCTATGTAGCGCAGCAGTTCGCAGCGATTGCGCAGCGCGATGCTGTTAGGTTGCGCAAGCGATGTTTGCGCTCGCATTACAGGGACCTCAACCTAGGTGCAATCCTGTCATGTGAGGTTTCAGCTTCAGTCCCCCTTGGGAGACATGGGCATTGTGAGGATGTGACTTAGAGCTTGGCCTTATGATATCCGGACAGAGAAGCATTTTCCTCCTCAGTAGCATAGTTTTGATGTTAGCGAGGAACATTATTATTTATTTAGAGCAGCATTTCCCAAGATGTGTTTTATACTATTCTCATAACATGTCTAATGAAAGAAGAGTTCCATGGTCAACTAAGTTCAGGGAACCCTGTGTATACTATTAAAGGCTTAGGGAAGTCCTGTAGTCAAGAAACCTGTTTTTTGTTTTCCTACTGTGTTTGATCATGAAATCCTTTTTTCCAGTGATACCTATTAACATGTTGTAGAACACACTTTGGGAAACTTGCGGGAGTGGGGAAGGATTTAGCCTTAAGTGGCGCCTTCTAGATACTATTTGAAAACAGCAGGAAACCTTAGGTGTTCGGATAGGAGAAGTTTAGCATAGAGTCTTAAGGCAGCTGACTTCCTGGTTAAGTCCTAGTGTAAGGGTTGGTCATTGGTTGGCAGAACTGAACATGGTGGTTTGCACCTGGGTTCTGGTGGCGCAAGCGCAGGAGCAGCCAGCTGTGGCAGCGCATTAGTTTTGGCGCAAGCGAGCCTATGCTGCAGGGTCACTTTTGGCTGGTCAGAGAAGAAATAATGATATCACCTTCTTCCCCCCTCCCCCAATCTTTTTTTTTTTTTCCCCTTTACAAATTTTCCCCTTTCCCTTTACCTCCTTTCCCTCCCATCTTCTTTCATTAACCCCTCCTAAGGCATGTTATTTGAAAGCAATTGAGACGCAACCGAACTTTGCAGTAGCTTGGAGTAATCTTGGCTGTGTTTTCAATGCACAAGGGGAGATTTGGCTTGCAATTCATCACTTTGAAAAGGTTAGTCGTTAAATTAATAATTAGTATTTATGAAGTGCTTATGTATGCAAGGAGTTTCTACTAGAACTAAATAATAGGCCTTTACTTAACCAGTCACATAATATATTTGTTTCTCTGACAGCATTGTAGCATTTGCATTGAAAATGTATCTTAGTAATAAAAAATTCTTTTTTAATTTAATTGATTTGTTTATTTATTTATTTGTCTTTTTAGGGCCACACCCACGGCATATGGAAGTTCCCAGGTGAGGGGTCAAATTGGAGCTGTAGCTGCTGGCCTGAGCCACCTCTGCGACCTACACCACATCTCGCAGCAATGCTGGATCCTTAACCCACTGAGTGAGGCCAGGGATCAAACCTAAGTCTTCATGGACACTGGTCATATTTGATATGGGACAGGAAATGTACAGAATTAATCTGGAGTGCTGTGTGATACTAGAAAGCAAGGAAATTTTGATATATTTATGTTAAAAAGACTTGGAAGGCAACTGGGAGAGGCTCCCACTGGCTAAAGATGGGAGTTGAGCATCAGTAGGAAAAGTAACTGAAATATATTGAAACTGAGAAAATATATTTCAATTCATGAGTGCATAATTATGCTAAAAAGAAACTCGTGGGTCTTTTTTTTTTGTTTTGGGTTTTTTTTTTTTTTTTTTTTTTGGTCTTTTTAGGGTTGAACTGACGGCATATGGAAGATCCCAGGCTGGGGTTGAATCGGAGCTGCAGCTGCTGGCCTACACTACAGCCATAGCAACACCAGATCTGAGCTGTGTCTGTGACCTACACCACAGCTTACCACAACGCTGGATCCCTGACCCACTGAGCAAGGCCAGGGATTGAACCAGCGTCCTCATGGATGCTAGTCAGATTTGTTTCTGCTGAGCCACAATGGGAACTCCTATTTATTTTGCTTTTTAAGGCCACGCATGCAGCATATGGAATTTCCCAGGCTAGGGATTGAATCAGAGCTGCAGCTGCTGGCCTAGATCACAGCCACAGCAATGTGTGATCTGAGTCACGTCTGTGACCTATACCACAGCCCACAGCAGTGCCAGATCCTTAATCCACTGAGCGAGGCCAGGGATCAAACCTGCATCCTCATGGATACTAGTTGGGTTCGTAACCTGTTGAGCCACAATGGGAACTCCTTCATGTGCCATCTTTGGAAGATAAGGAGCAACTCATTTTGAAAACTGGTTAAAAAGTTTTCCTCTCTTGCCTGTATGAGCTGGATATCAGGGTAACCCAATAGTTTATAGGGGGAAGTTTCTCTTTTTGTAAGTGTTCCAGCTAATAAATGAAGAAGGAATGATAGAGTAATCACCAATAATAAGTTTAGGCATTTATCAGTGGCAAAAAAAGCCACAATCAGACATTTTATACTTTGTGATGGAAGTAGATATTTTCACCAGTGAAGTAGCCTGATTAAGCCTGTAGTTCTGACTACCAATTTATAGGAAATACATGGGACAGATTATTTCCTAAACCTAAACATGTTGAAGGACACTATAGGGGTGCGATCTGTAATTTCAAACTGTGGGAAGCTATATGGGACAATGGTAGTGATTTCTTCAACAAATTATAGGAATAAAAATGGAGATTTGAATTTAAATTTTAATTTAAAAGATTAAAAAAACCTCACAAAGGCATGTTAATTGTATGGGTTTTATTTGGGTCCTGAATCAAAGTTAATCAGAAATTAGACCACTAAATGTATATTTGATATTGAGTTGCCATCATTTGTTTTAGGTGTAATATTGGTATTGTGGTTATGTTGGGAGGGAAAAGTATTCTTGTATTGTCCCTGAAATGTATTTTGAAGTATTTTGAAGTGATATGCCTGGGATTAGCTTCAAAACGATCTGGAAAGAGGGCAGGTTAGGTTGGAATATAGGTTAAATAGGATTGAACATGATTTTTTTTAGTTGTTGAAATTGGATAATAGATACCTGGGGGTTTGTTATATATCTTTGCTTTTGTATATATTTGAAATTTTCCATAATAAAAAGTTAAGTTTTGGGGGTGGACATCTATCACTGAAGACAATGTAAGTTAAGTGCATCATGCTGTCTTTATTACAGAGTTGCCATCTAAGAGGAAGTGTTTTTAATAAGTCTTAAATATATTCAGTTTCTCATTACCTTTACCTTTTCAATATTTCAGTTCAGGTTTCCATCTATTACACTAAAAGAGTACCTACCTACTCTGTTGCTCAGTGGTTCTCCTTGGTTGCATATGAGAAACTTGTAAAAGATATGAATGTCCTGTCCCCATTTTCAGAGAGTCTGATTTAACTGGTCTGTGATGGAGCCCAGGCACCATTTAGGAGGTGAATTCTAATATACTGCCAGGGTTGAGAATTACTGATGTAGATATATATGGTCATATTTTAAGAGATCATCAGAACTACTTGGATGAAAATACTTAGTCATTAGTATCCCCTTGAAGTAGTAATGTCTTACTGAGTATATAGCTTTAATTACATATCTTACTAAGGTCTGAGTATACAGTTGTAGTTACTGAGGTATATATTTCCTTTTCCAGTTAGAGCTTGCTGCTTCTTCCTGCCATTTTTTAGAAGAGCTAGATTGATTTTTTTTTTTTTAATTTTTATGGCCGCACCTATGATCATATGGAAGTTCCTGGGCCAGGGATTTAAATCCAAGCCACAACTGCAACCTACCCATGGCGCTAAACTGGGGATCGAACCTGTATCTCCACAACGATGCGTGCCAGTGCAGTCGGATTCTGAACCCACTGTGCCACAGCGAGAACTCCAAGCTAGGCTGATTAATCGAGAATAAAATATGACCAACCATTAGATGTATTCAGCTCAATAAAATTGGAGCAGATGCAATTTAAAGTTTTTCCCTTTACGACACATTTTGCTCTTATATTACATGGGAAATTATTTTGATAACATTGAAATTTGTGGATAATGAGTAGGTACTAAATTGGGTTTTAAAAAAGAAAGAAATAAGATTTAATTATCCTAGAAAATGTAATTGGAGGTCTCAAATCATCACAGAATAAAAAATTGTGATTGGGAAGTTAATCTGAAATCCTAACTTGCTCTAAGTAACTATCTTGCAATTTTTAGGCTGTCACCCTTGACCCCAATTTTCTGGATGCTTATATCAATTTAGGAAATGTCTTGAAAGAGGCACGGATTTTTGACAGGTGAGAGAATGTTCTATTTGGAGTCTTTATTGTATCAACACTTTGAGAGTTTGGCCTGAAATTATGACAGTAGTTCACTGAAATACTTTCTTTTTCTACTATGTTTCTTTTCCCTGATTGGGTGTTCTGTGTTACCTTTTATTATAGTTTTATTGTTGCACAACTTTTCATTGTTGGCTTTTCACAAAGGCACTGTCCTTCTCACTAGGAGTTTAGTTGTGATATCCTTTATTGTAGAACTGTTGAAATGGTTATCTTTTAGACTAAATTATTTCTTTGATCTGGTTCAGAAAGCTAAGTAAATCCTGACTTTTAACTTTTTGTTATTGTCAAAGGAAAGTCTATTTCTTATGTGGATATAGAAAATTTTTTCAGTGTAAAGATACATTTTATAAAGGTGCAATTTTGATTTGAGATTAAATATAGTATGGCATGAATTAACTGTAACTAGTTGAAACTAATTGATATACTTTGATAGAGTATAGCATGAAATAATTGGAACAAAACATCCATTGAAAGTTAGTTGCATTGTGTGTGTGTGTGTGTTTTTATTTACAGAGCTGTGGCAGCTTACCTTCGTGCACTAAGTTTGAGCCCAAATCATGCAGTGGTACACGGCAACCTGGCTTGTGTATACTATGAGCAAGGCCTGATAGATCTGGCAATAGACACCTACAGGCGAGCTATTGAACTGCAACCACATTTCCCTGATGCTTACTGCAACCTAGCCAACGCTCTCAAAGAGAAGGGCAGTGTAAGGACTTTTTTCGGTCTATTTCTTTGTTACCTGGTAGGATTAAAAAAAAGTCATTTTTGGACATATTGTCATTAAATATCGAGGTGGTAAATTCTTTTACCTTGGAGTTTTGGTTGAGAGGAAGAATAGCAAAAATACCCATTTTCTGGAGTATTACCAGCCATTTGGCTTAACTAAGCACTTGTTAGAATAACATCAGGGAGTTCCAGTTGTGGGGCAGCGGAAGTGAATCTGACTAGTATCCATGAGGACTCAGGTTCTATCCCTGGCCTCTCTCAGTAGGTGGGGGATCTGGTGTGTACCTCCTATTCGACCCCTGGTCTGGGAACTTCCATGTGCCATGCATGCAGCCCTAAAAAAAAAGAATAACATCAGCAGTACCTCTGTGATTCCTCTGTATAGGTTTTGAATAGTTTGTTTTGTTTTTTAGGTTGCCGAGGCAGAAGATTGTTATAATACAGCTCTTCGACTGTGTCCCACCCATGCAGACTCTCTGAATAACCTAGCCAACATCAAACGAGAACAGGGGAACATTGAAGAGGCAGTTCGCTTGTATCGTAAAGCATTAGAGGTATGTTGAGGGTGGTGTAGCTGGGTATTTTGTCTGTGTGATAGTAGAGGGAAAGCAGTTAAGTTTGCCGTGTCATCCACCTTTTTTGTAAAAATAGATAGTGGCTGAATCATTTGTTGAACGAGTAATTGAGTACCTAAGACATGCGTGAGGTCCTGTGTAACATTCAAGAAAATCCTTAACATTGAGTTTGTTATTTTTATGAGTAGATAAGATCTGCATAAAAAATTTAAGCAGTAGGCTATAGTTCAGGAGGAATCTCCAGTAAGTATATAATTTCAGTGCCTGATGGCTGTAATGTTGGTTGGTAGTTGTGGTAGGAGTTTTGAAGAGAGAGATGCTGGGCTTACCAGCATAAACTAAGATGAGGAGAGGGCTACCTCATTAAGTTTTGAAACTTGGAGAGGTATAAAATAAAGGGAATTTGAACTATTTGGCTTTGAAGAATGAGTAGACTTAGAGAAGGTAGAGAAGTATAGCGATATAAAGGTACTTGAGCAAAGTTCTTATTGTAAGTTATTACTGCTGTTTTGGCAATTTTTTTTAAAGCCTTAGTTATCATCTTGACTCTTTATAGGTCTTCCCAGAGTTTGCTGCTGCCCATTCAAATTTAGCAAGTGTATTGCAGCAGCAGGGAAAACTTCAGGAAGCTTTGATGCATTATAAGGAGGCTATTCGGTAAGTGACTCACAGCCTTATTTTTTTGGCATTTGGCGCATTTGGTATGTGGGGCTTTTAATACCAGCAGGCTAAATTAACATTACAGGGGTTAAAGGTTTTTGTACTAGGTAAATAAAATCTTTGTCCTCTCCTTTAGAATCAGTCCTACCTTTGCTGATGCTTACTCTAATATGGGAAACACTCTAAAGGAGATGCAGGATGTTCAGGGAGCCTTGCAGTGTTATACTCGTGCCATTCAGATTAACCCTGCGTTTGCAGATGCCCACAGCAATCTGGCTTCCATTCACAAGGTGCTGTTACTTATATATAGTTCTTCATAATATGTGCGTCTTAGCACTTAATGTTTAATTTTAGGGAAAATTTTAACCATCTCACTTTATTTATTTCCAGGATTCAGGGAATATTCCAGAAGCAATTGCTTCTTATCGCACTGCTCTGAAGCTTAAACCTGATTTTCCTGATGCTTATTGCAATTTGGCTCATTGCCTACAGGTAAAGAATAATGGGCCAGTAATTGGCTTTTAGGGTTTAATTGTTATGTACCATATTAATCCAAGCCTGGCTGGAGACAGTGTATCTTTAATAGGTTATCTGACTTTACTTTAGGTGAAAGAACAGAAAATGTTAAGTCCTGGAATAAGGTTTTCTGGCTAATAACTTCTTTTGTCTCCTTTAGATTGTCTGTGATTGGACAGACTATGATGAGCGAATGAAGAAGTTGGTCAGCATTGTGGCTGACCAGTTAGAGAAGAATAGGTTGCCTTCTGTGCATCCTCATCATAGTATGCTATATCCTCTTTCTCATGGCTTCAGGAAGGCTATTGCTGAGCGGCATGGGAACCTCTGCTTGGATAAGGTGCGATTTTGTTTGTTTGTTTGTTTGTTTTAATCTTTTTGTTGTAAAACACAGAGAAAACTACTTGAATCAAGTGTATGGCTTAATGAGTTATAAGGTGAACACCACCCAAGTTGAGAAATAAAACTATGTGAGCCAGCCCAGAAGCCCCTCTCATTGTGTGCTGTCCTGATCATAACCCTTTTATAACCCTTTTTGCTCTATAAGATAGAATCCTTAGCTGAAATACTAAAAGTAAGCTGATGGTATTTTCCTTTAATTTTAAAATCATAATTTTTAATAAAGTGGAATTTATACTCATCTTTGAGAATTAGAGGACTGCTTGATCAAAGGTGGGAATTTGCTCAGCAGAATAGAGTGGAGTGCTTGGTGTAATTTTTTTTTTTTGTCTTTTTGCCATTTCTTAGGCTGCTCCCGCAGCATATGGAGGTTCCCAGGCTAGGGGTCCAATTGTAGCTGTAGCCACCGGCCTACGCCACAGCCACAGCAATGTGGGGATCCGAGCCGCGTCTGCAACCTACACCACAGCTCATGGCAACACCGGATCCCTAACCCACTGAGCAAGGCCAGGGATCACACCCGCAACCTCATGGTTCCTAGTCGGATTTGTTTTTTTTTTGTTGTTGTTGTTGTTGCTATTTCTTGGGCCACTCCCGCGGCATATGGAGGTTCCCAGGCTAGGGGTCGAATCGCAGCTGTAGCCACCAGCCTACGCCAGAGCCACAGCAACGCGGGATCCGAGCCGCGTCTGCGACCTACACCACAGCTCACGGCAACGCCGGATCGTTAACCCACTGAGCAAGGGCAGGGACCGAACCCGAAACCTCATGGTTCCTAGTCGGATTCGTTAACCACTGCGCCACGATGGGAACTCCCCTAGTCGGATTTGGTAACCACTGAGCCACGACGGGAACTCCTTGGTGTAATTTAAAAAAAAAAAAAAAAGTTTCCCTACAGAATTTTCTAGAATTCAGGGTTTTAGAAATGCTTTGTCCACACTGCCTTCCTTCCTCCTACAAGTTTTAGATTTGCTTGGGCTGTTTCATAGGCCTCAGAAACAGGTCAGAGTATAAAGCATGTTATATAAATTGTTAAGGCTGTATTGAACTGGCTATATGAATTAAGTATTCACGTATTCTGGGCAAACCATTCACAGTAGGTGTGAGGTTCAGGTTTGGTGTTATATTTTTAGTTGGTTTTCCCTTGAATATTTACATGTTTACTGATTTGACTCAACTTTACTGACAAGCATTGAATTCTATTGGTAGATTAATGTCCTTCATAAACCACCATATGAACATCCAAAAGACTTGAAGCTCAGTGATGGTCGACTACGTGTAGGATACGTGAGTTCTGACTTTGGGAATCATCCTACTTCTCACCTTATGCAGTCTATTCCAGGCATGCACAATCCTGATAAATTTGAGGTAAGACTAGTGTTCCCCCAGAGTCACTATTTATTTATAAAACCAAACAAACCCTCAGTGGTGGCTTTATTGGCACCGTTAAGTGTTGCGCTCAAAACCTTTTGGAAAGGTTTGCGTCAAGGTTATTAAATATCGTATGTGTCGCCTTTCAGGTATTCTGTTATGCCCTGAGCCCAGATGATGGCACAAACTTCCGAGTGAAGGTGATGGCAGAAGCCAATCATTTCATTGATCTTTCTCAGGTAGGTGAAACCCTTACACTTCCAACTTTTTATTTTGAACAAATAATGAATGAAACTGTAGGTGTATTATAGCTTGTATTTTTCATGACATGTATTAAATATTAGCTACTCCATACATATGGGCAATTGCTTTGATCTTATTTCCTTGATTGTTTACATTTATTACATTAAATTTATAATCAGCATGGATTTTGCTGAGAGGTTGCAAATGAAATAGAAATGTGGTGTATTTGTGCTTGGTGTATTTCTGGGGATTGGGCTAGCACTAGTAACAGTAAATGCCTAACATTAACTAAATAAATTGAGCAAAATGGTGGCTTGGAAGAACAGCAGATAGCTCATTTAAAGGGCCTTTTACCTTTGGTTATCTTTATTTCTATACTTGCTCCATTGCTGTTTCTTCTAGGAGCAAAAGTTTTATGATAAATTAAGATTGAAACTTGTTTGCTGAAGTTGTGGACTAATTTGCTGAAGGTGTGGACTAGAGTTTTCTCTTTCCCTTTTTTTTAGGGCTGCACTTGCAGCACATGGAAGTTCCCAGGCCAGGGGCTGATTTGGAGCTGCAGCTGCTGGCCTATGCCACAGCAACAGCAATGTGGGGTCTGAACTGTGCCTGTGGCCTACAGACCTACACCACAGCTGGCGGCAAGGCTGGATACTTAATCCACTGAGTGAGGCCAGGGATCGAACCTGCATCCTCGTGGATACTAGTCGGGTTCGTAATTTACTGAGCCACAATGGGAACTCCCTAAAGTTTTTTCGTATAGACTCTGTTGGCCCCTTTGGTGACTAATATAGGCATGCATTGTATAACTAGTAATTTATATATGAATCATTGAAGTCCTAGCAGAAGGGTTGTGAGACTCTTGTCATTTCATAAATAATTTGTACCAACGTCTTTTATGTTATAGCTGTTGCTTTAGAAGTATGCCTGACCATTTTTGTTGTAGGGTTGGACTCTTTGTGACCACGAGGCATACTGCCCTCTGCCTTCGAGGCCTTCAGGGACTCACTGCTTATTGACTGAAGGCTAAACTCTTAAAAAAAGAAAAATTAATTTTTTTTCCCTTTTTAGGGCTGCACATATGGCATATGGAAATTCCCAGGCTAGGGGTTGAATCAGAGCTGCAGCTGGTGACCTATACCACAGCAGCACAGGATCCGAGCTGCATCTGCAACCTACACACAGCTCATGGCAGTGCTGAATCCTCTACTCACTGAGTGAAGCCAGGGATCAAACCCGCATTCTCATGGCTACTAGTCGGGTTTGTTACCACTGAGCCACAATGGGAACTCAAAAATGATTAATTTTTAATATATATATATATATATAGAAATATAGTTGATATACAATATTATATCAGTTTCAGGTATACAACATAGTTAATTGACATTTATACACATTATGAAGTTGCCGTGATAAGTCTAGTAACCATCTGTCATCCCATACAAAGTTATTACAGTATCGTTGACCATATTCCTTATGTTATATCCCTGCGGCTTGCTTATTTTTATAACTGGAGGTTTGTACTTCTTAATCCTGTTTACCTATTTTGTCCCCTCACTCCTTCTCCCCTCTGGCAACCACCCATTTGTTCTCTGTATCTAGTCTGTTTTTGTTTTGTTTTGTTTATTTGTTGTTTTTTAGCTCTATCTGTAAGTGATATCATATGGTACTTGTCTTTCTCTGATTTATTTCACTTAGCATAATACCCTGTAGATCCATTCATGTTGCAAATGGCAAGATTTCTTTTTTTTTTTTAAACAGCTGAGGAATATTCCATTTTGTGTGTGTGTATCTCACATCTTTATCCATTTATTCATCACTGGACACTTAGGTCACTTCCATATCTTGGCAATTGTAAATAATGCTGCAGTGAACATTGGTGTGCATATATGAAGTCTAAACTCTTCAGCATGGCCTTCACAACCTTTCAAGGTTTGACTACAAACTTGTTTACCAATGTTTTTCACCCACCATTCGCCCTCAGGTTTACCCTGTACCAAATAGAAGTGATCCACTCACCATTTTTTAATTTGTTTTTTATTTATTTTTATTTTTATTTTTAGGGCTGCACCCATGGCCTATGGAGTCCCAGGCTAGGGGTCGAATCAGAGCTGTAGCTGCCAGTCCACACCACAGCCACAGCAATGCTGGATCCAAGCTGCGTTTATAACCTACACTACAGCTCATGGCAATGCTGGATCATTAATCCACTGAGGAAGGCCAGGGATTGTACCTGTGTCCTCATGGTTACCAGTCAGATTCGTTTCCACTGAGCCACGATGGGAACTCTACTCACCATTATTATTTTTTTTTTATCGTTTGTCTTTTCAGGGCCGCACCCGCGGCATATGGAGGTTTCCAGGCTAGGGGTCGAATTGGAGCTACAGCTGCCGGCCTACGCCACAGTCACAGCAATGCTACCATTTTTTAAAGCTACCATGTGCTTTACTTTCGTTCTTCATTCATACAGTTCTCTGCTAAGGTTGTATTCTCTCCAGCTCCCTCAAATTCCTATCTTTGAAGAGCCATTTCAGATACCAACCCCCCTACAAAGGCTAGTTAATTGTTCATACATTCATTCTAGAAGTAAGCTCTCCTTCCGCTGTATTGTTTTTGTAATGCTTTGGGCCCATTTTAATGGCACTTAATCATATTTTACCCTGCATTAATGTAATTCGTGTTCTTTCCACTTTTGCATCTGGGAATTTGAATTCTGTTTAATGTCATTAAGACCAGTTGAATTAGTCTGGGATTTATACATAGTGAGTTCTTATTTTTTTATTCCATAGATTCCATGTAACGGAAAAGCAGCCGATCGCATCCATCAAGATGGTATACACATCCTTGTAAATATGAATGGTTATACCAAGGGTGCTCGCAATGAACTCTTTGCTCTCAGGCCAGCTCCTATTCAGGTAAAGGAAATAATAATAATCACTCCCATTGTTTATTGGGCTAAGAAGACAGTGATGTGCTGCCCCCAACACCCCTGGTTACCTGGCATTTGAAACAATAGAGCAGTGATGTGCTGCCCCCTACACCCCTGGTTACCTGGCATTTGAAACAATAGAGCTTGACTTAATAAAAAAAGTATAGTTCTTGAAAATGCACAGGTACAAAGAATTTTGAGTGTAGAACACAGTGCCCATAGGTACATGTATATGGAAACATGCAGTTTGTAGTTGGGTAAAAAACAGTTGTTCTTTCTTTTAAATTGGAAAAATGTTTTAGTGCTAGAAGGTTAATCTAAAATATTGCTTGATTGCTCTTGGCTAAAGAAGTCCACCCTCTTTGTTTTGTTTGTTTACTTATTTAATTTTAGACTCTCTCTCTCTTTTTTTTTTGTCTTTTTGCTATTTCTTTGGGCCGTTCCTGTGGCACATGGAGGTTCCCAGGCCAGGGGTCTAATTGGAGCTGTAGCCACTGGCCTACGCCAGAGCCACAGCAATGCGGGATCCGAGCCGAGTCTGCAACTTACACCACAGCTCACGGCAACACCGGATCATTAACCCACTGAGCAAGGGCAGGGACTGAACCCGCAACCTCATGATTCCTAGTCGGATTTGTTAACCACTGCGCCACGACGGGAACTCCCTAATTTTAGACTCTTTTGATGAAGGTCTGATTTCTTTTTTCTTCTAGGCAATGTGGCTGGGGTACCCTGGGACTAGTGGCGCGCTTTTCATGGATTATATCATCACTGATCAGGAAACTTCACCTGCTGAAGTTGCTGAGCAGTATTCTGAGAAACTGGCTTATATGCCCCATACTTTCTTTATTGGTGATCATGCCAATATGTTCCCTCACCTGAAGGTAGGTAGAAAAACAGTGCTGTGGGGGAATTGCAAAGAACTGTAGTCACTTATTTCCTTGCTACTGTTCCTATCCATCCTAAAAGACGTGTCTGAAACTTTTTTTCAATTAGAAAAAAGCAGTCATCGATTTTAAGTCCAATGGGCACATTTATGACAATCGGATTGTGCTGAATGGCATCGACCTCAAAGCATTTCTTGATAGTCTCCCAGATGTGAAAATTGTCAAGGTCAGAACCTGGTCAATATTGTCATTGAAATAAAGTTACCTACATTTGGGATCTTTTCCCTAATGATGTATTTTGTGTAATTATTTTAAGATGAAATGTCCTGATGGAGGAGACAATGCGGACAGCAGTAATACAGCTCTTAATATGCCTGTCATTCCTATGAATACTATTGCAGAAGCAGTTATTGAAATGATTAACAGAGGACAAATTCAAATAACAATTAATGGATTCAGTATTAGCAATGGACTGGCAACTACCCAGGTGAGAAGAGAATAATAGAGCATGTTGTGTACCACCAAATATGCATTTATTTCTAAATTTCATAATGCTAAGAGGTGAGCATCACTACTCCTGTTTTATAGATTAGGAAATGAATTCAGTAGAAATTGACATCTTCTAGGTTTGTTTTATTTTTATTTATTTATTTTTTGTCTTTTTAGGGCTGTACCCGTGGCACATGGAGGTTCCCGGGCTAGAGGTCGAATTGGAGCTGAAGCCGCTGGCCTACGCCACAGCAATGCAGGATCCGAGCTGCATCTGAGACCTACACCACAGCTCTCGGCAACGCTGGATATTTAACCCACTGAGCAAGGCCAGGGATTGAACCTGCATCCTCATGGATGCTAGTTGGGTTCAGTAACTGCTGAGCCACGACGGGAACTCCAGTTTGTTTGATTTTTAAAATGTCTCTTGAATTCAGCCAGCAGGTTACTTAATAAGAGTTTTCTGTGTTAATATCTTGTTATTCCCTGCCTATGGTTTTACTCTTATCAATGGTGAATTGTCTGTAGGCATCATACAGTTTCTTGCTCCTGTAACTCATCCTTTCCTCAGTTAAAACTTACTCATCTTTAAGACACTGAGTTCAGACAGCTCCTCTAGGAGTCTGTTTTTCTCCGTATTCCTCAGCTCTCCTTCCCTGCCCCATTGATACCTATTTTCTCTGCTTCTGTAATATTTGGGTTATATCTTTACATCCAGCTCAACATGTTTTAATTCTCTGAGTTTGAATTGAATTACTGAATTGAATGACTTTAGGGCCTGTGTTTTAGCCACAGTAATGTGGTATGTGCTCAGTAAATATATATTGTATACTTGAATAAGTGAATATGTAAGCTCTGTCAAGAGAAAATAAGGCCAGGATCTCTGACTTCTTAGAATGAACGCTTTTAGTGGCATAACAGTTTATATAAAGGATGCTTGATGTGAATTCAGGTAAAGGAATTAGTCACCCATAATGTGTATTGGGCTAAAAAAGACAGTTATATGTTTTTTTACTCCTTCGATTAACTGGCCTTTGAAACAATAGGGTAGGCATGCTTGACTTAAGGGGAAAAGATACAATTCTTGAAGTGTATGTGTACAGGGACAAAGCATTTTGAGTGTAGAACACAATACCTATATGTATGAAATGTCCATCACACTTGGAATAGTTACATAATAGTGTAAGGCAGTAACCAGATGTATGGGAATTGTGAGATAAAACTGTAATTGTGTACATAGAAATAGTGATGATCAGTGTGAGGAGAGGCAGTCTTAGTAGAGATTGTTCAGAAGGGTAATTTAAATTAATCCTTGAAAAGTGGGTGTGATTTAGAAAAAGACATTTCATTCACAGAGAAAAGAGTGAGCAAAAGCTTGCTGTTGGATTAATTGAGATTTGAAGAGAACTCTGGCTAGGGTAAGACTTTACATAGTACAGTCTTCTCCAAATTAAGATAACACTGTAGCTTTTTTCCTTTAAGGTATCATGAATATATTCTCATTATAGTTCAGAGACATGACTTTTTTTTTTTTTAAAATAGGAAGAGGCTTTTTATTTTATTTTATTTTATTTTTGTCTTTTTGTCTTTTTTTGTTGTTGTTGTTGTTGCTATTTCTTGGGCCACTCCCGCGGCATATGGAGGTTCCCAGGCTAGGGGTCTAATCGGAGCCGTAGTCGCCGGCCTACGCCAGAGCCACAGCAACACGGGATCCGAGCCGCGTCTGCAACCTACACCACAGCTCACGGCAACGCCGGATCGTCAACCCACTGAGCAAGGGCAGGGACCGAACCCGCAACCTCATGGTTCCTAGTCGGATTCGTTAACCACTGCGCCACGACGGGAACTCCAGAGACATGACTTTTAATGGTTATACCACTCCTACTGTATAGCATAGGGAATGATAATTCAATATTTTATAGTAAACCATAATGGAAAAGAATATAAAAAATATATATGTATAGCTGACTCACTTTGCTTTATAGAAGAAACGAACACACTGTAAATCAACTGTATTTCAATTTTTTTGTTTGTTTTTTGTCTTTTTATGGCTGCACTTGCAGCATATGGAGGTTCCCAGGCTAGGGGTCCAATAGGAGCTGTAGCCTGCAGGCCTACACCAGAGCCACAGCAGTGCGGGATCTGAGCTGCGTCTGCAACCTATATCACAGCTCATGGCAATGCCAGATCCTTAACCTACTGAGAAAGGCCAAGGATCGAACCCTCATCCTCATGGATGCCAGTTGGGTTCGTTAACTGCCGAGCCATGATGGGAACTCCTATAGTTCAATTTAAAAAAATGGTTATACCACTTTGCATCATAGGGATTCTTTATTGATTGAAAACTATCGGACTATGTTGACTTTAAATATAATCATCATTTTCTTTTTCTTGTTCTAGATCAACAATAAGGCTGCCACTGGAGAGGAGGTTCCCCGTACTATTATTGTCACCACACGTTCTCAGTATGGGTTACCAGAAGATGCTATTGTGTACTGTAACTTTAATCAGTTATATAAAATTGACCCTTCTACTTTGCAGATGTGGGCAAATGTGAGTATATGTGGATTCATTATTGTCTAGAGACTCTAAAAGATTCTGTATATAGGCCATCTTGCTGAGGCTGCCCCGCCCACCCCGCCCCACATCTCCATTCAGGAGCTGTTGTGCTCATTATTGTGCTCATGTCTAATCTTCAAGGGTTGTAGATTTTCAGTGATTTTTGATTTCTCCTAGTGGCTAAATGTCACATTATGAACTTTTAGAATTTATGTGTCGAAAAGCAGGGATCAGCAGGCTTTTTCTTAAAAGGCCAGATGGCATAAATACTTTTGGTTTTGCCATCTATACTCTGTCACATCTGTTCACTTCTGCCATTGTACCAGGAAAACACCATATTCATTATGTGAATGAATGAGTGTAGGTGTCTTCCAAGAAATTTTTATCTATGAAGACAGGCAATGTGCCAGATTTGGCTCACAGGCTGTAGTTTGCCAACCCATGGTCTAATCTGATAGCAGAGCTGTTAGGTACATCCGACCCATGTTTAACATCATTCTTCCAATATTGTAGAGTTATAACCAGGAAGGAACTGGTTTATGCCATTACCTTTCAGTTAGTTCATCAGACCAGTTTGTATAAGCAGGACATCTGAAGGTTCTAAACTTTGCTATCTGTATCTGGCTCTTATTCCATAGAGCTTTTTAAAATGGAGATAATTCTTGGTTTTTTTTCCTGATTACTATCTAGTTTTTTATCTGTTTTGTATTTTTAAAGGAGAGAGGAGAGTTGAGAAGCAGCAGCAGAGGAGTACAGATTTATTGTCTCTTAATCTTCACCTCCTCATTAAAAAAAAACCATAAAACCATAAAAAAGCATGTTCATAAGTTCGTGATAAATTTATTTGGCAGCAGAACTGCCTGAACTGAAGTTAGGTTATTTATGGTTCTTTATTTATTCCATTTAGTATGAATATTCCTACATCTTGATGCAAAAATAATATGTTTGTTTACAGGGAGCTCTTGCTGAGAGTGTTATGTAATTTATATTCACTGTACTAGTTTGTTTTTAAAATCTAAAATATTCTAAATTTCTCTCTTTTTTTTTGGCTTTTTTTTAGGGCCACACCTGTGGCATATGGAGGTTCCCAGGCTAGGGGTCTAATTGGCACTACAGCTGCCAGCCTACATCACAGCCACAGCAACACCAGATCTGAGCCGCTTCTGTGGCAACACCGGATCCTTAACCCATTGAGCGAGGGCCAGGTATCGAACCCGCAACCTCATGGTTCTCAGTTGGATACGTTTCTGCTGGGCCACGACGGGAACTCCCAAAATATTCTAAATTCTGAAGTCCATGTTCTGAAGTCCATTGTTCCCGTGGCTTTGAGAGAAGGGATGGTGAACTTTTATGATACATTGAGTAGATGTAGATCTAAATTAGGGGTTGGCAAACTACGGCCTCTGGGCCAAATCTAGTCCACTGCCTGTTTTTGTAAATAAAATTTTATTGATACACAGCCTCACCTACTTATTTAAATATTGCCTATGGCTGCTTTCCAGTGACAAGGGCAGAATTGAATAGTTATGAAAGGGTCCATGTTGGCACCAGAGCCAAAAATAATTTGCTTTCTGATCCTTTACAGAAAAAGTCTGTTGACCCCTGACCTAGATTAAGCAAATAAAGTTTGGCAGGTGTGAGCTAACTTATTTGTTGTGCCATGGTGGGGGATTTACAATTTGAAATGGAAAATTCCTATCTCATGGACCAAAACCACTGCTAGTATCAATTCCCATAGGCCATAGCTGCTTCAGATTTTGCCAGTTAGCAAATTGTTTTGTGTCTGCTTGCATCAGTCTCTCCTTTCTTTGAACTATCTTTGGGGACAGCTAAGCAGAACAGGAACGTATAATTCAGTTGATCTAATTCATCTGTGTGAAGGAAAGACTTAAGTTCACAGTAGGCTGCTATCTGGATGAAAAGAATAGAGTATGGTAGAATTATTAGAAATTAAAGAGAACCTTTCTTGAGAAGGGCAGAAATGATATTCATACCTGTTCTTGTTTTCCCTGTTTTAGATTCTGAAGCGTGTTCCCAATAGTGTACTATGGCTATTGCGTTTTCCAGCAGTAGGAGAACCTAATATTCAACAGTACGCACAAAATATGGGCCTTCCCCAGAACCGCATCATTTTTTCACCCGTTGCTCCTAAAGAGGAACATGTCCGGAGAGGCCAGCTAGCTGATGTCTGCCTGGACACTCCACTCTGTAATGGGCACACCACAGGGATGGATGTCCTCTGGGCAGGGACACCTATGGTGACTATGCCAGGTGAGTTGCTGATAAATCATTGGAATCTTGCTTGTTCTTTTTAAAATCTCCTTGGGGGTCGGCACTTCCAGGTGAAATCATGTATGCTAGAAGCAACATGTAGGGTAAGATGATAGAAAACAAGACTTGTTTAAGTTTGAGCACTCCTCATCTACATTGTGTGGATATTTAACATAAATAATGTTAAACTGTGCTATTTGCATTCTCAGATGTGGAATTACTATCTTTCTTATTGCAGGAGAGACTCTTGCTTCTCGAGTTGCGGCTTCCCAGCTCACTTGTTTAGGTTGTCTTGAGCTTATTGCTAAAAATAGACAAGAATATGAAGACATAGCTGTGAAACTGGGAACTGATCTAGAATAGTAAGTAAACTTTTCCATGAACAAATTATGTGTCGAAGTGAAAGAAATAAGGTAAATTTAGGGAGAATTATATAAAATGAAATCATAAATTAAGAGTAACGCAAAATAAGTGAATTAGTTTTATGCTCTCTGGATGGGAGAAGAGCTTTTGAAACTTTTTTTTTTTTTGCTTTTTAGGGCCGCACCCACGGCATATGGAGGTTCCCAGGCTGGGGGTCTAATCAGAGCTACAGCTGCCGGCCTATGCCACAGCCACAGCAATGCCAGATCCAAGCCGCATCTGCGACCTACACCACAGCTCACGGCAATGCCAGATCCTTAACCCACTGAGTGAGGCCAGGGATCAAAACCGCAACCTCATGGTTCCCAGTCGGATTCGTTAACCACTGCGCCACAGCGGGAACTCCTAAACTTTCATGATGAAGTGATCAATGGGTTTTACTATATAAAGAGTAAATGGCTGAATAAAAGTAAGTCAGGAAGATTAAAAGGCATGTAAATCAACTATACTTCAATAAAAAAATAGAAAAAACGAGGGAAAAAAAATCTTTTTTTCTTATGTCAAATGTTAGTAGCCTGGCTATGTAAAGACTGAAGAATATTTACATTTTAAATCCCTTAGTAGGAAAGTAAACAAGGAAATGACAACTGACTGAAGTAGAAATACAAATAATTAACAAGGAAAAGTTTTAACCTCTGTAGTAGAAATTAAAATAACACTGAAGTATAACCATTATTTGGCTGTAAAATAAAAGATTTTTAGTATGATACCAATGATGAGGGAGCATTGAGGTTCTGGCTTTTCCATACATTAGTGAGTAAATTGGTAGAATCTTTTCCTTGAAGTTTTAAGAGCCTTAAAAAAAAAAAAAAAAGCCAGACCCTCGACCCTAGCAATAACATTTGGGCATAACGTAAATGCCCCTAAATGGGTGGGGATTAGAGAAATGATGCTTAGATAAATGATACTTTATCCATACAGTAAAAGTAGTATTTATCTATTAAGTGAGGTTTATACTTTGAATATTATGGGTGATTTTCTTTTTCCTTGCGGGTTTTTTTTTTTTTTTGTCTTTTTAGGGCTGCACCTGTGGCATGTGGAAGTTCCCAGGCTAGGAGTCAAATTGGAGCTATAGCTGTTGGCCTACACCACAGCCACAGCAATGTGGGATCCAAGCCATGTTTGCGACCTACACCACAGCTCACGCTGGATCCTTAACCCACTGAGTGAGGCCAGGGATCAAACCCGAGTCTTCATGGATACTAGTCTGGGTTTGTTACCGCTGAGCCACAATGGGAACTCCTGTTTTTCTTTTTATCTGAGAAGTAGCATATTATGTAGAAGTTGAAAGAAGCACCCTCTTTGAGTAAGACTGCTTGGGTTTGAATACAGGCATTCCCACTTAACAAGCTTTGTGACTTTAGACAAGTTAGTTTCTATGTGCCTTGGTTTTTCCATCTGCAAAATGGAGATAAATGATAGCACTTGCCTTGCAGAGATGTTGTGAGGATTAAAAAACGGTGTTCCATGTGAAGTACTTGTAACAGTTCTTGGTACATAGGAAGCCTTCAACGGATGTATGTTAAGCATTTATTTTCAAAATTTTCTCCATTGAACATCATATACAGCTAAGAAAAACGAGTGAAAAATTTGATCCCAGGCATTAAAAAAATTAAGATACATGTCTATCCTGGAGATAACTAAAAAATAATTTAGTGGGGTTTTTTTCTTTTTTGGAACTTTGTTGATTTTATACAATACTTTCCCCCAACATTTTTTGTTAGGAAAACTTTTCAGTTTTGCAATAAATACTTATATACCTACTGCCTAGATTCCATCACTAATATTTTAGTATACTTTATCACATTTATTCCATTAATTATTTCTGTATCCACTTAGTAATTCATTTCGTTTGAAGACATCAGTATTATTTTCCCTAGATACTTCAGAATGGACATTATTTGCTAGAGTTTAATATTTTTTTCTTTTGAGGCAGAATTTATGTACAGTGTAATATTAATTGAGATTTGAGAAATATCTGTATAACCTAGACAAGATAAAGAACATTACAATCACTATAGAAAGCTCCTTCACTCCCCTTCTCAGTTGGTCTTCACCAACCCTCAGAGACAACCACTGTTGTGAATTTTTTTTTGGCAACTATTTAGTTTTGCCTTTTTAGAACCTTATACAAAGGGAATCATATAGTATATACTCTGAAGGCTTCTTTCACTCAGGATGATGTTTTTGTTTTTGTTTTGTTTTTTCGAGATTCATCCATGTTGTTGGCTCGTATTAGTAGTTCATTCCTTTTTCTTGCTAAGTAGTATTTCATTTTATGGATGCACCATAGTTTAACCATTCTTTTACTGACATATACAGAACTTAAAAAAGAATGTAAAAGTATTTTTATTTGGTAGATAACATTAATATGGTCATGTTTGCATTGAGGCCAACAGCTTAATTGTTTTTAAAAATGTACAGGAATATTCCAGCTTGTGGTTCTAAAGTAGTAATTTTCTCCATGTAAGAAGAGCGTTGTGACAAATGAGATATATATTCAGAGTGGGAATGGAGAGAGAATTTTTTCCCCTTGTTCCCAGAAGAATTGATTGCTGCTTTTCCTGTTTGCGAACAGAATCATAGTCTTGGTGACATTAGGAACACTTTTTAAAAATATCTAAAAATAAACAACTCAGTTCATGTATAAGTGGATAATTATGGCGGTAGACATACTGCATTTTTTTTCCCCTTGAGTGTTTTTCCTATTTCATTAAAATATTCATAAAATGAATACTTTGTCTTATGTTTGTGCCTTAGCTATTCTAAGTGATGCCTCCATGAACATCTTTGCATGACCAGGTGTGTCTGCATCTCTGATGGTTTTTTTTTTTTTTGTCTTTTTGCCATTTCTTGGGCTGCTCCCGCGGCATATGGAGGTTCCCAGGCTAGGGGTCTAATTGGAGCTGTAGCCGCCAGCCTATACCAGAGCCACAGCAACGCAGGATCCAAGCCACGTCTGCGACCTACACCACAGCTCACAGCAACGCCAGATCGTTAACCCACTGAGCAAGGGCAGGGACCGAACCTGCAACCTCATGGTTCCTAGTCGGATTCGTTAACCACTGAGCCATGACAGGAACTCCTGATGGTTTGTTTTGAATAGATTTTAAAGTGTCATTGATAGGTCGTTGGGTTATGGACATTTATGGCTCTTCATAGACACATTGTTGAATTGCTTATTAAAAGGGTGAACAGTTTACATTCTAACGAGAAGTACATAAGAATAGACGTGTCATTGCCAAGTTTTATTTTTTTAAAGGTAGAAATAAGATGAAATAGAGAAAGTGTGGCATCTCTTAGATATACTTCTTTTGGAAAGAACTAAATTTTATCCGAGGATGTGGACGTGAACTTGATTATAAGTGTTTAACATTATGTTAGCTGTGACCTTTCCCTTTTTCAGCATTGAGGTAAGGTGGGGGGGACAATCAGAAGAGAAAATGGTGTACATTTGGTCATATACTTTACCACAAAGCTGTATAGGTCTTTTTGGGGCTAGTTCTGAGTTTCTACTCTGATTTGTAAACTTGGCTCTTTTTTTCTTACCCAGCCTGAAGAAAATTCGTGGCAAAGTCTGGAAGCAGAGAATATCTAGCCCTCTGTTCAACACCAAACAATATACAATGGAACTAGAGCGGCTCTATCTACAGATGTGGGAGCATTATGCAGCTGGGAACAAACCTGATCACATGATTAAGCCTGTTGAAGTCACTGAGTCGGCCTAAATAAAGACTGTGCACAGGAAAATTACCCCTATACCTGAGCCTCAACCTTCTGGGGGAAAGGGAACCTAGATAATGTACTTTTTACTTATCTGTACAGTATCATGTTGCAGATGGGTGACAAATAATGATAATAGAATAGCACAGCCAGACTTGCTTCCTGCATGATAGGGAGAGACACAAGAGATGGGAAACTGCTGTTCCACAAGGAGTCTCCATAGAATTTTGCAGCAACCAGGTGGTGCATAGGTCTGGAAGGTCTGATCTCCCTGGGTCTTCCATGGGATGGTTAGTGTGGAGGGGAGATAGAGATTGTCCAGCCGTTTTGTGATTCCATGGATTGATCGAGTCTTCTGAATTAATTTTTTTCTTTATATTTTGGGTATTGGAGCTTTTAAAAATGTTTGGTTTCAGGTATTTTTATTCATGTGAAGTGTATATGATTCTCTTGAGATAAGGTTTTAAGCTAAAATGTTTCTTGTTTTAGTTTCTGAACTCTACAGATCATTGGGGACTTTGCTGGTGTAGTCTTTTTATAGGTTTTATAAACCACTTGAGCCTATATCAGTCGTTTTAGTGTCTGACATAATATTTGGAGGTATCAGTGCTTTGTTGGTTAGGTGATTATCTTTTTTCTGGTCCATTCTTTCCCCCCCTCCCCCCACTTTAAAATTTCTCCTGTAACTTGGCTAAAAAACCAAGTTTGATTGAAAATCTCCCAGAGTGTTTCTTTTAAACACATCATCTGGTGCCAAATGAAAATTCTTAGAGGAGTGATTATTAATTATGAAGGGCACAGTTGTGGTACTGTTGTTGATGTTAATAATATAGATTTTCTGGCCTAGTTTTTGACCTATTTCACCAGTGTTTTACCTTTGACTGCCCCTCTATGCTGCTTCCAAAAATGATAGTGTGTGATAAGATTTTTACCTTCATTTCTAAAGTTTGTTTTTTTTTAAGTGAGTCCTGTTCTTCCTATTTCTTTCAGCAGAAATGAAATCCCAGGTAAGTATAAGTATTCAATATTTGATCAGTAAGTCACAGTTATCTCCAATACATTAAATAACTTTCTTCAAAAAACATGTCATAGGTTAAAAGCTCTGAAGGACCAGCTATGTATATGACTAATTATTTTTCAGATCTTCTAGGGTATTATATATAATAACTGTCTTCTGGACTTGGTCTTGAAGTCTGTACGGATTCAGCCTCAGTAGTATCGAACTGCACTGCTACTTGGTTTGGAGTACAAATTAGACTTTAGCCCTCCTGGAGCATGAGTTCTTGGTATGAAAAACCATAGGAATAAAATTACTGAATTTCAACAAAGGATCGAGGGCTTGAGGCCTAAACAAGCCAACATAAGAATATATGTTTTGTCTTGCTGTACTGCACATAATGCTATCCAGTAACAGATAATTTTTTGTCTGCTAGTAGTAGTCTAGATTATGTCTTTCCAAAGCGCTGAGGCAGTGCACCTATTCTGTAGTTGCAGCTGATGCCTGAATGTATCCTAGCTGACAAATTATTGATTAATAAGAACTTGAATTTCTGAAGGATTCTTACTATTAACCAAAATCTGAGCAAGGAGTCTTAAATGTAATTCTTAGCCAGAATTACATGTTAATGAACTGTGTACCTTTTAACAATGTAAATCAAGAAACATCAGTTTAGGGATTTTTTTAATTTATTTTTTACCTGATTAAAATATCAGTTAAAGGTTGCCGGCTTGGTTGCAGATAAACCAACGTTTGAAATTCACAAAACTACTTAATGTGGAATAGGATAATATACTTCCAACGCCCTCAAGGCTGTGATCTTAACAGCCATTTTACATAGCACATCATTCCTCCTATAGGGATGAACCTTTTCCTGGCACGAAAAGTAGCCGCTCTGGTTGAAGCTTTGCTTATTGTAACAGGCTTTTGTTTCCAGGTAACATGTCTGTGGAAGACTTAATTCTGAATAGAGATATAGATATTACTGGAAACTGTTTTTTCTATTATACTCTGCTTTATCAAAAAAGTAAAACATTTAAATTGTGCTACAGAAATTCAGATGTTGTCTTGCGATCTTTAAACAATAAATGAATGATTTGCCCTTAATATGGCTGATGTATTTTTTGTTCTGTTAAATTGAACGTTGGACAGAATAATAAAGTCTTCCAATGATGAAACCTACATTTGAACAGCTCGAAACAACAAAAGGACCAGATTTCCCTAGTGCAGCTGTGATACTAAGAATTATTTTCTTTTCTCAGCCAAGTGTGGTCAGGTTGGTATATGATCCATTAAGACTTGACAGTGCCTGAGACTCCCAGTACAGCCATTGGAGCTTGTTCCTGCTTTGCTTGTGCTCTTTCTGGCTTCTTCATCTACCCATGTCGACTCATTCTTTATGTGGACCATTTCTTCCCACTCTGTATGAGGATTGAACTCAGCCACAGGTATAAGGGAGGACCAGAGCATCAGGGACCATAGCAGGCTGTTGAGCTGCCTGTTTTCTCAGAGATATAAATGAATATTTTCCCATAAAATTTCAGGTAATTTAAACCCCAAGTTCTGTGGATTGTGACCCTCGAAGCCCTAATGTGGATTAGTGGGGGTTTTTTTGGAAGATGGAGCAAGAAAGGTGTCCAGTATACTAGGCACAAATAAGTTCTTTCCCTCACCCTCCTCTATTTGTTAGGAATCTGCATTGTTTATTTCCAGTCTACTTCAGCTTTTCTTGCCCTCAGTCTAAAGAAGTTGCTTATTCGATTCCAATGCTAAACCCACTCTTTACTTGAAGCACATGCCTCTTAATATTAACTATAGCTAATGTTCAGTTTCTTTGCTCAAACCTCTGAGGCACACAGTTATGTGACCTCCATTCTTACGAAAGAGGCTTGTCGAGGTAAACTGGCAAGTTTGTTGTAAGGGATAAAGGGTATGATAAGCCCTTTTTATCCAATTCCCTATCAACTCAGAAAGTACCTTCATATATGTGGGCAATTTGGTGCTTAAGGCTAACTAGTGCTGCTGGAATTTGAATTTCAGTATTCTGTCACTTTCTAGCTGTGTGACCCCTGTAAAGTGAGAGTGCTAATATTGCCTAAAACTTTTTAAAGTGTCAGGATTAAATCCGTGTAAAACTCTTGGAAAAGTGCCTAGCACGAAGTAAACTCAGTGTTATTAACGTTTTAAAATGCAGGGACGTTTAATTTGTATTCCGTTGGCCACATGCTTAAATTATGAGGTGTATGGTTTTTTGCCAGAGAAACGGGCACAATCTAGAAAGCATTCGCTTCCCCCCCATTTGTTTTTCTTGGTGTATCAGGAGCTGCTGCCAAAAGCTTCAAGTAACTCCTCTTTATCTCCAGGGTTCGGAGGGTTCTGGTAGCAAACATCATAGTTCAGTGTTGCCAGGCACTTTTGGGTAGTTGCCTCTTATCTAGGGGTCTGACCCTCCCCCGCAGCCCCGTGTCACGGAGTTTGGTGTTTGGAAGGAGGCAAACGGATTTAGACGTTTGGGTAATTCAAGCAAAGAATGGGGCTCGCTTATCCAAGTCCTCACAAGGATGAAACTTTGTTGAGGATTTGGCTCGGTTTTTTCCTGTCACCCAAACATTAATTTAGGGCTCTCCAAACTCTAGAGACAGGCTTGGGGCCCAGCCCTCTGCGTGAAATGGCGTTTTCGGGACAAATAAGCGACACCCCGTGGAAGTAATCGACTTCATTCCGGAAGCGCTGTGAGGCGCTAAGTTTGAGTTCAGAGCCATGCAGTTTGGATCACACTGTGATAGGTGGGTACAGAGAGGGCGGGAATACGTCAGTTCCCACCTCCCGCCTAGCTGGGCTGGGCGCTATAAAAGGGCTCACGCTTGGCATCCCTCACAATTGCTCCGGACCTTGCACACCTTACACTCCCAGTAGGAGGCGATCGGTGATCGGCAGGGCCAGAGGCGGCAGAATTAGGTAGGTGAAGGGAGGGTACTGAAGCAGGAGCAGTCTTGAAGCTCATCCTATTCGAGCAGATTTAATTAAAGTCAGGACCACCATAAGCCTTGGACACTGACTTGCTATATGAACCTTGAGACTGAGATTTTGACAAAATATCTTGCCTGTTTCCACTTCAAGCTTTTAGAGGAAGGAATTTGTGTGTGTGTGTCTCTGCGTGTATATTATATTAGTGATATTAACTCCACTAAAGCAAAAATGGGGACTGGGGCCTGAGGGAGTAGAGGCCTAGGAAGTGGTGTGCACTTTTGAGGGGGCGGTTGTCTAGGCCTGAGTGGTGGAAGGCTGACTGGCTGATAGAGGTTGGAGTAGGGTATGGAAATAGGGGCAGATGGAGGGTGGGTGGGTGGGGGGTCGACGCCTGAACAGCTAGGGGAGAGAGGTGGGTGTGAGAAGGGTGAGTGGAGGAGTCAAGGCCTGATTGGTTCAAGGCTGGCTGGGGATGCTGGGAGGTGAGGTGTCGGGGAGAGGTCTAGGCCTGTTGGTGTGAGACCTTCTGGGGAGAGGAGGGGGTTGGGGGTGGAGGAGTCGAGGCCTGATTGGCGCCAGACTGATAGGGGGTGGCCGGAGGTGAGATGGGGGAGGGGTCTAGGCCTGTTGGTGAAAGATGTCCTGAGGAGAGGAGGGGGGAAAGGGGGGATAGTTGGTAGGGGGAAATGGGGGAGTTGAGGTCTGATCCCGTCCAAGACTGACTAGAGGTGGTGACAGGTGAGATAGTGAGGAGCCTAGGCCTGATAGTGCAAGACTAGCTCCAGGCAGGAGTCTAGGCCTGTCGAGGTAAGATCTGAGGTAAAATCTCCCGAGGAGAGGAGGCGGGAGCAAGGGGGCGGAGGCTTGGGGTGGGGTAAGTGGGGGTGTTGAGGCCTGATTGGTGCAAGACTGGCTGGAGGGAGGAGGGGTCTAGGCTTGATTGGTGCAAAACTAGGGGTGGAAGGGGAAGGGGAGGGAGAGGGGGAAGGGGAGGGAGAGGGGGAAGGGGAGGGAGAGGGGGAAGGGGAGGGAGGGGGGGAGAAGGCATATGATGTTGAGTGGAGGGTTCCAGGCCTGATAGGTTAAGGCTGGCTGGGGCAGAAGGTGAGAATAGGACGATGGAGGTGTTGGGGGAGAGTGACCTGATCCCCAGTGGGAATGGGAGGATGTGAGGGATAGTGTGGGGTGGTGTGGTCTGGTCTGTGTAAGTGGCTATAAGCAGGAGTAGGGAAGTGGAGGAGGGTAGAGGGGTGGAAGCCTGATAGATGGAAGACTTCCTTGGGGCGTGAGGTGGAAGTAGGAGGAATGAAGATGTGGGAAGAGGGGAGGGCAGGGTGTGATGTGAGGAGTGTTGTGGGCAAAAGACTGAGTAATGCCTGCTGAAGCCTTGCAATGGGGAGAAAGTTTATCTGGGGGCTAATGAATGAATGAATGAATGTCCTCCTTGCACATCTCTTATAACAGGTAGTGCTTGAGGTGGCTGCAAAGAACCTTGGTGGGGCAAGGTAGGAGAGGGGTACCACCGTTGTCTCTAGTTTTCTCCATCGAGGAAAGATTGGCAACAAACAAATTTAAATACTTCTCATTTCATAGAGCAGAGTTTTGGCTTTAAATTACGGTGAAGAATCTGCTCAAAGGTAAATGCACAATGTAGAAATGTCTAATTGGTTCCAGTGTTCTTTAAAAAGTTTAGCCTTGTCCTGACTACAGACATGGACATATCCGAAGCAGAGGCTGGCCATTCGAAGATCCAGGATGATGATTGGTGAGATTTGAAAAATTCTGTTTTCTTTTAGCTTAGTCCTACTCTGTTGGCAAAAGGATTTTCTCAAAATTATGTTTATTTCATTTAGAGTCTACTTGGTTAGTCATAAAATGAGAATTGTGAAAAGGGATCTTGGAATCGTAGGAGTCCAGTCTCCTATCCAACACATGAATCCAGCTCTTTTCATGGCCAGGAGTGTACAACAACAGAATGCATTGTTGAATATGTGTAATTTTAGAATTTTTTTTTTTTTTTAGGGCTGCATTTGGGAGTTCCCAGGCTAGGGGTCGAATTGGCTGCCGGCCTACACCACAGCTCATGGCATGCTGGACCCTTAACTCACTGTACCACGAGGGAACTTCCTAAAAAAATTTTTTGGTGATACCCAGAGTTGGCAAATTTGTAGGTAAATTTCATGCAGTCATGGGGGGTACTATGAATTGTTGCAATGTTTCTAGAGGGCAATCTGGCAATATCAAAATTTTAAATGCCCACATCCTTTGGCCCAGGAATTTCACTACCAGGACTTTTTCTTTCACTTTTAGAACTGTTTTAATTTCTGTTTGCATATACTCACATATATGTAAGTGCATAAATGTGGTTGTATCACACCTGCTGTTTTTGTAGGTCACTCTTATTTTCTCTTGACTCCTTTCCCCCTTCTCCCATGTCCCTTCTTCCTGTAACTCATGCTCATTGGATCATATACAGTCATATGCAGGCTGTTTTTTGGTCTTTGTTCAGTTCTGTGGGTGAAGGACATATCACAAGGATGTACATTGTAGTATTGTTTGTAATAGCAGATGTTCAGAAGGAATTTAAATATACCCAAGGGTATAATTGAATAAATTATGATTCTTCCAAAAAATGTGATAAGAGCTATATGTACTGATAATGGAAATACTAAGATGTATAAAGTCAAAAACTGCAAGCTGTGAGTTCCCATCATGACTCAGCGGAAATGAATCTGTCTAGCATCCATGAGGACGCAGGTTCGATCCCTGGCCTCACTCCGTGGGTTAAGAATCCGGCATTGCCGTGAGCTGTGGTGTAGGTCGCAGACTCGGCTTGGATCTGGCGTTGCTGCTGTAGCTGTGGTGTAGGCTGGCAGCTATAGCTCTGATTCTACCCCTGGCCTGGGAACCTCCATATGCCGCAGGTGCGGAACTAAAACAAACAAAAAAACCAAAACTGCAAACTGCAGAACAACCCAAATATTTATAAGAAAAAAAGCTTTGTGTACCTGACTTGTGCTGATATGTGCTTATGCTTAAGAATTTTCTAGAAGAATAAATAAGAAACATCATCTATCTCGAGATTGGGACTGTTGGAAGAACAGGGACAAAGTGTTCTTTACTCCTATTTTCAGTGTGTTTTTATCAGTCACAAAACTATCTGGTAAACATTATTTCATGATAGTCATTAAAATGGGGGGATTAGCAAAAGAATGTAGCAAATATTTGGAAAATGTACATCTTAAGTAATAAGAAATGCTAATTAAAAAATAATTTACCTCTTAAATTAGCAAATATTAAATATTTAATCCTATTATAGTAATTTTCCTGACATTGTAAACAGACCTTTGGAAACAATTAATCAGATGTACCAAGAGCTATAAAATTGGTCATACTTTCGATTGAATAATTCGGCTTCTGGGAGTCAATCAGTCCTAGAAAAATCCAATTTATGAAAGTAAATGCCCAAAGATACTAGTTGTGGCATTCACCTAAAGAATCAAAGTAATGTGTGTGTGACCAAAAATGCACAAGGTAAAGTCTGAGCTCTCTCCATGGCCCTCAGTTACTTGCCCCAAATAGGGAGTGCCCAGGGCACAGGGTTGGCATTAGTTCTCTCAAGAAGTAAGCAGACATATTCTGGCTTATTAGCCCCTTGCAAAGTTGGCTAACAGGAGTTACTTCTCTAGCATTTGATGAAGAACTGAGAAACCTGAATTCCTGAAGCTACAGATGCAAAGACCAGATGCTGGATTTCTGGTTGGAGACTGCCCTTGAGGGTGGGCAATGACCTTTCAGTCTCTCTACCCACCCTTGCTGCAAGTCAGGACCATTATGTTCTAAGATCTGGGCCTTATATATTCATTAATGCAGATGATATTGTTAGTTGTTTGTTTTTACTTTGGGCTGACCCTGTACCTCAAACCTTCACATAGATGGGCACGTATACATAATTAATTTTTCAGGTGGAGAAAAATATTACTAGTTTTTAAAGGCAAAAAAATCCTTTAAAAACAAGATTCTATGGGGATATGTATGAGTGGGAGGGTGGAAAATAATAAGAGGGGTCCTGGGAACCACTTTTTGAGATTCATTCCTTTATTCAACAATTTTTTTTTGTCTTTTTGCCTTTTCTAGGGCTGCTCCCGTGGCACATGGAGGCTCCCAGGCCAGGGGTCTAATCGGAACTGTAGCCGCTGGCCCACGCCAGAGCCACAGCAACTCGGGATCCTAGCCACGTCTGCAACCTACACCACAGCTCATGGCAACGCCATATCCTTAACCCACTGAGCAAGGCCAGGGATCGAACCCACAACCTCATGGTTCCTAGTCAGATTCGTTAACCACTGAGCCATGACAGGAAGTCCAACGAATATTTGTTGAGTACTTACTTTCTACTGAACAATATGAAGCAGATACACTTCCAAATCCTTGCCTAACTTACTGCTTGGGATGGGAGATAGAAGCATATAAATAGGCGGTAACAGTATAATGTAATAAATGCTCTGTTGGGGGAGAAGTACATGATCCTATAGGATTTTATTTTCACAATAACCCTATGAAATAAATGGGTCTTTTACAACTGAGGCCCAAGAGTTTGATTTACAGAAATCTAGGTGAGAAGTGATGGAGGTTTAGAGTAGGGTAGTGATAGTGAAGTTGGAGATATTCAGATGAATATAGAATATATTCATAGGTTCAATTCAGAGACTTTCCCCTCATGTTTTAACATTTCTGAGATTGAGATGAATCATATGTTTGATAGCATGTCAGCATTTGGTAGTGTTTTTCCTTTTCTTAGAGGTACATATGATAAGGTCTTAGATTAGAAGAAAAACACTCTAGAATTAGAGCCAACAGGTCTTGCTGATGGATTGGGTGTGAGAGGTGAGAGAAAGAGCAAAATCAAGGGTAACTCCTAAATTTGTGGTTTGTGTTACTGGTTGGATGGTGGTGCCACTGACTAAGACTGTAAAAGGGTAGGATGGAGGGGGAAAATCAAGAGATTATATTGGTGGGAGTTCCCCTTGTGGCTCAGCAGGTTACAAACCCAACTAGTATCCGTCAGGACACGGGTTCGATCCCTGGCCTTGCTCAGTGGGTTAGGGATCCAGTGTTACTAGGTCGCAGATGCGACCTGGATCCTGCATTACTGTGGCTATGGCGTAGGCCGGCGGCTGTATCTCTGCTTCGACTCCTAGCCTGGGAACCTCCATATGCCTCAGGTGCGGCCCTAAACACACACAGCACACATATACACATGAGAAAGATCTATGTTAACCATGTTATGTTTTAAGTACCTAGTTAATGTCCAAAATGTCACATAGATAGTTGGAGTTCAGTGGAGAGTTCAAGGCTAGAAATATAAAATTGGGGGACATGGGGTCTAGGGATAGTAGAATGAATGACCCAGGAGAGAGGGGACAGTAATGCAGCACACCATGGAAGCTGGTGTGAATAAGTTCCTTGAGAAGGCTAGTGGGGGATAAGATCCAAAGTGTAAGGGAGGGTGTGGCCCGAGATAGTGGTGGGGACTTTGTGTTCCATGTTAAGGCAGAGAGCTGGATGTACTTACAGATAGGTCTGTAGATTTGTTGGTGGGAGGGTGAGGGAGTTCTGTTCTGATTGCCTCTATTTTCCCAGTGATTTATGAGACAAGGTCAGTAAGAGAGCGAAGGAGGCTTTGGCATTTTGAAGGCAGAAGTGCTACTGAAATACATAATGCAAGGGGTGGGGCACTGGTTTTCCCTGAGCAAGTGAAATCTAATTAGTACCTTCTGATGCCCACAGACTAGTCTTTTTTAGCCCAATATTCTTTGTTTTTTTGTTATTACTACCACAAATGTGGCATGCCGAAATCCTGTATTTTAAAAATTACCCTGTTAGGAGTTCCTGTTGTGGCTCAGTGATTAATGAATCTGACTAGCATCCATGAGGACACAGGTTTGATCCCTGGCCTTGCTCAATGGGTTAAGGATCCAGCATTGCCATGAGCCATGGAGTAGGTTCCAGACGCGGCTCGGATCCTGTGTTGCTGTGGCTGTGGTGTAGGAGAGCAGCTACAGTTCCGATTAGACACCTAGCCTGGGAACCTCAATATACCGTGGGCGTGGCCCTAACAAGAAAAAAAAAATTACCCTATTAGACTTAGTTTAAAATAATCAGGTCCAAAAAGCAAATGGGTCAATTAGCGGACTGGCTATTGTGGATGCTCTATAAATGGTGAATCAGTGAATGAATGAACCCTGGATGTACCCATAATATTTAGTTAGCACATGTTTATTAAGTTTCAAATATTACCAGAAGAGGAGCTCCTGCTGTGGTGCAATGGGATCCACAGCCTCTTGGGAGTTCTGGAATGTGGGTTCAATCCCCGGCCTGGCACAGTGGCTTAAGGATCCTGTGTTGCCACAGCTGTGGCTTAGTTCGCTCTAAGATCTTGTGGCTATGGCTCAGGTCTGATCCCTGGCCTGGGAGCTCCATATTGGAGTGGGGCAACCAAAAAAAAAAAAAAAAAAGAAAAAAAATTAACCAGAAGAATACAGGCCCAGGTAAAAATAAGCAACACAGAAGCAGTTAAAAGTGTGAAAGTCAGCCAGCCTACTCTCACACATACACTCTTTCCCATTCTTTCTTGAGAGAATAATTAATAAATTGGTATTCTTCTATATCTTTTTTTGTAGTCATATAAAAAGTGTCCAAAATCTTAATGGCTTATGGCTTCAGTTTTAAAGGGGAGATCTTTGGGTACTTTAAAGTTTTTGAGGGTTTTTGTTTGCTATATCTTCCAAGCTTTCTTAGGCCTTTGATGATAAGAGTTCTGGTTAAGCCAACTGACTTTTCCTAGGTGCATATATTTTCTACTAACACTGACATGAGGCTTGAAACACTTTCTAGAGACTTGTACTCCTGGTTGTAAATTTTACTTGGAAAAGGTATCTAAAATCTGCCTCTATTTTGACCACCTAATTCTTACTTATTGCTGTCCTTGGACTTTTTCACTTTCCTGTGTGTTACTAGCCAACCTGGGGTTTGATATTTTCTCTTTAGGGATTAGAGTGGGATTCTCTGTTGTGTCATGTTTCTGATCCCTAATTTCTTTTGCCTGACCTCTTTAAAAATTGTGTGTGTGTGTGCAACACAAAAGTATGTAAAAAGATGAAGTATAAGCTACATTTTAGTTTGCATATAGTGCTATATATTGAAAATAGGTTTCAAGATAACCAAGATCATATTTTGACCCATACTTAGGAAACCAAGAGATTTCTTTTTTGATTAAAAGAAAAACCTTGGAGCCTACTACTGAATAAATCCAGTATCCAGTGATCAGTAAATGAATAGGAAATTTAATCAAGGGGGTGAGCTGACATGTGTCTTGAAAGACTGTATATAAAAGACTGTATAGGGGTTCCGGTCGTGGCTCAGTGGTTAACGAATCCAACTAGGAACCATGAGGTTGCGGGTTTGATTCCTGACCTCGCTCAGTGGGTTAAGGATCTGGCCTTGCCGTGAGCTATAGTGTAGGTCGCAGACGCGGCTTGGATCTGGCATTGCTGTGGTTGTGGTATAGGCCGGCAGCTGTAGCTCCAATTCAACCAGTAGCCTGGGAACCTCCATATACCTCGGGTGCGGCCCTAGAAAAGGCAAAAAAAAAAAAAAAAAAAGACTGTATATAATCAGTCCAGTAATCAACCTCAAGGCTAAAATAAAAGTCCAGGAGTTCCCGTCATGGCTCAGTAGAAAAGAACCCAACTAGTATCTATGAGGATGAGGGTTCAATCCCTGGCCTCGCTTAGTGGGTTAAGGATCTGGCGTTGCTGTGGCTGTGGTGTAGGCTGGCAGCTACAGCTCCAATTCAACCTGTAGCCTGGGAGCCTTCATATGCCATGCCTGTGGCCCTAGAGAGACAACAAAACAAAATAAAAGTCCACAAGAAGTGGTTAATGTTAACTTTTTGTAGGTAAAACCATATAAATATTATGGAAAACCTTGTCAATGTGTAAAACCATATAAATATATGCCCAGCTTATAGCTATTAGGCCCACTTTCTTCAGCACTTTTGTTTCCTCTGTTAGCTGTATGTCACAATCATTCAGGATAAGATTACCTATGAATGGGTCCTAGAATGGAGCCTGGCTTCAGCGCTGAAGTGATGCTTATTGCAGTATGACTTTGCTGAGCTGGATTTTGGATCCCTCTAAATCATCATGAATGGCTAATAATGGGATGTCCAGTCAGCTGCTGTCCAGTGAGCTGAAGGATCCCCAGCTGGAATGTGCTTTGGGGTCACCTCAGATAGTAAAGCTGTCCCTCAGTATCCATGGGGAATTGCTTTCAGGACCCACCTAGGGTACCAAAATCCTCAGATGCTCAAGCCTCATATACAAGGTGGTGTAGTATTTGCGTATAACCTACGCACATCCTCCTGTATACCTTATATCATCTCTAGACGACATATGATACCTAGTACATTGTAAACACTATGTAAACGGGTGACATTGCGTTGCAAATTCAGCTTTTGCTTTTTGGAACTGGCTGGTATTTTTTTTTTTTTCCCCTCAAATATTTTCAATCTGAGGTTGGTTGAATCAGCAGATGCTGAACTCGTGGATACAGAGGGCCAACTGTACTGTGAAGTTCTAAACAACAGGCCAAGCAGGCAGATGAGTGCAAGGGCCTCTGGCAAATTGTGAGGCAGAGAAGCAAGGGGCCCAACACCGTGGTTCAGTACAGAAAACACTTGCAGTTTTGAAATCACGCTTTGTTCGCTCCCCAAGAAACATACTTCAGCATTTGTCTGTTTACCTAAAGAGCAATCCATAAGTAGACCCTCTTCAAGCTGTAAAACCCCAAAAGATGCCCCCCTTGCTCTTTTGTCCCAATTTTTTGGGGGGGTCTTTTTTCTTTTTAGGGTTGCACCTGCAGCATATAGAAGTTCCAAGGCTACAGGTCAAATCAGAGCTGTAGCTGCCGGCCTCCAACACAGCCACAGTAACTCGGGATCGGAGCCGTGTCTGCGACCTACACCACAGCTTACTGCCACGCCGGATGCTTAAACCACTGAGTGAGGCCAGGGATTGAACCTGCATCCTCATGGTTACTAGTTGGGTTTGTTAACCACTGAGCCATGACAGGCATTCCCATCCTTCTGATTTTTAAGTGTAATCTCTGCATCCTCAGGTCGTTTTCCCTGTGGTCCCATTCTCAGAATTCACTTTCCTGTCTTTAAATTGAAATCTATCACTTGGCAGAAAACCGATAGCTAATGATACTCAACTGACATTCTTCTCTTGTCTTTGTGTAGTAGAGGATAAGCAGCTTGTGGCTTCTAATTTTTCTTCCCCTCCCCTATTGTGATCTTTATTTCAGAAGCCCTTAAAACTTTTTTGCATGTCAGAAACTCTGATTGGCGGTTCTCTTCATTTGAGATTTTTTTTTTCTTTTTAGAGCTGCACTTGCAGCATGTGGAAGTTCCCAGGCTAGGGGGTGTCGAATCAGAGCTGCAGCTGCTGGCCTACACCACAGCCACAGCAACACCAGGTCCGAAGCACATCTGAGACCTATGCTTTGGTTTATGGCCAATACCAGATCCTTAACCCAGGCAAAGGATCGAACCTGCATTCTCACGGACACTATACTCACTGAGCCACAATGGGAACTCCTCATTTGAGATTTTTGACGTTTGATTACTTATAATGTTAGTAGCCTTCCTTTAAAACAGAATGTATTTTGTTTTGCAGTTACATTCTCACTGTGGACTCAAGCAGTGATGAAGAACTTGACTGCTGTAAGTAGAGTCCACTCAAAGCAGTAATTTAGAGTATAACTTAGCTGTGTCTTTGTAGAGATGACTGAAATGTGATTTGGGACATTGGGTATAAGCTGTCCTAGGTTTGTCTCCTCTAGGGCTCTCTCTAGATTGGTGAAATGAAGTTTATTCCCCTCCTGTGAGGAGCAGAGGAAGTTCTTTGTGTGCTTCCTTTCCAATTTGCTTCCTTTTCTTTGTTCATTCTAAGTCTCCTTATTTTTATTTCCTCTGTCTCTCGTGGGAGATGTAACAGTCCACCTTAAATTTTAACCAGCTCTGATATATGGACTTCGGTTTTGGGGAGTTAAAGACATGGGTAACCAGGTTTTATTATTCTCCAGATGCTTTCTGATGCCTTCTTTTCTTTCTCTGATTTAGTTGTGTCTGGCATGAACGTGCAGACAGGAAACATCAGGTGAGTAGGAGAATTAGTGAAATTTGACTTTTTTTTTTTTTCTTTTTAGGGCTGCACCTGTGGCATATGGAAGTTCCCAGGCTAGGGGTTGAATTGGAGATGTGACTGCCACAGCCTAGCAATGTGGGATCTGAGCTGCGTCTGCAACCTACACCACAGCTCGTGGCAACACCAGATCCTTAACCCACCGAGCGAGACCAGGGATCAAACCCAAATCCTCATGGATACTAGTTGGATTCGTTTCTGCTGCACCACAGCAGGAACTCCCAAATTTGACTTTTTTGAATGAATGATGTTCTGGGTAAGAAGATTTAAGAATAAACATCACATTTCTGTGTGAATACTATGTTCAAGGTCATAGTGGATGTTTGATTTCACAAACCAAGTTCAAAATATTAGACTCCTTATCCCTGGTCCATTATCTAATTGGTCAGTTTCTTCTTCAGAATGTTTCTCTGAACCAAACCTTAGCCGGGACTGAACCCATGCCACAGTAGCAACCTGAGCCACAGCAGTGACAGTGCCAGCTCCTTAACTCACTGGGTCACCAGGGAACTCCAGCAAGAGCTTTTTTTCAGTGGGCTCCTCACCTTGATTTCTTCCTCCTCTGATCCAATCTGTATCCCACTTCCAAATTAATCTCCCGAGGCACTGCTTTGACTATATTGATTCTCTCTTCAACTTGTTTATCATACAAAAATCAAACTGTTAAGCCCAGTAGTTAAAGTCCTCTGTGATCTGGCCCTAACCTATCCATCAGCATTATTTATTACTTTTCCTACTTAGGAGTCCTTTGCTCTAGCCAGAGTGAGACAAAGGGGTGTTGTCCAGGTGCCAAACTATAGGAGGTGCTAAAAAAAATTACTGTTATAAATCTGAAATAATTGGCTTCCACATCAACTCCTTGAATTACTGTAGAAATGTGATTTGGTCATTCCTGTTCCCCCCACTAAGGCAAAATCGTGCTGTCAAGTGGGGAAAATGTTTTTCTAGCTAGCTCTGATTTATCTCTGTTGATTTTTGCAACATGCAAGCCACCAAGCCTGACACCCATGTGTGAAAATGATTTAAAGTCAGCATTGCAGTCAGCTAAAATTCTAGAACTGAATAATGTATTATATAAAGCTATTTATTGAAGATAATCAGTTTTGTTCTTTATGCTTTTTGTTTGTATGTTTTGCTTTTTAGGGCCGCACCGTGGCATATGGAGGTTCCCAGGCTAGGTGTCTAATTGGAGCTACAGCTGCCAGCCTACGCCACAGCCACAGCAATGCAGGATCCGAGCCTCGTCTGCAACCTACACCACAACTCATGGCAACCCTGGATCCTTAACCCACTGAGCAAGGCTAGGGATTGAACCCACAACCTCATGGTTCCTAGTCAGATTTGTTTCTGCTGTGCCAAAATGGGAACTCTGTTATTTATACTTTTAAAGTTAGGCTTTTTTTTTTTTTTGTCTTTTTGCTGTTTCTTGGGCTGCTCCCACGGCATATGGAGGTTCCCAGGCTAGGGGTCGAATTGGAGCTGTGGCCACTGGCCTGCGCCAGAGCCACAGCAACGCAGGATCCGAGCCGCGTCTGCAACCTACACCACAGCTCACGGCAACGCCGGATCATTAACCCACTGAGCAAGCGCAGGGACCGAACCCACAACCTCATGGTTCCTAGTCGGATTTGTTAACCACTGCGCCACGACGGGAACTCCTAAAGTTAGGCTTATTGAGGTACAATTTATATACAGAAAAATTCACGCTTTTTAGATATATAGTGTGATGAATTTTGACAAACATACATGGTAGTGTAATCATTACCACAATCAAAGATGCAGAATATTTCTGTCATTATCATTTACTTTTTTTTTGGTCTTTTGTATTTTTAGGGCTGCACCCACAGCATATGAAGGTTCCCAGGCTAGGGGTCGAATCGGAGTTGTAGCTGCTGGCCTATGCCACAGCCATAGCAATGTGGGATCTGAGCCACGTCTGCAACCTACACCGCAGCTCCTGGCAACCCTGGATCCTTAACCCACTGAGCAAGGCCAGGGATCAAACCCAAGTACTCATATATACTAGTCGGGTTTATTGACCACTGAACCACGATGGGAATTCCTCATTTACATTTTAAATAGCATATCATGGATCCGTAGAATATTCTGGTTTATAATGTTATACCTTCTAGATTCCTTGTATTTTATTTTAATTTTTTTGAGACCACACCCATGATATATGGCAGTTCCCAGGCCAGGGACTGAAATCCCAGCTGCAGCTGCAACCTATGCTGCAGTTGTGGCAATGCCAGATCCTTTAACCCACTGTGCTGGGCCAGGGATTGAACCTGTGACTCCACAGCGACCAGAGCTGCTTCAGTTGGATTCTTAACCCACTGTGCCACAGCAGTAACTCCTTAATTTTTTTATTTTTAAATTTTATTTTTTATTGAAGTATAGTTGATTTACAATGTTGTGTTAGTTTCAGGTGTACAGCACAATGATTCCGTTATACACACATACACATTTATGTATATATATTGTTTTTCAGATTGTTTTCCCTTATAGCTTATTATAAAATATTGAGAATAATTCCCTGTGTTATATAGAGTTCTTGTTTGATAATAAATTTAAAAGTATCCACTTTTGGAGTTCCTATCGTGGCTCAGCGGAAACGAATCTGACTAGTATTCATGAGGACGCAGTTTCGATCCCTGGCCTCGCTTAGTGGGTTAAACATCCAGTGTTGCTATGAGCTGTGGTGTAGGTAGGTCACAGACACGGCTCAGATCTGGCATTGCTGTGGCTGTTGCATGGGATGGCAACTACAGCTCTGATTTGACCCCTAGCCTGGGAACTTTCATATGCTGTGGGTGTGGCTCTAAAAAGACAAAAAAAAAAAAGTATCCACTTTTTAAGAAGAAAAGTTGGTTTCTTCCTGCCTCCATTAGATAAATGTTGAACAAATATGTAAAGAAAATCCATTTCAAGGGGTCTGCCAGGAGTGCCCACAGATCTTGGTCCATTCCCACAGGGCTTCTATATGTGAGATGTTATAGGAAGGGTGGATTTGGGGAGGAGGGTGGTGTGTTCAGCTTTGGGTATGCTGAAACTGAGGGGCCTACCGGCAGGGCTGATACTCAAAACATTTAACAACCAATAGATACAGACACAGACAGATTAGTCAGGATGGGTGCCTGATAGGTTGGAACAGACACCATCAATAAATATTTGGTGAGGCTGTGGCTGTGCAGGCTATCCAGGGAGGCAGTTGACACTGTGGATGTAGAAGTCGGAAGCAAAGTTGGGCTGGTGGATGGATAATGTTTACCCAGTCCTTAGTAATTGCCTGGATTGGCATGAAAGGGCTGTGGACAAAGCCCAGGAAGCAGTGGGAAGAGAAGTAAGTGAGAAGGAGTGGGTAAAAGGGTGAGGAGAACCAAAACCAACTAGTGACCCAGAAATCATGAAAAGAGAGAATTTGGAGTTCCCTTGTGGCTCAGTGGGTTAAATGTCTGGTATTGTCACTGCAGCACCTTGGGTTGGTGCTGTGGCGTGAGTTCAGTCCCTGGCCCAGGAACTTCCACATGCTATGGGCATGGCCAGAAAATAAAACAGAATTTTAAGGATGGAGTGAATGGTCAACAGGAGAGCAAAGGCCCATCAACTTGGCAGCTTCAACAGTGATGGATATGGTGGAAATGGATGAATGGATTTGTGTCTGTGACAGGTGCAGACAAGCCTTCTAGCAATGTTTTAAGTCGTTTTCTCTCTCATCATAAAGGTATATCAGTGTTATCATACACCACTTGGGAAATAGAGAAAGGTGGCGAATGTCAACCTTTTGGAACCTCTGACCCAAATACCTATGTCAGCTGAGAACCAGGACCCCAGATGTGTGATCACCCCCTGGCATCCTGGATGGCATAGGGGTACTGCCAAATCAGACTCCTGCCAGAGCAGTCTGTCAATTAGAGAGGGTGGTATTGGCTTTGGGCTGCAAAGAGCGGTGCCCAGAAGAAACCTCCCTGCCAAGGCTGCCTCTTTGCATCTGTGGCCCTCTACCCTTCTCAGGCAGTGGGATCTCAACGTGGCTAAAGAGAAATGGAAATTAACTAGACTTCTCCCTAATCAATCCCTCCGCCTCCAAACTATTTGAACACATACCCTCAGCCCATTTTACTCTCAGTGCTTGACAGATTCCTCCTTCTGAAAAGATTGAGACAGATGGAAAGATTTAGGGGAAAGATGGAAAATCAGGAATAATGATTGAGTAGTTCCAGAGAAGGGGAACAGAGTCACTTCAGGGAAACAAACCAATAAATCATCTTAAGGTGATCAATGCAGAGTTCCCTAGTTGCACAGAGGGTTAAGGATTTGGTATTGTTACTGATGGAGCTCAGGTTGCAGCTGTGGTACGGGTCCCTGCCCCAGGGAATTTTACATGCTGTGGGTGCAGCACCCCTGGCCAAAAAATAAAAATAAAATTAAAAAAAAAAACCTCCCAAGGTGATCAATGCTCAATGGAAAAAAAGGAGGTAGAAAATGGCATGAAAAGAATGTTGCCTTCATGCTTCTCTTTCATTTCTCCCTGTCTCGTCACTCAGCTACATTGTGATCGACTCAGACTCTGATGATGATGAATACTTCCCTGAGAAAAAAAGAGCTAAGATATCTGAAATAAGTAGTGAAGGCAAGTATACTACTAACTTAGATAAGTGGCTGAGCAGTGCAGCCTCACCATGCACAGTCAGCAAGCATTCTATTCTGAATCATTTCATAGTGAGTGCCACCGTTTTCTCCTCCCATGTGCTGGATGTGGACACGGCTGGTTTTCCAACACCTCCTGGCCAGTTTCCTAACACAGCAGTAACTGTTCTTGCTGCCTTAGATCCTGGGCATCCCCTCAGTAGAGTTCTTACCTAGCCAGCATTGCATCACGGGAGCAGAGGGAGGGAAGTCAAGAACTCAGCCTGAGCACCATGAAGGTTGCTCTGTTCCTCCACCGTCAGCTCTAGTCCTCCTCCTCTGAGTGCGGGGATGACAAAGATGAGGAAGGTGGAGTAAGAGGCAGGGGCTCATTCTTTCCAGCCTGATGGAGATGTGATGCTTGCGGGCCAGCTGGCAGTGACTTCTCAAAGGAATCCTTGCTTTCTCCATCTTGCTGTTTATCTTTGCCTTTTGCTACCCCCTTTGTATTTTCTAGAGAGTCCTGTATTTCTTAGAGCCTGTTTCCTGTAGCAGGTCCTTGACTCTTTGGATTCAGAGGCTGTCTTCCCCTTTCAGGAGGCGTGCAATTTTACTCGCAGTTCAGAACCTGCTCAGTGAGTGTGAGATGTAGGAAGACTAGGAGCTCCTTAAGCCTCAGGGATAATATTTTTATCGATCCTTGTTTGCTTAGTACTCGGTGTAGGGCGTGATGCACAGGTAAAACTACTCCCTTAAAAATACTGGCTACCTCTTTGATAACTACCCCAGAGCTACCATTGGCCAGACTCTCCTAGTTAACCTGGGCTATCAGAGCAGAGAAAAGAGAGGTGGCTGGGAACCCTAATTTCCTACTGTTTTACCCCCTGTCCCCTCTAATTTCTTTTTTCCTTCTTCCGAGTGGATTGCCTGAGCAGGACATAGGGCCAGGTACAGAGGAGGGGGTGTGACATGACAAGCAGAGGCGGCTCCAAGGGAGGTGGCTGAGTGACAGAGTCAGAAGCCAGTTGATCCCCATAGGCAACCAGTTGCTGACTCCCTGAATCAGAAGATCCATAGTCTTTTGAGGATGAACTTTCAACTAAGGCTGCTCTTACCTCTCTGACCGGTGGCATCCATCCCAGTAATGGGCTGAAGCTGCAACAGGATTGCCTTTGTAGGTTTCTTTATTGTTCTCCATGTGCCACTTCTTTTGTTATGGTAATGAATTTAGGTAATTTTACAGAAGAAAAAGGCCCAAGGAGCTTTAACACATACTTCCAACCTCACATTTAACTTTTGTCAATGTATAGTCATTTTTTAATAGATCGTAAGCAGATGTCCCTACTTTTTATATATTTATGTTTTATTGAAGTAGAGTCGATTACAATATTGTTAGTTTCAAGTGTACAGCAAAGGGATTTGGTGTATATGTATGTGTATATATTCTTTTTTTCTATTTCTTTCCATTATAGTTTATTACAAGATATTGAATGTAGTTCCCCATGCTATACAGTAAATCCTTGTTGGATATCCATTTTATATATGATAGTTTGCATCCATTGATCTCATACTCTCAATTTATCCCTCCCCTTTGGTAGCCATAAGTTTGTTTCCTATGTCTTTTTTTTTTTTTTTTTTGCTTTTTATGGCCGCACCTTCAGCATATGGAGGTTCCCAGGCTAGGGGTCTAATCCGAGCCACAGCTGCTGGCCTACGCCACAGCCACAGCAGCACAGGATCTGAGCCGCGTCTGTGACCTACACCACAGCTCATGGCAACGCCGGATCCTTAACCCACTGAGTGAGGCCAGGGATTGAACCCGAAACCTCATGGTTCCTAGTCGGATTCGTTTCCACTGTGCCACAATGGGAACTCCTGTTTTCTATGTCTTTGAATCTATTTCTGTTTTGTAAGTAAGCTCATTTGTGTCCCTAATTTTTAGAATTTCAGCTGAAGTGGGAAATCTAAATCTTCTAGGATGGATGACTTTTTACCTTAGGAAACCCCACTCCTTCCTCTTCCCTTTTTGCATAGCTGAAGTTCTTTGATATTTCATTAAAATAATAGATGAGACTCAAAATGTATTATCCCAAATCTGCAATTTTAGGATAAAGAGTTTTCGCACCATAAGTATATTTTCACAACTTGCCCATGCTATGGTTTACATTTTTTTTTTTCTTTTTTGGCCACCTCATGGCATATGGAGTTCCCAGGCCAGGGATCAGATCCGAGCCACAGTTGCAACCTACGCCACAGCTGTGGCAACACTGGGTCCCTAACCCACTGTGCCGAGCCCGGGATCAAACCTGTGTACTGGCACTGCAGAGACGCCACAGATCCCGTTGTGGTACAGCAGGGGCTCCAGTTTATATTTTTTACATCCAGAATCATAGAAACCTAGAGGTTGAGCTCTGAGCAGACTCCAGAGAGCGTGTCTTGGACACACTGCCCCTTGTTTTCAGGTGAAGGGATGGATCCTCACTGAGGGTGGGGACAGTCCTAGTGTTCTCAGGACCTCTCAGTGCTAGCATGAGAACTTAACTCCTCACCCTCACATCAGTGGTTCAGAGAGATTTGTGCTTACAGACTAGTTAAAAGAAGAAATTCTGGTGGCTGACATAGAGTTGCCAATTTTAAATATGTCTAATGATGGAAATGAATTCAAACTACCATCTAGCACCATAATTTCAAAAAGTAAAGCGCACCAAAAGTTTAGTGAGGACATATCTCAAAAATAAAGGACAGTCCTTTAAATTAGAGAAACTGGGCTCTATAGGGGAAACCCCCCCACTTTATTCTTCTAATTTCTCTTATTTTGCTCTGGCCCAGTGAATATATTCAAGTTTCAGATCTGTGGGAACCCCCGGGTGCCTACATTGTGCTACTCAGAGAATGTGATTTGAAAAATTGTCTGTGGGTTTGGGTTGCTATTTTGTCTGTCACTGCTCTCAGCAAAATAAAAAAGTAGTATAGGGAAAACAGCCTAAAATAGCTGACTCTTTTTTTAATAATGATTTTTATTTTTTTGCCATTATAACTGGTTTACAGTGTTCTGTCAATTTTCTACTGTACTGATTTTTTTAAAAAAATTTTATTGGCGTATAGTTGACTTACAGTGTTGGGTTAGCTTCAGGCATACAGCAGAGTGAATCAGTTATACATATATATCCATTCTTTTTCAGATTATTTCTGCATATAGGCCATCACAGAGTATTGAGTAGATTTCCCTGTGTTATACAATAGGTTCTTGTTACTTATCGATTTTATATATAGTCATGTGTTTACGCCAATCCCAACCTCCCAAATTATCCCTTCCCTACAGTTTCCCCTTTGGTAACCCCAAGTTTGCTTTTACAATCTTTGAGTCTGTTTCTGTTTAGTAAGTTCTTTTGTATTCTTTTTTAAAAATAGATTCCACATATTAGTGATCTCATATGATTAAAATAACTGATTCTGAGCTCTGATTCATTCTATCACAGTTCCTGGCTTGTTTAATTTGTGCTCAATAATCTGAAGTTGAGTGTGTGTGTGGGGGGTAGGGGGGCTGGAGGGAGTATGTTTATACGTCATTGTGCCTCTTGAATTTCAGATGAGATTCTGGAAGTGTCTGATACTGATGAGCTGCTGCCCCAGAAGCTTCCAATCATTATCAGTGATGATGATGATAGTGATTTGGAGTGGCTAAGAGAAGACAATTCATGTGATCAGGGGAATGTTCCCTCAAGTGAGAAAAAGAGGGATGGATTTGCTGTCTTCCAAAGCAAATCATCTAATGATGTTGGTAAGCAGGATCTTGGGGAAAATCTCTGCCAACCACCAAATGACCATCCTCAGGCTAAACTAGAGATTTCAGATAGAAAGCTGTCAACTGATGAAGAGCCTGTACCTGTGGTGGAACAACCAAGGAAAAGGAAAAATAAGACCAAAAATATATCTGTGACACCTGGTAAGCCAATCGAATCAAGTGTGCCAGCTAGGCTTGCTGTGCCCTTCCCAAGATATGTCTGTCTTGTCGAGTCTGCTTATCGTGTCTACTAACCCTCCGCCACCATGTTTCAGTAGTTTCCTAGTGGCCAAGCGAGGCAGCCATCCCAGTGAAAAGGCTCTTTCTGGGGGTGGGAGAGGGATGCCCATGTCTGCCTTGTGCTCCCAGGTCTTAGTATTTGCCATTCCATCCACTGGCAGTGCTTTGTCCCTGCACTTTTTTTTGTCCTGATGATATCCCATTTTTCTTAGGACCCAGCCCAATTGCCACTTGCTGCAGGAAGCCATGAGTCTGAGTTGCTCCTCCTTCTGGGGTTCCCAAGGTTCCTAGGCCCTGTCGCTATTAAAACACAACTGTGTAGGAGTTCCCTGGTGGCTCAGTGGGTTAAGGATCCTGTGTTAAGAGTTCCTGTTGTGGCTCAGTGGTTAATGAACCTGACTGGTATCCATGAGGATGTGGGTTTGATCCCTGGCCTTGATCAGTGGGTTAATAAGGAGCTGTGGTGTAGGTCGCAGACACGGCTTGGATCCTGAGTTGCTATGGCTGAGGCTGTGGCGTAGGCTGGCAGCTACAGCTCCCATTCGACCCCTAGCCTGGGAGCCTCCATATGCTGTGGGTATGGCCCTAAAAAGACACACACACAAAAAAGGATCCTGTGTTATCACCGCTGTGGCTTGAGTGGCTGCTGTGGTGTGGGTTTGATCCCTGGCCTGGGAACTTCTGCATGCCGTGGGGCCAACCCCTGCTCCCCACAGCTGTGTTAAATGTTTCTGAATCTCTTCCCTTAGTAGACTGTGAACCTCTTTTTTTTGGCTGCACCTGCAGCATGTGGAGGTTGCCAGATAGGGATCAAACCTGTACCCGCAGTTGCCTTAACTCACTGTGGCACAAGGGAACTTCTGATGGTGAGCCTCTTGGTGGGAGGGCTCTCACTCATTTTTTAGTATCTCCCAGAGTCTAGCCTAGTACTGGCCTCAAAATAAATGTTTAATACATTTTTTTAGATGAATGAATGAATGGCACTAACTACGTGAATTTCTGGCTAGTGCAGGGGGCAGTAGGGGTGCTAGTCAAAGGTGGGTGGGAAGATTTGGCTTGCATATTGGATGAGGGTGCCACCTAGGATGGGAGTCACTTTCCTCAGAGCAAGTGCATGAGCTACGCCACCGGATCCCTTATACTGTACACGCCTTAGTTGCCCCCACAATCTAACCTCCAATGGGCATATTCATGTAGCCTCATGATAGTCCTCTGTACCTAGGACAGAGTCCTAGCCCACTTCCTCTGCAGCAGCTCTGTGCCTCACACAGGTCAAACCTTTCATGCCAACTGATAGAGCAGGATGCACTCTTTAGGGAGAAATTTTTAGCTCATATGCCTTGCTCTGGGCTTTACCGTAGGGGCTCCTCCTGGGTTTACCTTTCTGCCAGTTGCTGGTTGGTAATAATTTTCGTGGTACAAATGAACTATTATCTTTTCAGTTGTTAAAGGACCAAAGAAGCGTGGGCCTTCAAAGAAACCCAGAGCCGTGAAATTTGAAAAATGCGAGCCTGGGTATGTACTGCTCATGGTCAACAGCATAGAACTTGGCCGCACAATTGTCACGTGTGAAGCTGTCCACGGAGCACGTGGTGGGGGGTCTTAAGGGGATGAAGGGGTCTGTTGGGGGGATGGGGCAAGTTTTTCATCCCAGACTTGAGAGGGCAGAAGCAGCAGGAGGAGGATGGGTAGGAGAGGGGAGGCTATAGGAGGGAGGAGGCTCGGCCTCCCCCCCCTCAACCTACCCCCACCCGCCATCGCAGAGCCAGCAGCGTGGGAGCTCCACCCAGATCCACAGCAGCTCTAGCCTCTGAGGTTTCCTTTGTCCTTAAAACTCTGATTAAACAATGATGTGTAGCTAAACAAAATCCTTTTTTCAGGCTAGACACAGCCTCATGGCCACCAGTTTGCTCTGAACTAAAGCAAACGCAGCAGGAATGGTGAGAAGGCAGGATGGAGGTATTCCTATCCACAGAAATTGGGGACAGGCAGTCAAGATTGGCTTCTGGGTTTTTCTAGAGTTTTGGATGAGCCCTTACCCTTACTACCTGTATATATTCTTGAGGTTTTTTTTAAAAAAGCTACAGCATTAGGGTGAAATAAATTGCTTTAGTCCCTTCATTTTTATTAAGCTGTACATTATATATTATACAGATACTGATATTCTGTGTTATATATTAATACTGAAAACAGCAGATCATTTAGACTAAAGACATGGTAATGCTCAAGGAAGCCAAACAACAACAACAAAAACAACAACAACAACAACACATATTCTCATTTAGATTCCAGGAACTTCTCACTTTTTCTCTCAAAAATATGATAGAGTGAGCATAATTCTCTGTTTTTACGTGCATTCAGGAGTAATTTATACTTACATCTGAGTTATCTTACAAAAGAAGGGATATATTTGAAGGACTGTATGTTTCTTTCTTTTTAACTTGTGCTATGGGGTAGTAAATGCCTCTTAAAGGGGAGAAGTAGAATGACGTGTCAGGCATGGGGGCAACAGAAAAACTTGGGCTTGTGCAGAGCGGCTGTCTCGGCCTTTCTCTTCACTTTGGCGCGTCCTGTCTTAGATGAGCCCCCTTTTCAGCAAAGCTTCTTCTCTGGATCCCTAGATCCACATTTAAGTTACTTTGCTTGTACAGACATGTGTCTTCCTGGTGGCTTTGCTAGAGAGCGCGACCTGTGAAGGAAGAAGCTGCCCCTTTGTGACATTGTCCTCTGCCTGAGGGAGGCTGGCCTATTTGGACTCCTCACTGTTGCCTTGCTGCTTCCTGTTTCAGTCTGTAGGCTTCCTGTTGTGCTCAGCATTGTTTCTGTGCAGGCTGCTTGCTGGTCATGGTGTCTGATATACCTGCCTGGGGTCTTGTTGGTTCTTCTGATGTGGAGATGCTCAGCCTGTAGTAAAGCAACATCGCCATTGAAGTGAAGGCTTGCTAAGCCACAAGCTGCTTGACGTGAGCACAAACACACATAGGGGTCACGCGCTTCTCTCACTGAGGTCTGCAGGTGGTTCAGGTTTTTATCTGTCACCTTATCTGACGCAAGTCTACTTTCTGAACTTAGACATTGGAGGTAGAAATGTTAGTCACCTGTATCAGGCTTTGGGGTGAAGACCCTTACTTAAGCTGCCTTTGTCTCATCTGGTACTTTCCCCCCTGTCTCCACCCCAGCCACCTCAACTAGGGTTTGATTTTGTGGCTTAAGCATTAATGAGTGTCTTGGCAAAATCTCAGTCTTCGGAGTTCTCTGCGTTTGCTACTGCTTTAGCTTTTCAGCTCTGTGGGCTCATCTCATTGACTTGTGGGTTATTCCAGCCAAGATAAAGTGAGTTTTAAAACGTCTCTGAGGAGTTCCTGTTGTGGCTCAGTGCGTTACGAACTCCACTAGCATCCATGAGGATGTGGGCTTGAACCCTGGCCTCGCTCAGTGGGTTAAGGATCTGGCTGTTGCCACAAGCTGCAGCGCAGGTTGCAGACACGGCTCAGATCCCAAGTGGCTGTGGCTGTGGCGTAGGCCTGCAGCTATAGCTCCAATTTGACCCCTAGCCTGGGAACTTCCATATGCCACATGTGAGTCCCTAAAAATTTTTTTCAAAAAAAATATCTAGGAGTTCCCATCGTGGCACAGTGGAAACAAATCCAATTAGGAACCATGAGGTTGCAGGTTCGATCCCTGGCCTCGCTCAGTGGGTTAAGGATCTGGCGTTGCTGTGAGCTGTGGTGTAAGTCGCAGACATGGCTCGGATTTGGTATTGCTGTGGCTGTGGTGTAGGCCAGCGGCCACAGCTCCGATTAGACCCTTAGCCTGGAAACTTCCATATGCTGTAGGTGCGGCCCCAAAGGACAAACAAATAAACAAACAAACAAAAAAATCTGAGGTTTTCAGCCTGTTACAGCTGAAGTTGGGCAATTAAACACATTTAGCTGGAGACATACCTGGGTTAGTCAGTTGGAAATTTGCATTGGGCAATTATAAACTCAAAACTGGATCTTAGGAGACAGAGGGAGACTTCAGATCTAGGTGTGGGCTCACTCCTGTTGAGGTTGGAACCAGGGGCTTCACATCTGTGATAGTGGGTGGGGGATAAAGAGGAAAAAAGCTATGAATAGGACCTTATAGGAGATGCCCTCGTCACAGGAGCAGGAAGGAAGAGGAACCAGCAAGTCTTCGAAGTCTCTCTTGACGTGACCTGTATGTATGCATTTCTTCTATTGAATTCTTTTGCACTACAAAACTCGGTTGAATTTACCTTTGCAGAAATTCTCAGTGCAAAATACCTGGGTGTTTCTTGCGTGGCCTTGAAAACTTAAAGCAGTACTCTGGGAAGAATTTTAAGCAAAATAAGGACGAACTGGTTCAGAAAATCTACACTCTGCTTAACAGCTCTGTCTTTGATAAAAAGGTAGGCTCTTGTAAATCAACTATAATTAAAAACATATTTTAAAAAGCTATCACAAAACTCAAGAAGAAAACGGTAGACTCAAGGAATAAGCACTTATTGAGCACCTGCTGTATGTATGCCCAGCACTGTTGGGTACTGGGAGGTGTGTAGATGTACTATCTATATTTCCTGCCCATAAGAAGTGTCAGTTTTGGTGGGGAGGTGAGACATGCCTACGTGAAAGAAACAGAGAGTGTTTTGTGGGTTACAGTTTATGGTCCAGACTGTTACTACCACAGGTGATCAGCAGAGGGAGAAATCACTGAGGGCCTGAGCGCTCAGGAAATAGGATTGCCTGAGGAAGTGAGACTTGTTCTGGGTCCTGAAGGAAGGTAAGGGGAGAGAACAGTGGTAGGGGAGAGGGCAAGTGTTGAGGCTTGAAGAGAGAGTTCTTGTTGAATGATACTGGGAAGGATGATATGGGACCTTGGGCAAGTTACCGAACCCCTGTTTGCTCATCTGGGGGCAGCACTAGTACCTACTGCTTCACAGAATTACTGTCAGGCCTGGGTAAGTGAAAGCCCCTAAAGTTCCTAGAACAGGGCCCATGACATCATGAGCTGGTTAACGGAGGGCCTTGGGAATCAGGTTGGAGGAACTTAAATTGAAATCAATAGGCATCACTCCCCCGGGATGGGATGTGACATGGAGTGGCTGCTGAAAGAAATGGTTCTGTCAGTAGTATAAGCGTATGGACTGGATCAGAGAGGAGCCGGAGGCAGAGAGACATGTGGCCATTAGGTTTTTCCGACTTTGGTGTCTCTGGTGACAAAACTTTCTGTGGGGAAAATTCTTAGGTCTTTCTGAAGGTTCCCCAACCTTTGGTGCCCTTTCCTGATGACAGTGGTGTTACATCAGATGACTCTGATGAGTGGAACCTTAAGTGTTCTGAGTTGCATTTTCAATTTTTCCTCACAGCTCTCATGCATGGGCTCTGTCTCCTAGCCCAGCAGGCATGTCCTTCTTTCCTTGACTGCCCCCAACTTTTTGTCTCCTGCACTCACATGCATGCAACAATCTAGTCCCTACCTGGGTTTGGCTTAGGTTTTATCCACCTCAGCATATTAGATTTGCAAAACTCGAGTCAATATTTTCTGGTCTACTTAGAACTGCTTTCTGATTCACTCTTTTTTGCTTTTCCTTCTCAGATGCCAGAGAAAATTGACATCGGCTGGAATAAGAAGATGCTGAGAACTGCCGGCTTATGTACCACTGGCGAGATTCGATACCCAAAGCGGGAGCGTTATGCTAAAATTGAGATTGCTCTGAAAGTCTGTGACTCTGCAGGTGATGGCAGGAGCATGGCAGCTTCTTTGGCGCCTGCTTCTAACACATTTAGTTACTGGGAAGTTACTGTTGGGTGCTGGTGTTCTCTGGCCGCCTGTGTCACAGCTTGACCTGTCACTCCCATGTGGCCAGGCATACTGTGTGTTGCTTAGAGGACATTATTGCTGGATGTCTCACCACCACTGAGAATCCACTTTTGTCCCTATTTCTACAGGGCCTAACTTTCTCTCTACAGCTCCCACTGCCAGCTGCAGCATCTCCATTCTTCCAGGAGCTGAGGTTCAAGGTCCCCTATATCTGGCCAATCACCAGATGTTCATAATGACTCCCTGTTATCACCATTCCTTCTCTGTCTTTACCCCTACCCAGCTACAGACCCTCATCAACTCACTTTTCTCTCTGCTCCATTCAGTTTCCTGCTAGGAAAGCTTTGGCTTACCAATGCCTAGAGCATGGCTTTTCAGGCCATTGTACTTTGCCCCGCCTCCCTTTGGCTGGTCTTGTCCCTCACTATTCCACCTGTCCTCTGAGCAAGCTTTCTGCCCTCTGACTTTCAAAATGGGACCATGTGCCTTCCTGACACCAACTTTGGCTCACCTTTTCCACCACACCTAGAAAAGTCTTGCTAATTTTGCGAATCCAGTCAGTTGTCAAGGGCCCAGCTCAGATCTCAACTTCTCCATGGAGCTTCTCCTGAGCACACCCCACACCTATGGGGATTGCTCCCCACCCTGTCCACTTATGCTCCTGGAGGGCGGTGACCAGACCATGGCTGGAGTACTTCTAGCAGCGTGCCACAACATGGACACATTGGAGCTTTTCCAAAAACACCTGCTTACCTGAGGCTCTCTGCCATTAACAAAATCTGATTGAATTAGGTGGAAATTGTGATTTCGGGATCTGGGGACACTCACACTCATACCTGCCCACATATGCTTGTCTAAGGTGGCTTAGCATCTGGTGGGGTGGAGAGCCTAGGGGTGGTTGGGTCACAGACCGGAAGCGAATCGGTTAAAGCGCTTGTGATTTCTCTTCATTCCTCTTCTAAGACCGACTCCGGGATACTTTGATCCATGAAGTATGCCATGCAGCCTCCTGGCTGCTTGATGGTGTCCGTGATTCTCATGGTGATGCGTGGAAGTATTATGCCCGAAAATCGAATATGGTGCATCCAGAGCTGCCCAAGGTCACCCGTTGCCATAACTATGAGATTAACTACAGGATTCATTATGAGTGCACTCAGTGCAAATCCAGGTAAGACCCCTCTCCTCTGATTTTTTCCAATTACGTTTTTACTACAGCCTCCAAGTGGCTTCTCAGTGATTTATCAGGAAGGACGTGGCTATCTGGCTTAAGGTGTAAAAACCTCGACTCCTTTCCACATCCTCTTTCTCCATCCTCTTCTGCTTTGAGCCAGCCTGACCCTGGCCGCTGCTTGGTGCCCCGCTTTCTGAAAACCCACAGAGAAAGTCTGGTTTGTGGCCCAAAGGCAGTAGCTCAGAGAAGATGTGGAAGTACAGTGACTGATCCCTTTGCTGTGTGGTTTCTCTTTCCTCGTTAGGGTCGGCCGCTACACCCGATCATTGAACACTGACCGCTTCATCTGTGCCAGGTGCAGGGGCTCTCTGGTCATGCTGCCGTTAACTCGGAAAGATGGAACCCCTATTAAGCCCCACGTGAGGCCATTTGCCAAGTATGTGCAGGAGAATTACAGTATAGTCAAGAGGGAGATGGCAGGGATAGGTCATGGGGATGTGATGAAAAAGCTCAGCAGGGATTTTTTGGCCAAAAAACAAAGGCAGGAGCTTTAAGGCTATCTGAGAATGTATTTGTTCGAGATGAGCCATCTCTTAGTAAGGAGTTTTAGAAAGATCTCAATGCTGTGAAGTTACGAATATTAGAATCTAAATCCCTTTAAAAAAGCTTCCTGTTATTAATGATGACTTTTTTTTTTGTCTTTTTAGGGCCGCACCCGTGGCATATGGAGGTTCTCAGGCTAGGGTTTGAATCAGAGCTGTAGCCACTGGCCTACACCACAGCCATAGTAATGCAGGATCCAAGCTGCATTTGCAGTCTACACCACAGCTCGTGGCAACGCTGGATCCTTAACCCACTGAGCGAGGCCAGGGATCGAACCTGCATCCTCATGGATGCTAGTCAGATTCGTTTCCACTGAGCCATGACGGGAACTCCAACGATGACTATTCTTAACCAGGAGTTCTACTACTAACCATTTTGTGCCCTGCATGGTACTCAGAAGCCCTTTGGATCTATCTTGGGTCTTACTTAAATGCTGTAGTTTCAACATGTAGAACAAAATGCAAAAGAGAAATGAGTTTCTGAGAGTGGCAGTTTGAGAGAATGAGAGGAGTGCATAAAAGAGAATAAGCTGTGAAGGCAGTACTTCAAAACCAGGGCTGCTGTCACATGTAACCTGTCGCACCTACCTAGAAATAAAAGACAGACATGTTGTGTGAATTTAGTTGCCGTTGACATTGTATGAAGCCATCTGAGGCAATATTATTAATTGTTCATAAAATTAAAAAAGAAACCATCTGAGCAATGTAATTTTCATCAAATAAAAATAAAATGTTTTCTGCAATTCACTTGTTTGCCAGATCTGTTCGTTAACAACCCATATCTGGAGCAGAACAAACCTTTGGGTCTTTGGTCCAAGACCCTGGACATCTGAAGCTCTCCAGGGTGTGTATGGAAGAGCAGTTGCCATTTGGGGTTTCTCTCGGATTTTTTTTTTTTTTTTATGGCTGCACCTGCAGAGTACCGAAGTTCCCCAGCCAGGGATTGAATCTGAACTGCAGCTATGGTAACACCAGGTCCTTTAACCCACTGTGCCGGACAGGGGATCGAACCTGTGTCTCTGTAGCGACTTGAGCCTCTGCAGTTGGATTCTTAACCCACTGCATCACAGCAGAGATTCCTCTCAGATTTTTCGTGACTGTTCATAAGCACTTCAACAACCTCCCCACATTAGGGAGCTATCTGGGCTGCAGGCTGGAATCAACATTGTATTTCTTTCCTATTGCTACCATAACAGATTACCATGAGTTTAGAGACTTAAAAGAAATGTATTATTTTACAGCTCAGGAGGTCAGAAGTCTGGCGCAGACCTCATAGGTCCAAAATATGGGTGCAGGCAGGGCTGCATTCTTCTCTGGAGGCCCTGGTGGGGGAGGGGTTCCATTTCCTTGTCTTTCCAGCTTCCAGGGGCTGCCTGCATTCCTTGGTTTGTGGCTCCCTTCCTCCATCTTCAAAACCAGCAACATCTTTCTCTGACCCTCTCCTCTTCTGCCTCCCTCTTTCACTTTTAAGGATCCTTGTGATAACATTGGGCTCACCCAGATAATCCAGGAGAATCTTCTTATTTTAAGGTCAGCTGATTAGCAACCAATAATTCCCTTTTGCCATATAAAGTGACATATTCACATGTTCTAGGGATGAGAGTGTGGACCTTTGGGGACCTGTTATTCAGCCTGCCACAAACATCTTTATGAGTCTAGCATTGCTGATGCTTTTTGTAGGCAGGATGTGTTATTCTGTCATCTTTGGTCCTTCCATCCTTCCTTCATTTTGCAGATGCTCAGGGTGTTCTTTCAGTGGCCACAAACCGAAGCCTAACCACAAGTCTAGATGGGAGTGGGTATGTGCTCAGGGTAATACAAGCTTCCCCAGCTAAATCATTGGGTCTCTCCTCTCCAGTCCCGCCTCCAGCCATATCTGCAGTCTCAGCAAAGGCTCAGCTGGCCTGTGAAACTGGATCATGGCACACTGATGACTTTGTTATGGAGAACTGGCAGTGCAGTGATTCCACCCTTGCAAAGGGAAGGTCCAGCCCTCTGCCTTAACTCAGTAGCCCTGTTGGTGCCTTTCTGGGGAGCCCTGGTCATTTCCTCCACTCACTTACACCACAGCTATAGCCACGTAGCTGCCCACAAGTGCATCCAAGTGGCCTATGTGCTAATGGCTGTTGGTGAGTCATCCAATCTTGTTTTTTGTTTGTTTTTTTTGTTTTCCAATCCCACTGCTCTTTCCTTAGTAAGAGCCTGCATCACCTCTGACATGAGTAACCACTACAGCCTTCTAACTGGTGTCTACGAATCCATCACCTGATCCCAACTCACTTTCAGTCCTGTTTTCAACACTACCCCTACCCGATTCCTTAATTCTAGCTGGTTGGGACCTCTTATCATCCCTCCAATAAGCATTGCTGTTTTCAGCCTTCCCACCTTTGCTACTGCCCTCCCATCTGCCTGGAAATACCATCCTTCCTTCTCTTTGCCCTTGGAAATACTACTTGCCCTTTAAGATCTGCTCATTCCCCTGTCTTCGAGACTTCCCAGATGGCTCCAGCCACAGTGCTCTGAGCATGTGCCATGTGCTTGCCTCGTGGCATAGGCTGCTTGGTAGTGTCACTTACCACATCTTCTTTGCTGGCCTAAGCTTCTGGAAGGCAGGGAGTATGTCTTAATTTATGTCTGAGGGCCCCTTCCCCAAGTTATGCCTGGACAGTGTCTGGCCAGCCAGTTGACCAACTGCTTGCCCTGTACCCACATACCTGGGTGCTTCCCTGTAAGTGAGAGGTGTGCCCAGGAGGGCAGAGAGGGGGCGAGATGGAGACATTCACATGGGCAGCATTGGTTGGCACAGAACCAGGGCCAGGCCAGGAGCTGCAGGAGGCAGGTTCCCAGGGCGTGGGCAGGGCTGGCTGTAATGACGCACCACAAACACACCCTGGTCCTGATCAGCTTGTTTATTGACAAGTTTGAAGCAGAATTTTAGACACAAAAATCAAATTGAGCAAATACAGAGGCCTCGGGGACCACAGCCACTGTCACTACTGAGCAGGAGGCCTGGGCCAAGGCCTCATAGAGGCAGCTGCCTTGACACTATTTGTCTCGTGCTCCCTGCATATGGGGAAGGCCGAGGCCTAGTTACTGAATCAGGAGGGTGGTGGGGTTCTGCACAGCCAAGGTAGGAAGGGCCTGGAGGCAGTCACCTCTGAAGTGGCGGCAGCTAAGGAGCAGCGATGGCTCAGCCCCCAGAGCCTGGAGGGAGGCTCCATGGGAGACCCGTGGTCCTGGGGCCGCCGGAGACTCCTAGGAGTGTGTGTCTCGGGGGCTTGGGAGGGAGGAGCCTGGAAGGTGGGGGGGGGGGGGGTCAGGCTGCGTGGTGAAGGTGGATTCCCCCATCCCAGCCTCACAAGCCTGAGTAGGAGCCCTCTGTGGTCTCCGACCAGGAGGAATCCCGGCGGGAAACTGGTGGCTGCCGTTGGTGGCAGCCCAAGCGCATGAGCAGCATCCACATCCGCTCTCGGAACTTGACACCCACGAAGGCGTAGAGCAGTGGGTTGAGGCAGCAGTGCATGTAGCCCAGGCCCGATGTGACCGACTTGGCTACGTCCACCCTGCTTTCTTGGCTACAGTTGCGGGCCAAGGCCCCCAAGTACATGAGGGTGTCCACCAGCACCACCAGGTGGTAGGGGGTCCAGCAGAGGGCGAAGGCCACGACGACCACCACCACCAGCCGCATGGCTCTGAGCCGCCTCTGGCCCCTGGAGACCAGCAGCACAGCCAGGATGCGGGCGTAGCAATAGGCCATGACCAGCAGGGGCAGCAGGAATCCTGCGACCAGCTGCAGGATGCGCAGGGCTGTGCGGCCCACCTGGGGGAAGCTGTACTGGCAGTGGGTGGCGTTGAGGCGCTCATCAGGGTGGGCCGATAGGAAGATGAAGTCTGGGAGCGCAAAGAGCAGACAGAGCCCCCAGACCGCCACGCACGTGAGGGTCACACGGGCCTGGGGGCCCCGGCGGTAGAGCTGGGTGGCGTGCACGATGCTCAGGTACCGATCAAAGCTGATACAGGCCAGCAGGAGGGCCCCCGCATAGAAGTTGATATTGAAGAGGGCACCCGCCACTTTGCAGAGGCCGGAGCCGAACACCCACTGGATGGCCGCATCCACCGCCCAGAGCGGGAGCGTCAGCACCAGCAGCACGTCGGCCACGGCCAAGTGCAGCAGGAAGGTATCGGTGCTGCTCAGGACCACCCGCTGGCTAAGCAGCACGGCCACCACGGCACCGTTGCCCAACAGCCCCAGCACGAATAGGAGGCTGTAGAGGGCCGGCAGGAAGGCCCGGTCGAAGCTGAGGCTGAAGTCCTGCGGACAGGGTGGGGAGGCACAGCAGGAGTCGCTCTCATTCTCATAGTCATAGGAAGAGTTTTCCAGGAAAAAGGCAAACTCAGAGGCTTGGAACTCTTGGCGTTGGCTCATCTGTGGAGGGAGGGAGGGCATGGAGTGTGTGAAGGCCTTAAAAGTCACTCCTTCCATTAGTAATTTGGGATAAACAGATACTATATAAAATAACCAACAAGCACCTGCTGTCTACCACAGGGAACTCTACTCCATAGACTATGATCACCTCTATGGGAAAAGGAATGGGTATATGTATAATGTATATGCATAACTGAATCACTTTGCTGTACACCTGAAACTAACACAACCTTGAAAAGCAACTCCGCTTCAATAAAAAAGTAAAAAAAAAAAAAATCAACAACAAAAATTTATGGTTACCAGAGGGGAAAATGAGGGGGGTAATTTAGGGATTTGGGGTGAACAGATACACGCTGTACATAAAATAGATAAACAACAAGGACCTACTATAGAGCACAGGGAACTGTACTCAATGTTCTATAATAACCTATATGGGGAAAAAATCTGAAGAAAAAATGGATATTTGTATACGTATAACTGAATCACTTTGCTGTACACCTGAAATATTGTAAATCAACTATAATTTTAAAAAAAGATTTAGTCTTGGGAGTTGTTTTTTTTTTTTTTTTTTTTGCTTTTTTAGGGCCACACCTGTGGCAAGTGGAAGTTCCCAGGCTAGGGGTCTAATTGGAGCTATACCACAGCCACAGCCACAGCAGATCCCAGCTGCATCTGCAACCTACACCACAGCTCACGGCAATGCCAGATTCCTTAACCTACTGAGTGAGGCCAAGGATCAAACCCGCTTCCTTAAGGATATTAGTTGGGTTTGAGCCACGGGAATTCCTGGGTAGCCTTTCTTGAAGCAGCTCCTCTTTAAGGCATGTTGTGGGAACGGGGTCGGGTGGGGTGGGGTGGGGTGGGGTGGGGTGGGGGTGGGGGGTGGCTGGGCCATACTTTAACTGTTCTGCCTTCTTCCAAAACCATGCCCTCTGAAGTCCATCTGTCCAGCCTGGGCTCTGGGCCAGGTAACTTCCCTTCTTAAAGGCTGCTTCTCTGGCTCCCTTCTGGGTCACCCTATCGTCCCAGGGATTGTGGGCTGGAGGGAGAGCTTCCCTCCTGGGCCCGGAGCCCTCCCTGCCCCTCTCCTCTCTCTTTGCCCGTCCTTCATGGCTCATGGTCCTCAGTGTCCTGACCACGCCTAGTTCTACCTCCTTTCTCCCCATGCGCCTCCCCACAGTCCCCTCTCCCAGTCACTGGCCCTCCTCTTCCCTCCTCAGCCCCTGTCTGGGGACCCCAACTTCCTGCCCCTGTCACAGGGGGGCCCTTTACAAATTATTGCGGCCTCCCCCCCAACACATGCTTTCTGCTCCTGCCCTTCCCCTCCCCTATACTGCGAGTCTCTCCCTCCAAGCTCTAGTAGAAATATTCCTTCCCCCCTTCCCCCGCAAACCACCTCAGCGCTGCGGGCCTCCAAGGTACCAGTTCAGTCCAGCGTGGAAGATCAAAGCTCCCAGCCAGAGCTAAAGGGAGCCTTGGAGGCCCGCGAGGGGCGAGCCTCAACTTCATGCATTTTGCAGATGAGGCGCAAAAGCCAGAAAGGGGAGGGGAACTCGCCTGTGGTCATTCGCTAGTCAGTGGCCAAGGTGGTTTCCCAAGTCCCCGTCCACTGCTTCTTCCACACAACTCCTGCCTTCTCTACCTAGTTGCCCAACCCTCTGGTGAACCCAGCTCGTGGGCCAGCCCTGACGTTCCCCTACTGTCCTAGGCTTTCCACTCAGAGCTGTGGTCTGGCCTGGGTGGGCAGCAGCACTTACCTCAGGGACCATGGCTGGGCTGGTACTCTGGCTGCTGGGCCGCGTGCTGCCTGCCCCTCTGCTTTGGTGCTTGTGGTCGGGAAACTGCACTACATAGAGGAAGTGAGGGTTTCACGCGGTTCTCAGTAACAGCCTCTTCCATGGGGTTATCTACACCAGAACTCCCTAGACCCAAGGCCACCGGGTTCCTACTCCCCCATCCCCCTGGCCCAGGGGAAGCTTCTCTGGAAGTTGGCCACACGTCGGGGACCAGAAAGCCTGGGGCCTCGGGAAGGACAGGGCTGGCTGGATGGGGGCAGGTCCCTTGAGGGGACAGCCCTCCTGCCAGGCTTAAGAACCGCTTGCTTATCCGTCCTGGGTCGCAAGTGATCTTGCATTAGCGTTCTGGATGGCTAATGTGTCTATAAAGGAGATTAACCTTCTTTAAAAAGGGAAAATATTTGAAAAAACTCCATCACATTAAGTCTAGTTCTTTACCATTGCCCCTCCCTGCCAATCAACAGGGGTAAGGAAAGGGAACTGCTAGTAACGAATTTGCTATGTGCTAGGTATTGCTTTAGTTGTTTTCTCTGACACTGCCTCATTCCAACCACACATCTCCCCTGGGTGGGGGGGAGGTGGGTATCTCTGTGGCTAATCCAGGGAGGGGAAAGGCCTTCGCCAGACACAGCAAGTAAGGGTGGGTGTGAGGACTGAACCCACAGCTGTCTTACTCTGCTTTTACCGCTCACCGCACAGCCTTCAGTTTTTTTTTTTTTTTTTAATGGATAAAAAGCAATACATTCATACGGTTAAAAACAAATGAACTAAAAGCCATATATTTTACCAGGGATACACCTTGGAAAGCCACTGACCAATGGAGGAAGAGGCGTTACAGAATAGCATGTATAGTTTGACACCACCTATGTAAATGTGAAAAACCACACACACAAAACAATACCATATTGTTTTGGATACAGCTATTTGTTCTAGAAGTTTAAAGGAGGGACAGGATACACCACAAATCCATGAGAGCAGTGGCTTCTGGGGTGAGGAGAAGGGAAATGGAGTTGGGGAAGAGAACAAGGGGACCTCCTGATTTTAAGGAAAACCTACAAACTGTTCAGAGAGCAAACCGATCCCTTTATGACTGTGCGCTTTGAAAGTTCCTCTCCCACCTGGCCTGGCTCCCCTCCCTCTGCCCTCATCTCCCTGTTCTCAGAGGGAAAAGGCGGCCTCTTGCTTCTGTCAACCAGTTTCTCCACAGATGAAAGGGAGGGAGAGAGAGAGAGACTGAGACAGAGGCCATGGCCTTGGGGTCCAGTTTTCAGTCAGAAGCAGTCACCTGAGTCACTCTAGGGCTCGGGCCTGGAATTCAGCTCAAATGTCTTGACGAAATGCACACTTGCAAGGTAGCGAGGTCCTTCCCCGATTTCTGTGGCCAGAAAAGGTGACTATCCTGGCTCTAAGCAGCTTGTCACCTGCAGGATCCAGGCCACATGGAACTAAGGGGCCTGAAGGAGATCAGGAGCAGCACAAGTGGAAGGGCCTGGAGGATTCCAGACGCCATGGCAGTCAGGGTGGGCAGGACTTGACAGGCGACTGCCTGCTGGCTGAGTAAGAGTGGTGGGAGCCCAGAATGGGGTCTCCAATACTGGTCCACAAAGAGTTTCTGTTCATGGGGTTTCTACACATGAGAGAAAGGAGAGTAACGAAAAGCTCTAGTTGTCCAACATCAAGGAGGGTCTTGTCTTGTATTCTGCTTTATGCCCTTCCTCCCGTTGGGTATTAAAAGGATCGTTTCTTTATGAAATGATGGTGGCAATAGCTGACAGTTTGGGAAATACCTTGTGTTGGCAGAAGAGGACAAGCCCATGTGGGCCCTTCAGACACACGTCGGAGCATTGTGGGCCCATGTGACATTTCAAAGTCTGGGGACCTCTGGTGTCTTTCACCTGCCCCAGTCTCCTCAGATGTCACGTGGGGGACCATGATACCCACCTTCCCAGGTTGCTGGAAAGGAGAAATGAGAAAGGGTCAGGTAAGAGTGTTGGAAAGGTGCAGAGGGCAACTTTCCGAGTCGAGCTGGGTCCTAGAGGCCAGCTTGGGCTGGGGGTGAGCTGTTCCTGGTGTGGCTGTGATGAGGCAGGAAGGGGTGAAACACTGAATTTGTCTGCCTCCAACCCCGACTCCACCCTGTTCGAGGTGTGTGACCAATGCCATAACCGTTTTGAGCTGGTCTCAGCTGGGCGATCTGAGATGATCGAGGCTCTGAGGTCCCTGTGCAGGGCTCAGCCCTTAGTAGCACAGCTGAGGATGCTGAGGGAGAGGGATCTGGCCACAAACCTAGAGTGACTGGGAGCCCTCCTTCCACGTCAGCAGAGCCCCAGGATGGAGCGTGCTGCCCTGTGGACATGGCCGGAGGGTGGGTCCTTCAGAAAGGCTGGCCCTTGCCTTAGCTGGGAGGGTTTGGCCAGTCCTGGACTAATCCTCTGGCTGCTCCACTGTGTGACCTCAGGCAAATCATTTTACCCCTTTGCCTTGGGTCTCTCATTTGAAAAGGAGGGATAAAGCTAGTATATATGTGACAGGGCTGCTCTGTGAACTGTCAGCGATGCCGGTGGTACAGGGTAAAGTACCCAGCAAATGGCAGTCTCCTCCCCTTCTAGTAACTTTCCAGACCAGCCCCTCCCAAGGCCGCAAGAGGTCAGGTCTGCAGTGGGCCTTTGCTGTCTTCACAGCTTCCATGCCTCAGAAGTTGCCTGGGTTGTGGCGCCGAGCCAAGCCCTTGCCTGGCCCTCTAGTTCGGTCCTCCCCTGTTCCAGGCAGCCCCCAGACTAGGTCCCAAGCAGGCCCAGGCCTGGGGAAGACCCACCGAGCCAGGAGCCTGCACGCTGAGTGCTGTGCCCCTCTGCTTCTGGCCTCCAGGGCAGCCAGTGGGGAAGCTTCCGAAGGAAGTTAGTCAGAGTGAAGCTGCTCTGGGCCCCACCTGTGGTCAAGGTGTGAAATATGCACCTGTCTCTTCTCTGCCACCCCTCCCCCTGTTTTTTTTTTCTTTCTTTCACACCTCTGGGCTGTGGTTTGGGAGATAGAAGATTCAGAGGTCTGAGCCCCGGGCCCAGTCCCTCACAGGAAGGAAGGCCTCCACAGCTGTCTGTCAGGCCAGCCAGGGACAGGGGCCACTTCCTCCTCCTCCTCCCTCTCGTGTCTGCTGCCTCACAGCCTCTCTCTCGTAGCTTCTCCCAAAACCCCTTGGGCTTGGCCGCCAGTCCCACACTGTCGAGGGAACAGGCTCAGTGAGGCACAAGCTTTTTCCATGGACCTCATGTGGTGGCCTAGGCTAGGGCAGAGCCTTTCTTACATGGAATGAATGAGTTCTAGCTCTACGGAGGGGTGTGGGGGAGCCCAAGGTGGTGCTGGGACTCTGCACGTCTTTCTGCCTACCCTGAATTTCATAAGAGAAGTAGAGCTTAAGTCACATGAAGGCCAGGGACCGGGGACCAGCCCCTCCCCTGTCCTTTTCTCTACAGCTCTGAGCCCTACAGGGAAGCAAGTCTTTATTTTTTTTTCCTCCAGTTTTGAAAAATTTTATTGACGTATAGTTGATTTCCAATGTGTTAATTTCTGCTGTACAGCAAAGTGACTCAGTCATACGTATATATTCCTTTTCTTTTTCTTTTTTAGGGCCGTACCTGCGGCATATGGAAGTTCCCAAACTAGGGGTTGAATCAGAGCTGTAGCTGCCACAGCAAGGCAGGATCTGAGCTGTGTCTGCGACTACACCATAGCTCACAGCAATGCCGAATCCTTAACCCACTGAGTGAGGCCAGGGATCGAACCCGCATCCTCATGGATATTAGTTGCATTTGTTTCTTCTGTGCCACAACAGGAACTCCTGCATTCTTTTTCATGTTCTTTTCCATTATGGTTTTTATTATAGGAGATTGAATGTAGTTCCCAGGGCTATACAAGAGGACCTTGTTGTTTATCCATCCTATATAGTTAGGTAGGCAAGTCCTTTCTAAGTGCTGGGACTGTGGGCTGGGGCAGTCCAGGTCCATGAGACTGAGTTCCTAAGCTGTGGGGTGCTCATCCTTTTGGGGACCAGGGGAGAGGATGCAGCTGCCGTGTGTCAGGTGGCAGAGAGATAAGGCAATTCAGGCCATGGGAATGGCAGGTGCCAGGGCCAGGAATGGAGAAACAGCTTGTCAGCATAGGAGCAGTCAGTCTGATTGGAAAAGAGGGTTTGTGTGGGAGCAGCGGGCTGGAGGGAGCTGGAGGGTGGTTCAGGATCTAAGCTCTGCCATCAAGCACAGTGACTTTCCTGTCATCCTGTCTGCAGTGCCTGGGAACTGGTAAATAAAACTAACTTCCACTTGGCAAGCCTTAGCTTTCGTACCAGTGATCTCCTTTAAAACTTTTAGCTTCCTGGGGAAGCAGAGGTCGCTGTACCCATTTTGCAGAATGGAGCGGAGGTTTATAGAAGTGAAGTGGCCTGTCCCACCCAGGCTGGTTAGCCAGGAGGGTTTGTGACAATATTCTTACTCAGGTTGCTTTTTTTTTTTTTTTTTTTGTCTTTTTAGGACCACATCACAGCATATGGAGGTTCCCAGGCTAGGGGCTGAATCAGAGCTACAGCTGCCGGCCTACACCACAGCCACAGCAATGCAGGATCTGAGCCGCGTCTGCAAACTACACCACAGCTCACGGCAACACCGGATCCTTAACCCACTGAGTAAAGCCAGGGATCGAACCTGCGTCCTCATGGACACTAGTCAGGTTCGTTTCTGCTGAGCCATGGCGGGAACTCAGGTCACTTTCTAATGTGTTCTCCTAACCCCCTTAAATCATACTGCTGCCCAAGGGCTGGATCTTTCAGGAGGCACACCTTACTCACCAGGAGGCCCCAACCAGACATTTGCGTGAGGGCCAGTGCTCATCCAGGGGGCTTGTGCCCTGGAGGGAGCTTGGGTAGACCTCACTCTGTCTGCATTCTTGTATCCTGCTCCTCTCCACCTAGCAGGGAGAAGGAATATCAGAATCTCCAGGATGAGGGGCCTGGAGGACCAAGCAAAAATATGCCAAATGCCAGAGTTCCTGTCGTAGATGAGTGGTTAACGAACCCAACTAGTATCTATGAGGACATGGGTTCGATCCCTGGCCTCGCTCAGTGGGTTAAGGATCTGGAATTGCCGTGAGCTGTGGTGTAGGTCGCAGACGCGGCTCAGATCCTGCATTGCTGATGCGGCAGCTGCAGCTCTGATTCAACCCCTAGCCTAGGAACCTCCATATGTCTCTAGTGCAGCCCTAAAAAAGAGACCGAAAAAAAAATCTGCCTAATGCCAGATCCCTTTTGTGAAGCCCTCCGGGGGATCTGCGCTGCTCCCAGAAGTTTCCTTCCCACCAAAGGCCGGGTCCGGAAGACCTGGCTTGGAAAATTTCCCACTCCTATGGTGGGTGTGCATCTGTTTCCCCCATGCCCTGTCCTTGGGACGGCATCTCAGTTCTTGGACCTGTCCAGACTCTCTAGCGGTGCAGGTGGTAACAGGGCAATGCACAAAAATCTTATTATGGAAGCCTGAACTTGATGGATTCTTTTTTTTTAAAATTGAAGCATGGTTGATTACAACGTTGTGTTAATTTCTGCTGTACAGTAAAGTGATTCAGTGATACATATATGTATACATTCTTTTTCATATCCTTTTCCACTATGGTTTGCCACAGGAAATTGAATATAGTTCCCTGTGCTATACATTAGGACTTTGTTGCTTATCTATTTTATGTATAGTAGTTTTATCTGCTAATCCCAAACTCCTAATTTATCCCTCCTACCCCCTTTCCTCTTTGGTAACCATAAACTTGTTTTCTATGTCTGTGAGTCTGTTTTGTAAATAAGTTCATTTGTGTCACATTTTATATTCCACATATAAGTGATAGCATATGATATTTGTTTTTGTCACTTAATATGAGAATCTCTTGGTCCATCTATATTGCTGCAAATGGTATTATTTCATTCTTTTTTACGGCTAATATTCTATTTTGTATATGTACCACATTATCCTTATCCATTCCTCTGTCGAAGGACATTTAGTGGCTTCCATGTCTTGGCTATTGTAAACTGTGCTGCAATAGGGTGCCTGTGACCTTGATGGATTCTGGAGTCCCTATCACTTCCACAGTGAACAGGTGGAGGCTGTCCCCCTGTACTGCTCCCCTGGGGCACCCCAAGGAATGAAGTCATTGGTAGGCTCACCATTTGCTTCTTGCACTCCTTTGGGTTGCTCCACAGAGTGCAAACAGGGTAATAACGGCTGAAGGTTTTTTTTTTTTGTCTTTTCTAGGGCCGCTCCCATGGCATATGGAGGTTCCCAGGCTAGGGGTCGAATCGGAGCTATAGCCGCCAGCCTATGCTAGAGCCACAGCACCACAGGATCTGAGCCGCGTCTGTGACCTACACCACAGCTCACAGCAACACCGATCCTCAACCCGCTGAGCAAGGCCAGGATCGAACCTGAAACCTCATGGTTCCTAGGCAGATTCGTTTCAGATGCGCCAAGACAGGAACTCCTGGGGGGGGGGGTCAGGGCTTAAAAGGAGCTTGCAGAAACACCAAATCGAAAACATGCTTTCCCCTGTGATACCCACAAGTTCCTCACACACAAAATATCATGTTAATTGCTAGCTCAGCCAAAATATCTGTCAATGATGGGATAGATAGGCAATGACAAAAATATTAATCAGTGATATTTATGTAGCACTTATTATGTGCCAGGGGCTGTTTGAAGCACCTTTACTCATACATATCCTCCTAGCAAGCCTTTGAGAGGTTTTAGTTTTATTCCTAGTTTATTTATCTATTTTTTATCTTTTTTTTTTCCATTTCTTGGGATGCTCCCGCGGCATATGGAGTTTCCCAGGCTAGGGGCCTAATCAGAACTGTAGCTGCTGGCCTACACTGGAGCCATAGCAACATGGGATCTGAGCTGTGTCTGCGATCCACACCACAGCTCACGGCAACGCCGGATCGTTAACCCACTGAGCGAGGCCAGGGATCAAACATGCAACCTCATGGCTCCTAGTCCGATTCGTTAGCCACTGAGCCACGACAGGAACTCCTTAGTTTATTTTTAAATTTAATTTAATTAATTAACTTTATTTTTTGGCTACTCCGAGGTATATGGAGCTCCTGGGCCAGGGATCAGATCTGAGTCGAAGCCTCGAATAAGCCGCAGCTGTGGCAACGCCAGATCCTTAACCCGATGTGCTGGGCCAGGGATGGAACCCTCGTCCCAGTGCTCCCAAGACGCTGCCGATACTGTTGCGCCACAATGGGAGCTCTTATTTTTTTAAAAAAATTATTTTTAATTTTATTTATTTATTTTTCTTAGGGCCACACCTGTGACATATGGAGGTTCTCAGGATAGGGGTCGAATCAGAGCTGCAGCTGCTGGCCCTCGCCACAGCCACAGCAATGAGGGATCTGAGCCGTGTCTATGACCCACACCACAGCTCAGGCCAATGCTGGATCCTTAACCCATGAGCGACGCCAGGGGTTGATGGATACTAGTGGCATGAAAGGAACTCCTTATTCCTGTTTTAAAGATGAGGGAACAGTCTCAAGTAGGTCAAGTAACTCGTGCATGGTGAAGCAGCTGATAAGTGACAGAGACTGGATTTCAAACCAAGCAGTCTGGCTTCAAACGCCACACTCTTAACCACCCTGCTCTACTCTCTTGAGTTTGAAAAGGCTATTATGTGATTTTTAAGAGGAGCAGAGGAGCCTGAAGCTGAGTCCGGGCTTGGCCTGAGATGGATTTGCCACTCAACATGTAAATCCCCAACCCCAACGCAGGGTTAGAGCGGCTGTGCCAGTGCAGAGGCTGCGGTGGCAACCAAGGCAGGGCTGTTTCTGCAACGAGGGGGCCTCTTCAGGCATGTTTCACAGCCAGTGCCAGGATGGAAGTGAAGGACGGGAGTCAGGAATGCGTGGTAGTTACCATGGAAACCGACAGTGTGGTAAAGCTCCAAGCAGAGCCTTGTCTGAGTCTCTTAAAAAAAAAGCAAAATTTTTTTTGCCACACCCACGAAATCGAACCCGTGCCACAGCAGTGAATGCCAGATCCTTAACCATAGACCACCAGGGAACTCTAACATGATACATTTAAGAAAAAATTCCAGATTTTTTTTTTTTTTTTGAGAATGGCTTAGGACCAACCCTCTGTGGAACGCAGATGAATTTTTAGCATATTTGCTAGTGAATAGCAGTCTTTCACGGAACTACCCAGAGGGTTTATAAATTACTATAGTGTAGCGTATACCTAGAGAAGGGCTTGCGTCTGAAGACATATAAGGTGAGATGGTTGAGGAGGGTGGGGGTGATGGGGTGAGGGAAAGAGTTGGAAGAGGGGACAGGGTTTGGGGCAGGTCGGCGCGAGGAGACAAGTTAGAGGGAAGGAAAGTATTACTGAGATGGGGGTAGCAGGGGCTGCAGGGAGGGGAGAGAGAAAGTGACCTAGAACTTGAATCACGGCACTGACTGGCTACCTCCAGCCCAGTCTGCCTCTTGGGGGTTTCCACCCATCTTTGCCAGGAGCATGGTGTCCATTGTGGCCTCTAGGCTTGCCCCCTGCCCTCATGTCAGGTCTGGGACGTCTTGGCATAAAAGGGGTTGGTTTAGCCTCTTTGAACTCCAAGTTAATGACAAGAAAACTTTACTTTCTCCACCTAATACACCTTCCTGTTTCTGCTATTATTTTATTTTATTTTGTTTTGCTTAATTTAATTTAATTTTAATTCAATTTTATTTTTTGGCTGTGCCTGTGGCATGTGGAAATTCCCAGGCAGGGATAGAACCACAGCAGAAACCAGAGCCACAGCAGTGACAATGCTGGATCCTTAACATGCTGAACCACGAGGAAACTCCTCCTGCTATTATTATCCTCAAATGCGAGTTTTCTGCAGGACAAATTTTGGCAAACACCAGCCTGGGGAACAGAGGCTGTTCTTAGGCCTGGCCTTGAAGGCCTTCCATGATCTGGCCCCAGCCTCTTGCCCAGCCTGATTCTCTGTCCTGCTTTGTGCATCCTATATGGTACCCAAACTTGGCCACACCCTGTGGCAGTCATGCTCCAAGTTTCCACTGCTTGGCTGGTCTCTACCTGAGTCCTGTCCACTATCCAGGACTCAGAGGTACAGCTCAGAGCCATGAAGGCATTATAGAGACCCTTGATCTGGACTCTATGGCTCTGCCCTGAGAGCCCTAGCTGATGGGGCAGGACAGAAAGAAGAGGTGAGAAGACCCAGGGGAGGAAGCAGGAAGTTTCAGTACCCTCTGCATACCTTCCAAAGATAGAAATGGGCTGAAGTCATTTGCAGAGCAAGTCTCTGACTAGAAGTATCCTTTGAATCTGATCTCTTGCCTCCAGCCTTCTTCCCCTTGGAACCATTCGTTCCACTGGGAATGGCCAAGCAAGACCAGAAAGGCCAAGGCAGGCTCTGGAGGATCTCAGTGGGAGTCCAGCTGAGCAAGGGAACTGTGCAACATGGTGGTAGTAAATGGACTTTGTTTGGTGTCCGATAGGCCTGCGTTTCAGTCTTGTATTGGCCTCTGAAGAGCTCTACGATTTGGGCAAATCACTTCACTTCTCTGAGCCTCAACTTCCCCATCTGCAAAGGAGGGATAATACCTGCCTCATACGAGAAGGATGAAATGCTTATTCAAAGGATTACATGAAACAAATTTACAAAAATCAGTTGGTGGAATACCTGGCCTTCTTTGACAACCACTCTAAAGTAGCCCCCCTTCTATCTCTTTAGCTCATTTTATAGTCATCATTATCTGCTATTTATTTGCTTATTTGTTTATTGACTGATCACTCCATTAGAATATACTTTTCACAAGAGATATGCTTTTTTTTTTTTTTTTATGGCTGCACCCATGGTATATGGAAGTTCCCAGGCGAAGGACTGAATCTGAGCTGCAGCTGTGACCTACACCAGATCCTTGACCCCACTGTGCTGGGCCGGGGTTCAAACCCTCACCTCCAAATTGACCTGAGCTGCTGCAATCAGATTCTTAAACTGCTGCACCATAGTGGGAACTCCTATAATTTTGTTTTTTTAATTACCATATCCCCAGTGCCTTGCATAGCTTCTGACTCATAGTAGCTGCTCACAGATATTGAGTGAGTTACAAATGAATGGCTAGTGGGTGCTGAAAGGGTAGCCACATGGTGCATATATCCGTATGGCTGTAACTCTCTCATGGATACGATCTGCAAAGCTGTGAGTTTGGGTCATAGTTGCTGTCAAGCATGTCACCTAGAACAAGGTGTGTTTTGGGAAGCACTTTCCCAGGGCCTGTGTTTGGGAAAAAATGCCTGTTAACATTGGAAAGGTTTCTGCCAGTGCTGCTATAAAGACAAGAGTAACCAAACGGTTCACCATATTAGCTTCTTCTTCTTCTTTTTTTGTCTTTTTGTCCTTTTTAGGGCCGCACCCTTGGCATATGGAAGCACCCAGGATAGGGGTCTAATCGGAGCTGTTGCTGCCGGCCTACGCAGGATCCGAGCTGCATCTGTGACCTACACCACAGCTCATGGCAATGCCGGATCCTTAACCCACTGAGTGAGGCCAGGGATTGAATCCACAACCTCACAGTTCCTAGTTGGATTCGTTTCTGCTGCGCCACAACAGGAACTCCCCGTATTGGGTTCTTAAGGCTACCATAATAAATTACCACCAACTGGGTGGTTTAAAACAATAGAAACTTATTCTCTCACACAGTTCTGAAGGCTAGCAGTCCAAAATCAAGGTGCGGGCAGGGCCACACTCCCTCTGGAGGCTCTGGGGGAGAATCTGTTCTTTGCCTTTTTTGCTGCTGGCCAGCAGGCCTTGGTTCGTGACCAACACTCCAATCTCTACCTGCCTCTTTATATGGCCTCTCCCTCTTCTGTGTGTCTGAGCTCCCTCTGTCTCTGTTATAAGGCCAATTGTGATGGCATTTAGGACCCACTCAGATAATCCAGGATAGTCTCCGCATCTCTGGATCTTTGACTTAATTATGTCTGTAAAGATCTTGTTTCCAAATGAGATAACAAGGGCAGGTTCTGGGGTTTAGGACTGGACAGATATCTGGGAGCCATTATCAGCCACACAGTCACTATCCCCCTATTTCCCACAACCGCCCTACTATCCCTACAGAGCATAATTTTGAGAAATGGTAACTTGAGAAAAACGGGCTTTGGGAAAGGATGGAGATGGAGATGGGAGTGGAGTCCGGGAAGAAACAACATGAAAATGTAAAAGGATACGACAATTGTCAGGGCCTCCTTAGGATGGGAGGGACCAGGCTTGCTATTGACCAAGCTCTCCTGCTGATTCTTTTTTGTGTGTCAAGGACTAGGACCCACTGCGTACAAAGACGTGGAGAGGTAATTATGCCTGATGGAGAGTAATGACCGCTCTGTGCTTCTCATTTAATTAGGCCAGGGAGGGTGTCTGGATATGGGTGGTTTTCAAGAGCTCTTCAGGTAATTGTAATGCGTAGGAAGAGTGGAAAACCACTTGGACGAGAGTGTTGAGGCAATGAGAATGTCAAAATACAGCTGTTAATGAACATTATCTTTAAGAGTAGTACCAAGGTTCATAATGTTGACATCCATAATTAACCCTCTTGACCTTCTCGGGAGAAGAATCTGTTATTATATGAATGTGAATGTGCTGAATGTGAAAGTGCCGGGAACACTGGCTGCTTCTGTGGGATGGGGGGGGAGGGCGGAGGGAGAACAGAAAGCAAAGCACTGGAGCCTTTGATGTTTGAGAGCCTCGGCTCCCAGCCTATAAGGCCAGGGCTGGCAGGACATGGGGACACAGGGACCCAGTGGAGAGCTGCCAAGCATTACCAGGAAGAAAGAGAAGGTGGGGTTTATTTCATAAAAAAAAAAAAAAAAGCGAAACCCTTGGTCTGGGCCCAGGGGTCAGCAGCCTCTACTCTCTTCTGGCCCTGCTGGATGGGGGCAACACTGCCATGACTACGGGGCCAGGTTGGGGGTGTCTTCAACAACCCTGCTGGTTCTCTGAAAGAAAACTTGGCCTTTAGGATGGGCCGATGCTTTTGGTACCAAAGTATTAAATGTACGTGTGACGTTCAAGCAAAGTGGTATGAGGCCTCACGATGACAGACTAAACCTTTTTGAGGCTGGGGATTCCAGAAAGTAATACTCCCTCCTTTCTCCATGGGGCCTTACCCAGGGCGTTTCTGTCCACCATCTCCTTAACCCCGCTAGCTCTTTGGGGAGGTAAGCCAGGCAGGCACTATTGCTAAAGTTTTCTTTTTTAAAATCTTGTGGGGAAGGAGTTCTTGTTGTGGGCTCAGTGAGTTAAGAATCGGACTTGTATCCATGAGGATTTGGGTTTGATCCCTGGCCTCGCTCAGTAGGTTAAGAATCCGGCATTGCCATGAGCTGTGGTGTAGGTCACAGATGCGGCTCGGATCCCATGTTGCTGTGGCTCTGGTGTAGGCTGGCAGCTGCAGCTCCAATTTGACCCCCGGCCTGGGAACTTCCATATGCAGAGGGTGAGGCCCTAAAAAAAAAAGACAAAAAAAGATGTGGGGAGTCCCCTGGTGGCACAGCAGGATCTGGTGTTGTCACTACAGTAGCTCCGGTCGCTGCTATAGTGAGGATTTGATCCCTGGCCTGAGAACTTCCACATGCCGTGGACATAGCCAAAAATAAAATAATGGTAAAATATACATTACATAAAACTTACTATTTTAGCCATTGTTGGAAACAAAGGTACATTTTGTGTGTGTGTGTGTGTGTGTGTGTGTGTGTGTGTGTGTTTAATGGCCAAACCCATGGCGCATGGAAGTTCCCAGGCCAGGAACTGAATCTGAGCCATAGCTGCAAACTACACCACAGCTGCAGCAACGCTGGATCTTAACCCACTTCGCTGGGCCAGGGATCAAACGCATGCCTCCTCAGAGACCCGAGCTGCTGCAGTCGGATTCTTAACTCACTGTACCACAGCAGAAACGTCCATAGATACATATTTATGATAAGTGATAGATTCTCCACATATAGAATATCACATTTAACCTCAAAAGCCCAAAACATTTCAATATACTAAAAGGATAAAATGGGATGGTGGCTTTGAAGCTGCCTTTTGTGGACTTTAAAGGTCTAACTTATTTTGAATAATTCTAAATATCGGGAAGAATACACTATTTGCCACATTTCATGTCTGACTCTCAGCCTTCTCCCCCCACAGTCATGGAATGGAGTAAGAACTAAATGTCAGGGGTTCCTCCTGTGGCAAAATGGGATCTGTGGCATCTTTGGCGCACTGGGACGCAGGTTCGATCCCCAGCCAGGCACAGTGGATTAAGCGTCAGGGGTTGCCACAGCTGCAGCTTAGATTGCAACTGCAATTTGGAGCTGATCCCTGGCCTGGGAACCCCAAAGGCCACAGGGCTGCCAAAAAGAAGAGAAAAAAAGGAATTATATGTCAGAGTGGCACCAGACCCTTTTGTTTTGATCCATTTAATTTATAACACTTATTTTAATGTAAGTGTTTTTACTTTGGCAGCTGGCAGGTAATTTTTTTTAATTGTGGCAAAATACACTCAAAGTTTACCTTCTTGTTTTTGTGTAGAGTTCTATGGCACTAAGCATATTCAGTTTGGTGCGACCATCACCACCAACGATCTCTAGAACTCTTTTCACCTTTCTCAACTGAAATTCTGTACCCATTAATCACTAAATCCCATTCCCTTCTCCCCCAGGCCCCTGGCATCTACCACTCTGCTTCCTGTTTCTGAGCATTTGAATACTCTGGGTCCTCATGTAAATCATAGAGTATTTGTCTTTTTTTTTTTTTTTTTTTTTTTTTTTTTGCTTTTTAGGGCTGTACCTGCGACATATGGAAGTTCCCAGGCTAGGGGTCAAATCAGAGCTACAGCTGCTGGCCTACGCCACAGCCATAGCAACATGGGATCCGAGCCACTACTGCGACCTACACCATAGCTCATGGCAATGCTGGATCCCTGATCCACTGAGTGAGGCCAGGGATCGAACTTGCATCCTCATGGATACTAGTTGGATTCGTTTTTGTTATGCCACAGCGGGAACTCATATTTGTTTTGACTGGTTTATTTCACTTAGTGTAATGTCTTCAACATTCATTCATGTTACAATATGTGATAGGATTTCCTCCCTTTTTATTTTATTTTATTTTATTTTATTTTATTTTATTTTATTTTATTTTATTTTATTTTATTTTGTGATTTCCTCCCTTTTTAAGGCCGAATAATATTTCCTTGTATGGATATACCACATTTTATTTCTCCATTCATCTGTCAGTGGACATTTGGGATGTTTCTACCTTTTGGCTATTGTGAATAGTGCTAAAAGGAACAGGGATTGTTATTTTGCAGCAGAGGAAAGTGAGGTTCATGAAAGATCATACAGCAAATAAATGGCAGGGCCAGGATTCAAATGCTGGCTTAACCCAAATCCTACTCGTTAGCTGGGCTAGGCAGCCTCTAAAAAAACAATTGCTCTGCTCTTCACTCTTCCACTTCCAACAGCCCTTGCTACCCCATGAGCTAGCCATTCACACTCTCTGGAAGTTTGGAACAGGCCCACCTAGTAAAGACTCTGGTGGAGAAAACCTTTTCTTTATCTTGCACAAGCTCCAGGAGCCAGGTGATTAGGCTCCTTTGCTCAGGTGACATCTATGCCTGCTTCTTACCAGAAGGATGTTGTGGTTCTCTCCTCTCCTAGTCTGTGTTCTGCCTCCTAAGGCTTCCTGACATCCTGACCTCCAGTAGGGTGCATTCGTTTATTTATTTATTTAGCTATGCCCAGGGCATGCCAAAGTTCCTAGGCCAGGGATTGAACCCACTCTACAGCAGTGACCTGAGCTGCAGCAGTGAAAATGCCTTACCCTTAACTTGCTGAGCTACCAGGGAACTCCTGCGCATGTTTATTCTTTTTGTTTGTTTTTCTTTTTAGGGCTGCACCTGCAGCATATGGAAGTTCCCAGGCTAGGTGTCAAATTGGAGCTGCAGCTGGTGGCCTGTGCTACAAGCCACTGGATCTGACCTGCATCTGTGACCTACGCCGTAGCTCATGTCAATGCCAGATCCTTAGCCTACTGAGATGGGCCACGGATAGAAACTGCATCCTTAGGGACATTATGTTGGGTTCTTAATCCCTGAGCCACATCGAGTACTCCTTATTCTTGAACAAGCCTCACCGCTAAGCCCCCGGGAGAAGCTGGAGGGAGAAAGAGGCAAGTTCCTGCCTGGAATTTTCTGCCCAGGCTAGGTCTGAGAAGCAAGTTTCTTAGAAGCTGTATGTCCTTCACTTCTTCCATCCACAACCCATCTCCCCCCAGGTATCTAAATGAAAGCAAACACCTCCTCAAAGCTTTGCATGAAACTTTTGAAAACGCCTTTGCATCTAAGCGTGTGGGAAACCCCCTGAAGGTAACTCTGTCTTTCTAGTCTGCCTCTAAGGAAAGCTAGTCCCTCCAATAAGCATGAAAGTTAGAGGAATCAAAATTCCTGGAGGCCTGACACTGACACTTTGAGGGGGTATTTCAGCCACAAGTCACAATCCATTTTGTGTTGCAGCTATGCCTTCATGGAATGGCATCCCAGTCTTCTCACCAGGAGTGTGGGAAGGAGAGGAAGAAGTAAAACCCACAACTCAGAGTGAATCCAAGTGTCCCGGCTGGTGTGGGAGAGAAGCAGGCTGAAGCTCGGACAGACACTGGTTCTGGCAGACTCTGTTGGTTGTCTGCCTGACAGCCATGCCCCGCCCCTTCTTTCCCACAGGAAGAGGCTTTCTCCCACAACAGAGGTTGGAAATGCCAGGTACTCACTTTTTTCCAGTCTCTCTAACAAGTAGGAGTATGATGATTGAGTTCTCAATGATGGTATGAAAGGGGAAATCAGCTCTTCAGGAAAAAAGGGTCTCTGTCCTTTTTTTTTTTTTTTTTTTTGGCTGCACCCATGGCATGTGAAAGTTCCCAGGCCAGGGATCGAACCCCCGCCAAGCAGCAACCTGAGCCACTGCAGTGAAAACACCAGGTCCTTAACCCCCTGAGCCACAAGGGGTAACCATTTCCCTGTCTTAAACAGAGAAATCGGTGAGGAGCGTTCCTCCCCAGATCTTTGGATTTGGCTGCATGAAGCAGCCATCCTACAGCTGTGGTATGACAAACTTGAGGACAAACATCAACACATTTAGCAAACCTGAAGGAGAGAAAAATTCTGGGCAGGTTCATTAAAGTCTTCGTGCTCCTGAATAATCCCCGGGGCCACTCTGCTCTGGATTTATGAAGTGAGATTGAAAAAGAAAAAACCGGGAGTTCACATCATGGAGCAGCAGAAATGATTCTGACTAGGATCTGTGAGGTTGCAGGTTCGATCCCTGGCCTCGCTCAGTGGGTTAAGGATCCGGCGTTGCTGTGAGCTGTGGTGTAGGTCACAGACAAGGCTTGGATCCTGCGTTGCTGTGGCTGTTGCTGTGGTGTAGGCCAATGGCTATAGCTCCGATTAGACCCCTAGGCTAGGAACTACCATATGCTGTGACTGTGGCCCTCAAAAGCAAACAAACGAACCAACCCTATTTTTGTCTTGCTTGCAGCCCAAAGTGTCCTCGCTGGCATAGTATCCGAGAGGAGACCATGGGAAAGCAGGTCAGTCGGTGTCAAGTGAGGCAAAGGGCACAAGGCTGGGACCAGAGTCCATGTGGCACAAGCTTGTGCCTGAAGTGAGGAAAGCTCAGAGTCCAGCTCTTATGGACACATGAGTAAAGAGATTGACTACGAGAGAGAGTTTCTGATAAAACCCAGGTTTATCAGCCCAGGCTTGATGATGCGATGCTGTGATAACAACAAGAACAACAAAATGTCCAAATCTCAGAGGGTTCAGCAAACAGAACTTAATTTCCCACTCACATAAGATGGGCAACACGGTGGCTGAAGGCTTGGCTCACTGTAGCCACTCAAGGAATGCAAATGGTGACCCTATCTCAGCATATGCTGTCATGGTCACTGCAGCCGTGGGATGAGAAGGGGATGCATTGCACACAGTCTCCCAAAGCTTCATGGACCAAGGCAAGCCACACGGCCACACCTAACTTCAATGCGGATGGGAAGTGCAGTCCAGCTACGGGCCTGGAAGAAGGACCCATTTGTAGATCCAGCAGCTGTCAGCACTCATCTATAGTCAAGACTTGGCTTTTAGAATTTTTTTCTTTTTACAGCTGCATCTGCAGCATATGGAAATTCCCAGGCTAGGGGTCGAATCCAGGCCACATCTGTGACCTACACCACAGCTTGTGGCAACACCAGATCCTTAATCCGCTGAGCAAGACCAGGGATCAAACACAGATCCTCACAGACATTATGTTGGGTTCTTAACCGGCTGAGCCAGCCACAAGGGGAACTCTAAGACTTCACTTTTAGATGGATTAGAGGGTAAGGGGAAGATATTGATTTCTAAGAGCCCACGTGGCCAGGGCCAGAGGTGGGTCATCTGTTTTACCCACTCTCTACCATCCAGGCAAAGGAGTAAACATGACACCAGTCACGCCCAGTGCTACCTTGGAGTCTTGGGATGGAAATGGTTACACTGGAGACAATGATAAGATATTAAAAAGCATTATTTACCTCTGTCAGGCTGTATTCATTTCCTATTGCTGCTGTAGAAATTATTATATACTTAGTGGGTTAAAACAACACAAATGTATTCTTTTACAGTTTGGGAGGTCAGAAGTCTGAAATGGGTCTCACTGGACTAAAATCAAGGTATTGGCAGGATTGCACTCTTTCTGGATGCTCTAGGGAAGCATCCATTTCCTTTCCTTTTCCAGCTTCTAGACAACTGCCTGCATTCTTTGGCTCATGATATCTTCCTCCATCTTCAAAGCTGGCAGTGTCAGACTGAGTCCTTCCCAGGCTGCCACCTTTCTGGTTCTTTCACTCTGGCTTCCTCTTCCACATATAAGGACCCTTGAGATTACATTGGCCCACCCAGGTAATCCAAAAGAACCTCCCCATCTCAAAGCCAGCTGATCAGGAACCGTAATTCCATCTACAAACCCTAATTACCTTTGGCATGTAACATATTCACAAGTTCTGGGATTAGGACTAGTGGACAGCTTTGGTGGTGGTGGTGGTGGTGGCGGGGATTATCCTGCCCACCACATATGCCTAGGAAGAAGAGTCTCCATCCTAGGAAGCAAAATGTCAACATCACCTGGGAGATGCCCCGTGAATACATGATGTGTTTTAAAGTTAGATTGGATGTTGGCATTTTCAAATTATTTAATCTTAGGCTCTAAGATTGCATTACTCTGATATTATGTCAGTTTTAACCTGCTTAGCAGCTAATTAGCTCATCCTTTTAGGCGCCATAGGCTGAAGGCTAAAGGCTGTATTTTCCCTTCTTGCGTCTTCCACTTTCTCCCCACATTGCACACACACAAAAATGAAGCCAGCTCTGCACTTCACTGCCCAGGGGAGGTATATAGCCTGGTAGAGGGAGGAACGAGAGGACTATGGGTCCCTGGACCCTGCTTCCTAATAGTGCTCTGAGGAGCCGGTAATTCTCCAAAGTGCAGTTCCCCCCCACCCCACCCCCCCCCCCCCCCCCCCCCCCGAGCCGATTAAAAAACACCAGGACTCAGCTGTCTGGCAGACTTCCTCAGCTTCTCACAAAAGCAGCGATGGACTGGGGACAATGAGTGGCTTGGTGGCAACTTACATACTAATCAATGATTAGATGGGGCTTCCTCAGATGTTTGGCACTGTGGAAAGTTCCAAGACCTAGTCTCAGGGAGCAGGAACTGCAAGAATGACTCAAGCAGAATTTCCCAACCCTCTGCCGAAGAGGGGGGTGAAGAATCGAAATTAAGTTGATTTAGAAAAACAATAGAGAGAGGCACTATTTCTTGCATACCTAGAATTATTTGGTTTTCTTTATCCACAATCAGAGAATACAGTCTCCCCATTGGAGCGTTTTACACAAAATAGCGCTTGTAGGAAGACTGAGAGAATGGAAAATATTGGGGTACTCTAAAGAACATCACCTACATAAATTTTTCCAGCCTTTTTTTGGAGAGCAGTTGGGCAGTATGTAGAAAACACATGCGTCTTCTGTGAATCAGCCACCCCAGCAGCACAAATGCTCAAAAATCTCTGTATGAGGATGTTCCCAAATAGGTTTCCTCCTCTCTAGCCTTCCTCCCGAGGCTCAAGCTGGCAGCTCTCATTTGGCCACTGTGACAGCCTCCTATCTGACCTTCTTGTGCCCAGTCTTGCCTCTCTATGGAAAAGACAGCTCCAAAGACAAACCTAATCACATCACTTCCCTGTTGAAAACTCTACACTGCTTTTCTCCATTGCCCTCTGTATACAGGCCGAGGCTCTGATCTGGCCACACATGTTCCCATGACCCGGCTCCTTAACAACGACCCCGCTTTCCAAGCATGCTGCAAAGTTCATTCACCAAACGGGTCGACTGGCCCTTCTTGGTGCCTCTGTGCATGATGTTCCTGTCTGCTCTGCCCTAATTCAGTAGCCTCCTTACCCGTTAGGAAGCTCTTCCTTTCAGAAGCTGGCCTTGAATGCCCAATGCAGCTGTCGTCGTTTCTGCCTTGGGCTCCCACGGTATAGTATATACCACGATGGAACATACATTAGCATATTGCACTGTTTTTTTTTTTTTTTTTTTGGCCCCATGTGTGGCCTGTGGAAGTTCTCAGGCCAGGGATGGAACAAGCACCACAGTAGTGACCCGAGTCACAGCTATGACAATACCAGATCCTTAACCTGCCGATCCACCAGGGAACTCCCATCATTTTAGAAACAATTCCTTCTCTTCCACGGTGAGTTCTTATTTCTGCCATTGGGTGAGATTCTCAGTAGTTCTCTCCGAGGATGGGGTTTCGGGCGCTCAGGACTCATTCTCCAAGACCCTCTCCTTTTTGTCTTAGTCACCTCAGGCTGGAGGGGCTGGACCTAGAGATTTCTTCACCACCAGCGAGATGGTGGGGGTCAGTGAATCCTACTTTCACCCAGATGGCTCAACAAAAGAACCCAGTGTCTGGACAGCATACTTGTATCTGTCACTCTCCGTGTGATCATGGGCAAATCACAGTCTTTCAGCCCGTTTCTTCTTAGTAAAATGGGTGTAATAATAGCCCTCTTCAGAGACTGTCTCAAAGTAAAAGTGCTTTGCATATTATCATGCGCTAATAACCTCCCGAGGACCACTTTGAATTAAAGTGGTCCAGAAAAAGAGATATTAAGTTCCTAATTTAGGCACTAGCTCATACAAGATGAAACCCTCCTTACTCTGTCTCCAGTGTTCAAACTAAGTATGTGCTTAATTCTGCCTTTGTCTGTAGGACTTTGTCCTCTCGCCATGCCATCTTTTTCCACTCTATCCTTAGGGATAGAAAAGCACCATGATTTGGTCAACTGGATATCGGAGTCACAGATCTGGGCTCAAATCTCAACTCTGCCATTTCCTAGCTGGATGTCTTTGGACTGGCTACTTAACCTCTCAGTGCCTCAGTTTCTTCCGATTTCCTAAGTATATGATGAGGAATAAATGAGGCCATGTAACTGTTCCTTTCGATTTCAGTAATCTCCTTCTCTACTCTTTTTCAGCCTCCTACACGTTTAATCACACCTAGGATGCATTCTTCATTCAATCACAGTTTCATTTTCAAGATTTTAAACTTGGAAATCCACTTTTCGGCGTATAACCTCTGGTTCTTTCAGTTCTCTTCCTCCTACTAAAGTCACTGTATATTTAGCTTGGCTTCAAGCCCCTCTAGCCATCCTCATTCTCCCAGATCACCTTGGTCTGGCCTCAGTCACCTCACCACCACCTTGCATTTCCTTACTCTCTTTCTCTGGATGACCCCCCAGGCCTGGATAACCACCTGCTTACTGTTTTAGCTTCCAAGTGTCCAAATTTGCAGGAGAAAAAGTCTTTCATTCCTATGCTCTGAGTAAAAGACTCATCATCAGGGGGGTTCGTGTTATGGCACAGTGGGTCAAGGATCTGGTGTTGCTGCAGCTGTGGTGTAAGTTGCGGCTGTGGCTCAGATTTCTTCCCTGGCCTGGGACTTCCATATGCCTCAGGGGCAGCCCCCCAAAAGAAAGACTCATCATCAGAAAGTCTGTCTGCATCTCCCTGACCTCCTCTTGCCCTGACTAGGGAAGAATCGTCCCCTTCTTTGCCCACAGTCTCCTCTGATAGGCACCGTGTCTCCCACCCCATACCATCTCCTCCAGGCCTTGCTCCAACAATGATCCCCTGTATCATTCATTTACCTCTTCATTTGTTCTTTCTATATCTCCCTTTCAGCATATAACAAACTCAGATCTCCTCCATTCTAAAACCACCTTCTCGGAGTTCTCATTGTGGCTCAGCAGTAATGAACCTGACTAGTATCCATGAGGACTCGGATTCAATCCCTGGCCTCGCTTAGTGGGCTAAGGATATGGTGTTGCTGTGAGCTGTAGTGTAACCCGCAGATGCAGCTCGGATCTCAGGTTGCTGTGGCTGTGGTACAGGCCAGTGGTTACAGCTCTGATTTGACCCCGAGTCTGGGAACTTCCATATGCTGCGGGAGTGGCCCTAAAAAGACATAAATAAATAAGTATATTAAAACCACCTTCTTACCCTCCATTCCAGATACCGCCCTATGCCAATGCATCCCAACATTAACCATCTTCAAAGAACAGTCTACATGTGATCTCCACCTGCTCATCACCTACTTGTTTGTTATCCCCTTACAATCCGACTTCTGCTTCTGCCACTTTATTTAGTTGCCAATCTGATGACCACTAATAGTTTCCGAGCTGCCAAACTCAGATGGCTGTTGTCATTCTCTGGACAGCCCTTGGCACTTTGGCCTAGCTGTCTTTTTTTTTTTTTTTTTGGAAGCCTTCTCCTTCCTTGATCTTCATTCCTGCTTTATTATGCTTTCCCTTTGTCTATTCTTTACTCATGATACTCTTCCCTTGACACCACTCTCTCAGCAAGCACCTCTACTCTCATGGTTTCAACCAGGGGTTGGCAGACAGAAGTAAAGGTCAGAGAGTAAATATTTTCGGCTTTGTGAGCCAAAGGGCAAAATCAAAGCAATTGTGTGGGTACTTACATAAACATTTAAAATGTAAAAATTATTTTTAGTTGACAAGTCATACGAAAACAGGTTGTGTGTCTGATTTGGTCAGAGGGCTGTAGCTGACCCTTGGTTTCAGCCACCACCTCTAAGCAGAAAACTCCTCAGTGGATACCTCCAGCTCCCAGCTCTCTGAGGGGAGTGCTCCAGAGTGCCAGATTGTGCTTCCAATTGCCTGCCACACATCTGTACTTTGCTATCCCACACACACATCAAATTCAATGTGTTCGAAATAAGACTGGAGTTCCCCGGTGGTTCAGCAGGTTAGGGATCTTGTGTTGTCACTGCTGTAGCATAGGCCACTGCTGTGGCTCAGGTCTGATTGATGACCCAGGGAGTTTTGTGTACTGTAGGTGCAGCCAGAAGAAAAAAAAAAAAAAAAAAAGGAAAGGAACAAAACTCATCTCCCCCAAATCACTTCCTTTTTCCTGAATTCCAAGTTTTTGTTAATGGTCTCATAATTCTCCCAGGCATGCAATTTGAAATTTTAGCCACCTTTGGCTTTTTCCTCTCTCACTAAACTCCTGGCAGTGTTATTTCCTAACCATCTCTTGAAAACTTTGTCTCTTCTCCACTCCATTCAATTTGTGCTGGTCCGAGCCCTTAGCATCTTTTCTGAGGACAAATGTCACAAGTCCTGCACTGGACTCCCTGTCTCCACTCTGTGTGTCCATCCAAGCCAGGCTCTATACTGCAATCAGAGATTTCCTTTTTTAGGGCATTTTTCTATTGTGGTAAATATACATAACATAAAACATAAGACTTACCATCAATTTTTAAGTATATAGTTCAGTAGTGTTAAAGTATATTCACATTGTTGTGAAACTGATCTCCAGAAATTTTCACCTTGCAAATCTGAAACTCTATACTCTTTAAACAACAACCCCCCATTTTCCCTTTCCCAGAGCCTCTGGTAGCCACCATTCTACTTTCTCTTTCTATGAATCTGACTACTTTAGATACCTCGTATAAGTGGAATCATGCCATGTTTGTCTTTTTTTTACTGGCTTATTTCACTCAGTATAATGTCCCCAAAGTTCATCCATGTTGTAGCATTATAACAAGATTTCCTTCTTTTAAAAGGCTGAATAATTTCCCGCTGTATGTATATACTACATTTTCTTTATTCATTCATTCATTGATGGACACATGTGCTTCCAACTCTTGGCTACTGTGAATAGCCATGAGCATGGGTGTGCAAATATCTTCTTGAGACTGCTTTCAAATATTTTGGATATATACCCAGAAGTGGGATTGCTGGAGATCATATGGTAGTTCTCTCTCTCTTTTTTAAAAAAAATTATTGGAGTATAGTTGACTTACAATGTTGTATTAGTTATTAGTTTAAGGTGTATAGCTAAGTGAATCATGTATATATATATATACATATATATATTCCCCATTCTTTTTCCCATATAGGTTATTACAAACTATTGAGTAGATGTCCCTGTGCTATACAGTAGGTTCTTGTTAATTATTTTACACAGTAGTGTGTGTATGTTATTCCCATTCTCCCAATTCCTCCCCCCCCATTAGTTCTATTTTTTATTTTTTTGAGAAAACTTCGTACTGTTTTCCATAGTGGTTGTAGCATTTTGCATTCCTAACGCAGTGCACAAGAGTTCCAGTCTCTTCACATCCTCACCAAGAGTTGTCATTTTTGCTTTTTTTAAATGGTAGCCGTCTTAATGAAGTGATATCTCACTGTGGTTTTGGTTTGCATTTCCCTCATAATTAGTGACATTGAGCCTCTTTTCATATGCTTGATGGTAATTTGTGTATCATCTTTGGAAAAATGTTGATTCAACTTCTTCACCCATTTTAAAATTGAGTTATTTGATTTTTTTGTTGTTGAGTTGTAGGAGGTTTTTTTTTTAAAAAATATTCTGGATTTTAATCTCTTATCAGATATATGACTTGTAAATATTTTCTCCCATTCCGTATGTTGCCTTTTCATTCTTGACAGAGTCCTTTGATGGACAGAATTTTTAAGTTTGTTGTATTTCCACTTGTCTGTGTTTACTTCTGTTGCCTGTGCTTTTGGTGTCATATCCAAGAAATTGTTGCCAAGTTCAATGTCATGAAGATTTACCCCTATATTTTCTTCAAGGGTTTCTGATATTTTTAGTCTTTCATTCAGGTCTTTGATTCATTTTTAGTTAATTTTTGTATATGGTATAAAGTAAGAGTCCAACCTCATTCTTTTGCATGTGGCTATCCAATTTTCCCAACACTGTTTGCTGAAGATACTATCCATTTCTTATTGAATAGCCTTCAAAGATCATTTGACTACACATGAGAGTTTGTTTCTGAACTTTCTTTTCTCTTCCATCAGTCTATTTTTCTGTCAATATGGCATAATCACACAGTTTTTATTACTGTAGTTTTGTAATGTGTTTTGAAATCAGGAAGTGTGATTCCTCTTTGTTCTTTTTCAAAATTGTTTTGGCTGTTCAGGATCTCTTGAGATTCTATGTGAATTTTAGGATTAATTTTTCTATTTCTTCAAAAAATGCCATTGGAGTTTTGATAGAGATTGCATTGTATCTGTAGATCACTTGGGTAGTGTTTTTGTCAGAGGAGCAGAACCAATGGAATGCATGTGTGTTTTGTGTGTGCGTTTCTCTCTCTCTCTCTGTGTGTGTGTGTGTGTGTGTGTGAGAGAGAGAGAGAGAGAGAGAGAGAGAGAGAGAGAGAGAGAGAGAGAGAGAGAGAGAGATAAGTAATTGGCTCATGATGGATGCTGGTAAGTACCAAGATCTGGAGGGTGAGTTGACAAGCTGGAGGTCCAGGAGAGCCAGTGGTTTATTTCTAGTCCAAGTTTGAAGGCTTAAGAACCAGACCAGGAGAGCCAATGTTTTAGTTTTAGTCCAAAGGCATGAAAAGAAGCTAGTGCCCCAGTCCTAAGTCTTTCATGCAGGAGGAATTCTCTCTTACTCGAGGAAAGTTCAGCCTTTTTGATCTATTTTGGTCTTCAACTGATTGGGTATAGCCCACCCACATTAGGCAGAGGGGGATTGGGCAATCCGCTTTACTCGGTTGACTGATTTAATGTTTTTCAAAATGATTTTTATTTTTTCCGTTACAGCTGGTTTACAGTGTTCTGTCAATTTTCTACTGAACAGCAAGGTGACCCAGTCACGCATACATATATACATTCATTTTTTAAAATTTTAAGTGATTTTTATTTTTTCCATTATAGTTGGTTTACACTGTTCTGTGATTTAAGGTTAATCTCATCAAAAAGCACCCTACAGAAACACCCAGACTAAATATTTAAATATCTAGGCACCCCGTGGACCAGTCAAATTGACACATAAAATTAACCACCATAGGTAGTATGGACCTCTTAACACTATTAAGTTTTCTAATCCATGAACACAGATGCCTTTCCATTTATTTGTATCTTTAGTTTCAGCAATGTTTTGTAGTCAGTGTACAAGTCTTTCAACTCCTTGCTTAAGTTTATTCCTCAGTACTTTATTCTTTTTGATGTTATTGTAAATGGAATTGTTTTTTAAATTTCCTTTTCAGATAGTTCATTGCTAATTTACAGAAATACAACTGATTTTTGTTGATTTTGTGTCCTACAACGTTATTGACTTCGTTTATTAGCTCTAAAATTTTTTTGGTGTGTAGAATCTTTAGGGTTTTCTATGTGTAAGATAATGCTATCTGCAAACAGAGGTAATTTTACTTCTTTCTGAATTCTTTCTGATTTCTTTTTCTTGCCTAACTGCTTTATGACTTCTAGTGCTATGTTGACTAGAAGTGACGGGAGCAGGCATCCTTGTCTTGGAAGAAAAGTTTTCAGTTTTTCACCACTGACCATGATGTTAGCTGTCGTCTTTTCACATATGGTTTTTTTTTTTTTTTTTTTTTTGTCTTTTTTCGCTATTTCTTTGGGCCGCTCCTGCGACATATGGAGGTTTCCAGGCTAGGGGTCGAATCGGAACTGTAGCCACCAGCCTACGCCAGAGCCACAGCAACACGGGATCCGAGCCGCGTCTGCAACCTACACCACAGCTCACGGCAACGCCGGATCGTCAACCCACTGAGCAAGGGCAGGGACCGAACCCGCAACCTCATGGTTCCTAGTCGGATTCGTTAACCACTGCGCCACGACGGGAACTCCAACACATATGGTCTTTATTATGCTGAGGTAATTTCTTTCTACTCCTAGTTTGTTGAGTGTTCTTGTTATGAAAGAGTGTTGAATCTTTCAAATGCTTTTTATGCATCTATTGAGATGATTGTGTGATTTTTATCTTTCATTTTGTTAATGTGTTTTGTAACACTGATTTTTCTATGTTAAACTACCCTTGCATCCAAGGAATGAATCCCATTTTGCCATGTTACCTAGTTCTTTTAATGTGTTGTTGAATTCATTTTGCTAGTATTTTTTTGAGGATTTTTTGCATGTATAGTCGCCTGGGAAACTGACCTGTAGTTTTCTTTTCTTTTTGTGCCTTTGATATCAGGGTAATGCTGACCTCATAAGATCAGTTTGGAAGTGGTCCCTCCTCTTCAATTTTTTTTGCAAGAGTTTGAGAAAGATTTGCATTAGTTGTTTAAATGTTTTGTTGCATTCTCCTGTGAAGCTGTCTGTTCTAGGTCCTTTTTTTTTTTTTTTTTGTAACAGAGAGGTTTATGATTACTGATTCCATCTCATTACTTTTTATTGGTCTGTCAGGCTTTCTATTTCTTCTTGATTCAGTTTAGGTAGATTGTGTATTTTTAAGAATTTATATTTTTCATCTTGGTTGTCCAATTTGTTGCCATACAATTGTTCATAATATTCTCTTATAATCTTGTTTGTTCCTGTGACATTGTTTATGATGTCCCCTCTTTCATTTCTGATTTTAACTATTTGAATCTTTTTCTCTTTTTTTCTTAGTTAATCTAGATAAGTATTTGTCAATTTTGTTGATCTTTAAAAAAATCAAACCTTAGTTTTAAAAAAATTTTTCTATTTTTTTCTATTCTATATTTATCTCTGATTTAAATCTTTATTATTTCCCTCCTCTGATTTCTTTGGATTTAGTTTGTTCTTTTTCTAGTTCCTTGAAGTATAAAATTACATAGTTGATTTGAGATCTTTCTTTTTTTTTGATGTACACATTTATAATTATAAACTCCTAGCATTGAAACCATCATTTTCATTGTAACAAAAACTTAGGAAGTTCTTTACTGCTAGATCTGTTCCATGAGATATGCTAAAAGAACTCTTCAAAATGAAACAAGGGATGGTAAACGGCACTATGAAGCCATGCCAAAATGTAAGATTCTCTGGTAAAGGCAAATACATGGACAAACATAATAACCTGTACTATGGTAATTTTGGTGCATGGAATTAAATGACAAAAACATAAAAATTTTATAACTGTGTGTTAGTGAGTATACAATATATGAAGATTATGTTATTAATACCATAAAGAGGGGGTTGAAGTTGTTTTATCCAATTAAACTAGAATGTTATATATTTAAAATATATCACCACAAAAAATAAAATCAACAAAACAGGAGGGAAGGCAAGTGATATATTTTGGTTCCCTTCCCATTTCCTTTTGTATATATTCTATAGATATTTTCCTTGTAGTTCCCATTGCAATTGCATAAAACATCTTAAATATATAACATTCTAGTTTAATTGGATAAAACAACTTCAACCCCCTCTTTATGGTATTAATAACACATCTTCATGTATTGTATACTCACTAACACACAGTTATAATTATTTTTATGTTTTTGTCATTTAATTCCATGCACCAAAATTACCATAGTACAGGTTATTATGTTTGTCCATGTATTTGCCTTTCCCAGAGAATCTTTTTTAATAGTTTCCTTTTTAAATTTTATAATGATTTTTATTTTTTCCATTATAGCTGGTTTACAGTGTCCTGTCAATTTTCTACTGCACAGCAAGTTGACCCAGTTACACATACATGTATACATTCTTTTCTCTCACATTACCATGCTCCGTTGTAAGTGATTAGATATAGTTCCCAGTGCTATACAGCCTGATCACCAGAACCTTATATTTTGACATGGCTTCATATCGCCGTTTACCATTTCTTGTTTCACTTTGAAGACTTCTTTTAGCATATCTCATGGAACAGATCTAGCAATAAAGAACTTCCTAGGCTTTTGTTTGTCTGGGAAACTCTTCCAGCCTTGTTGAAGTGGGATCCAGTACCTGAGATGGCGGTGCAAAGGCCATAGTGGGTAGCTGTGGGGGTGAAGGTGTCTTCCTTTCATCTTTCTCTCTCTCTCTCTGCCTCTCTTCCTTGTATGCTCTTGGATGATAAACCTTTTTATGTAGAAAGATTAAAAAGCACGTACAACTTTAAAAATAACCTAACTGCCCCAACCTACAGTTTTGGTTAGCACAGAACCCACTTTGTAAAGTACCATAGACAACAATTTGACCAGATGTTTTGCCATTACATACTTAAGAATGACAACTTTTCAGCCTGACTCAGCTTTACTATTATGACTCTAAGCCCAATCCTCTCTATTCAGCCAAGTCTAAAACCTTGATTCTGTAACTTGCAGCTTGCACTATTTTCTTTCTTTTTTCTTTTCTTTTTTTAAGGGCTGCACCTGTGGCATATGGAGGTTCCTAGGCTAGGGGTCTAATTGGAGCTACAGCTGCCAGCCTACACCACAGCCACAGCCACACCAGATCTGAGCTACGTCTGCGGTCTACACTATAGCTCACGGCAACACCGGATCCTTAACCCACTGAGCGAGGGGAGACCAGGGATTGAACCCTCAACCTCATAGTTCCTAGTTGGATTCGTTTCTGCTGCGCCACGATGGGAATTCCGCACTATTTTCTTTTTAATTTTATATTGGAGTATAGTTGATTTACAATTTGTGTTAGTTTCAGAGTACAACAAAGTGATTCAGTTATATATACATATATCCATTCTTTTAAAGTTCTTTTGCCATATAGGTTATTACAGAATATTGAATAGAGTTCAGGTCCTTGTTGATCATCTATTTTATACATAGTAGTGTGTATATGTTAGAGTTACCAAACTCTAAGTCAAACTAGAATTTTTTTTTGTCTTTTGTCTTTTTTTTGTTGTTGTTGTTGTTGCTATTTCTTGGGCTGCTCCCGCGGCATATGGAGGTTCCCAGGCTAGGAGTTGAATCGGAGCTGTAGCCACCGGCCTACGCCAGAGCCACAGCAACGCGGGATCCGAGCTGCGTCTGCGACCTACACCACAGCTCACGGCAACGCCGGATCGTTAACCCACTGAGCAAGGGCAGGGACCGAACCCGCAACCTCATGGTTCCTAGTCGGATTCGTTAACCACTGCGCCACGACGGGAACTCCTCAAACTAGAATTTGAGTTTAGCTCCAGTAACTGGGATTCCAAAATCAGAGGCTTAAACAAATTAGGTTAATTTTTTTCCATTTAAGGTACTTCATGATGTTTTCAGAAATTCAGACTCCTTTTCTGCCCAGACAGTGTTAGAATTGTCATTTAGACTTCACAAGGTGGCTGCCTGAGCTTCAGCCTTCACCTCTGCTTTCAAGGCAGCAGACAAGGAAGAGAGAGTAAGGACAAAAGGTTGGTCAACTGATTAAGCTCTCCCACCCATGTTTCATTGCCATAAAATATATTTGTATAAGCATTTAGGCACTTTTATGTGGAAAAGATAAGACAGATTTCACTGCTAGGTTCAGCGGGATATAATGTCAAAGAATGATATATCGGTGTAGAATAGGCAGTGGTACACTGAAACAAATGTTAAACAGAGAGTACTCAATCTGCAAAGAAATTTATAATAATAATTCAAAGCTTCATGAATTAGGACCATTCCAATTTAAAACACTAAGAACTAGGACCATCATGAAAGACAAAATCAACTCCTGAGGGTAAGCAAAGTAATGTAGGGCTAACAAGAAGAAAATTAGCATTTATTGAATCATAAATATGAGCTTTCCATAAGATGGAAATAATTCTTCAATGACAAAACTTGCAAATACAAAATAAAAGCCAAATCTGTGGTCATGTAATAAAAATTTTACCTCCAATAAAGACAAAACATTGGATTCTGGTTCTTGCTTATCAAATATTTCCTGCACTGAGACTATCTGCAGAAACATTTGGCCAATTTTTATCTAGTGATTCCTTACACATGCTGAATGAAGTTTGGGTAAAATGATGTGTACAGCGCTGAAAGAGAGTTCTCTATCCTGGGAGAGTTATCCTTATACAATAGGAGATGTAGGTTTCATTATCTTTGTTTCCTTATTATAATTCAAATGAATTTATGGGTGTGATTTTTATTTTGCAAAATGAGTATATGCCCTATGGTTACACTTAACAACAATAATAAAATAAAACTCTAGCTTTGAGGACCTGACATACACCCCTCCCGCTGTGGGACATTATCTCGTGGGCCATACCGAGGTCACCTTGCTTCCTGAGGAATTTTCCCAAAAGCTCCATGTACCAACTTCCACTTATGTCTCACCTGCCAGAATTTAGTTATGTGCTTATACCTCTTTGGGGAAGCCTGGGAAATATAGCTTTGTAGCTGGCACATATTGCTGCCCCAACAAAATCATAGTTTGTTAATACGAAGGAAGGAAAGAAAAGATCTCACGAAGATCTTTAACTAGTTAGAGCAGAAAGGAATTTATGCCTTGCAGAATTGTTAGAAGGGCTGAAGAAGAAGCAGCTCTACGCAAAGCTTTCAGAAATACTGTTGCTTAATTAGTGCGATTAACCTCAGAAACACCGCCTCTGCTGCCATCCAAGCTGGGGGTGTGGTGGGGTGGGGCGCAGGGGGGAAACCAAAGACTTCTGCTAAGCTGTTTGCTCCTGTCACTTCCAAATCAAAGGCGTCCATGGATGTACCTTATTGGTGAGAACTAGATCCCAGGCTTGCAAAGGGTGTTGGGAAATGTAGTTTAAGGAAATTATCTGAGGAAGATGGAGCTCACAGTAATGGTGAATAAACATATTTTATTGATTCTAAGATAAGCATTTTTTTTTTTTTTACATTTTCATGTCTCTGAGGTCAGCATACTTTTTACAGTGAGGGCTGCTGGCCATCAGGCTGTTTCATGACTTAGTTGTCATTGCTCGTACATATATGGAACCTCCTTTGAAAGCATCTCCATTGAAAGGGGTCTCAGTAGCTTGGAAGGAAATCCTGGAACGAACCATGAAGCATTCTTTATAAATGCTGTCCCACCAAAGAATTGCATAGAGTACAAAACCAGCAACACAGAGAACTCTGAGTTGAAAAGGGACTCATAAAAGTTCTATACTAAATATGAAGAACTCCTAGAAATGTTATAATTAATTACTGATTTATTTTGCTTTTCTGTGTATTTCCAAAAGATTTATACCTAGATAAATGTAAATGAGATCTTTCAATAAGAACAAAATAAAAAATCTTAATGACTAGAGAAAAATAACTTATCGACCCAGTTACACTACTCTCAGTAGTTTAGCCTGAGAAAATCATTCATTCATTAATTCATTTAAAATTTTTAAAATTTATTTTAGCCACGCCAGTGGCATGAAGAAATTCCTGGGCCAAGGATCGAACTCATGCCACAGCAACAATGGGAGCCACAGAAGGGACAACACTAGATCCTTAACCTGCTGTACCATGAGGGAACTCCCAGGAAATCATTTAAATGAAAAAAATTCTCTATGTGCAAAGAAGTTTGTTCACAGTAGTGTTATTTATAAGGGCAAAACAACCTGATAGCAACTTAAATATTCAACAGTGACAACCACAAGAGCTACTAATATCTGTTGAAACATTACTATGTGCCAGGCCCTCTACATGCATTATCTCATTTGATTTTCATGACAGCCGCATGAGGTAGATACTCATCTTATCCCTATTTTATATACAAGGCACAAACATGATAACTCGTCCAAGGTCAAACAGCTAGTAGGTGGTGGAATCAGGATTTAAACTCTGGTCTACAGGTTTGTATAGATCCAAACCTGTGTTATGCAACTCTTATAAAATGACATATGTTGCATTTATAGATATGCTGAGCAGTTCTGAGCAGGAAAAAAGAAAACAAATTTGTATATATGTTATAATCACAACTATGTAAAATATGTATATTAAAAGTTAAAAACTCAAGAAATTTGCAAAATATCTAAAAACATATTGCAGTAAAAAATGAATGTCCAGGATGGGTTTCTGGGGACAAGTAGGTCCAGTAGCTTTGAATCTTTTTTTGGGTTATGGGACCTGCATTAGTGTGTCTTAGCAGTCAAAACAAAATACCACAGGCTTAAAGAGCAGACCTTTATTTTCTCATTGTTCTGGCTACTAGAAGTCCAAGATCAAGGTGTCAGCAAATTCGGTTTCTGGTGAGAGCTCTTCCTTGTCTTGCAGATGGTCACCTTCTCCCTATGGCATTTCCTCTGTGTGTGGAGAGAGAGCGAGAGCTAGTGTCTCTTCCTCTTATGAGGATATCATTCCTATTGGATTAGGGCCCCACACTTATAACCTCCTTTAACCTTAATTACCTTCTTAAAGGCCCCATCTCCAAATTCAGACACATGGAGGGTCAGGGCTTTAAGATGGGAATTTCGGGGCAACACAATTCAGTCTATAACAGGACTCCTTTGAGAATTTGATGAAAGCTCTGTATACCCGCCCGAGGAGACATTGGACACATTGCCTCCCACGACTTTGCACACAATTTCAGGACGTTCTTGGACTCCAGGTTTGAGAACCACTGTTCTAGGCCACCTTCCTCTTTTCACAGATGGAGAAATGGAGGTTCAGAAAGGGGAAGTGATTTTCAGCAGGTTAGGAGAGAGCCAGGTCTCCTGATTCCTCATTTAGTGCTTGTCCTACCTTACTGTGCCTTCTGTTTGGCCTGGGAGGTCAACAATCCAGGATGACCCCAACACACCACAGATCCTGTGGACACAGTGAAGGGGGCAGTCACTTCTTCACCTGGGATGCACATCTGGGTTAACAAGGCTCTAGCTGTAACTGACAGAACATGGGAGAGATTTCAGTGCTTCAAACTCGTCAGAAGGTTGGGAAGAACTGCACCAACTTTGATGTACATCCACAAGATGCCCGAGTGTGGGGAGATGGAGGGGCTTCTGTCCTGACAAAGGACAAAGTGGGAGCTGAAGAGGTATAGCTTTGAACTGTCTGGTGGCCTTGACACAGCACTGTCCCTCTAGTCTCAGATTCCTCACTTGTATGCTGCTGAGGAATAGCCCTATTAGATTTCCCCATGAGAACTTTTAACATTGTTCTTCTGTGATTCTGGGGGAGGAACTGTGGGGGAAAAATCAGTTTAGGCATTTGGGTCCTGGAATTATGGGCAAAATAATTTTTTTCAAAATGTCTTCGAATGATATAATAGAATTAGCAATAAAGCAAATGTAAAGAGAAGAAAAACCCATAACAAGAAATCAAGAAGACCCTTTAAATACTTAGTCATTTAAAGTAAAGTTTCACCATCAATGTTTCCTTAATTTCTGCTTCAGGCTCATCTGTAGGTAAGGGCGGTGAGTTATGATAGCAGAATTTCTAAACAATGAGGTTAGTGGATGGAGCAATATTATAATGGAAAATGCTATTTATCTTTAGGCAGAGGAGGTGGTCCCAGAGGATCATTTTTGTTTCATCAGTCAGTGAGATGAAAAAACATGCCATGCTTCTTACTGACCCCGTCAATGCCACAAACCAGTGTGGAGCCTTTACTTGGGCCACCCTGGGGGAAACGCAAGACTAGAAACCAAAGCAGGGGGAACTCATTGTGGAGTGGAGGCTAACATTTCAGGAAAATTCTAGGTTAGCTCCCCACAAATAACAAAGGAAGGGCTTGAAGGGCTGCTCACACCCGCTTGCTGCTTCTTTGCCTGGTGGGAGGGGGGTGGGGTGGGGGTGTGTAGGGGAGGGTGGAGGGGTGGGGGAGGGGAGCACGCCCAGTCTAGCACATCAGTTTCTGTCAGGAGAAAGAGGAAGAAAAGAGTTGCTGCTGGGGAAGTAGGGGTGAAGGTTGACGTTAAGAAAGAAGTGTCAAGCAGGCAAGGGAGATGCAACCCATCAAAAGCACCACCACCACCACCACCTTTACTGGCACAAATAACTCCTCCATTCCCAGGAATGAATAGGCTAATCACAAAGAACAGGAGGAACTCCAAAAGCATGGCTTCTGGCCCTTACTTTCCAACAAATAGCCTTAAACGATACTGCCCTCGGCTGGTCAAATCAGTGTATTACAAGGCAGGCACATTGCTCTGGATTTTTTGCCTTGACTTCTTTTTCTTAGGTTCTTGGTCCTCCACCTCTGAGAGGAAGTGGATGGGGAGGGGAGAAACTGTAACCATAGGGCAACGCTTCTGTGGATTTCAGCACAAATTCACAATTCTGAATGAAAAGGTACTACACATATATGGAATATTTATTAAAATTGAGATTGATATTGTAATTACATAAGCATCATTCTTAGTATTTTTGGTAGAAATAAGGCTTCTTGAAAATAAGGCTATTAACATAAATGAAATAAGATTACTAATCTCAGTGAGATATGTTATAAATAAAGGAAACAATTTTGGTTCTACTTCTGGTTAGAATATACTGGGATGTTATTTCTCTTAGCGTTATTTTTTTCTCTGTTTGGGTGAAAGATAACATAGAGAAGAAGTCACAATATATATGCAGAGTGTCATAAATGATTATCAACTGTACATACCAAGTTGCAGGAAAGGATACTGTCAGTATTCCTCAAGGCTCCTGAAATTTCCCTGTCTTAGCCTCATTTCTTCTCTGAAGAGAATATCCACATTCTAACTTTTGTAAACCCCCTCCCTCCTTTTTTTCCTCAAGGTTCTATACCCTATATATGCATCTTTAAATGATATGAATTAGTGTTGCAACCATATATTCATAGTGTCAAAGTAGTGGCATGGAAATTGTTTACTATCCAAAGAGGACATATTAATACAATAATGGAGTCATTTGGAGCAGTGCCCTGAACAAACCATCAAAGTGAACATCACCAGTTGTGAGACAAACTGAAGTCAAGACTATCCTGATGTCAGTGGGGAGTGGCCATATGGTGGAGTAGGAAGACCCTGAGCTCACCTCTTCCCATGGGCACACCAAAATTACAACTATTTACAGAGCAACCATTGATGAGAAAGACTGGAAGACTAGCAGAAAAGATCTTCCACAATGAAAATATGAAGAATTGACTTTATAGAGACTTTAGAGAGTCTTTGGTGGCCTAGCAGTTAAAGATTCGGAGTTGTCACTGCTGTAGCACAGGTTTGATACCTGGCCTGGGAACTTCCACATGCTGTATATGAAACCAAATGAAATAGATGAGTAAGAGGAACAGAGATGCAATATAGTTAAAACTTATATCCCCCAGGTAGGCAACCCACAAGTGGGAGGATAATTGCAGTTGCAGAGGTTTTCCCCAAGGAGTGAGGGTTCTGAGCCCCACATTAGGCTCCCATGTCTGAGGGTCCTGCCTCAGGAAGATGATCCCCAGAATATTTTGCTCTGAAGGCCAGGGGGGCTTACTTCTGGGAGATCCAGAGGGCTGTGAGAAATAGAGACTCCATTCTTAAAGGTCACACATAAAATCTCACATGCCTCAGGACTCAGGGCAGAAGCAGTCATTTGAAAGGAGCTTAGGTCAGACTCATTTGCTGATCTTGGAGAGACTCCTAGAGAGGCAGAAGGCAACCGAAACTTACTTTGTGGACATAGACACTGGAGGCAGCCTTTTTTGGAGCACATTCCACCATGAGAACACTGGTGGTGGAAAACACCATTTTGGAATCCTCCCTCTTGCCTATTAGCACCAGTAGCCAGATCCACCCACCAGCCTTTAGGCTCTAGTACTTGGCTCAGGCCAAGTAGCTAGCTGGGCAGGAACATAGCCCTACCCACCAGGCCCAGTGACTAAAGTCTTCCTGAGTCCACAGCTCCCTGAGACTCAGCCCTGTCCAACAGAGGGCCCAGGACCTGGCCCCCAACAACAGCGTTTTGCCAACACTAGTCCCAGGACAGCCCCGGTAGCCAGAGACCCTGTAACCTGGCTTTGTGCACCAGCAGGCCCAGACTAGCTCCAAGACAAGGTGGATGCCTCAGCCTGCTGCCCCATGATCCAGCCCCACTCACCAGTAGGTGAACATCAGCTTTGAGACATCCTGGACCCAGCACTTAAGAACCTGGCTCTACCCACCAGTGGGGCAGTAATAATCCTGGGGCCCCTCAGCCAGCAATTATGTAACCCAACCTTGCCCACCAGTGGCTGGCAGCCTCCTCACAAGGCAGGGCCCGGCAATCAACCAGACTTGGGTCAGCCACACCTACCAGACTGCAGTCAGCCCATCACAACAGAAGGACCCATGCAACTCACATAGAGGGCACTCCTAGAATATATAGATCTGGTGAACAGAGAGGAGTGCATTGCTGGGACATGCAGGACGTCTCCTACAAAAGGCTACTTCTCCAAGGTCGGGAAACACAACCAACCTACCACATACATAGGAATAAAAACAGCAAATTAGGCAAAATGAGGAGACAGAAGAACATGTTCAAAATGACATAGGTACATTTTCAAAACAAAGGAACAAGATTAAAATCCCAGAATACGAACTAATTGAGGCAGAGGTAGGCAATCTACCCAATAGAGAGTTCAAGGTAATGTTCATAAAGATGGTCAAAGAACTCAGGAGAAGACTGGAGAACAGAGTGAGAAGTTAGAAGTTTTTAACAGAAATTTAGAAGGCATAAAAAACAATCAAACAGAAATAAAGAATACAACAAATGAAATGAAAAATACGCTTCAATGATAGGTTAAATGATACAGAGAAATGGATATAATAAGCTGGAAAACAGGGTAGTGGAAATCACTGAAGCTGAACAGAAAAAAGAAAAAAAAAAGGAAATGAGAATAGTTTAAGAGAACTCTGAGACAACATCAAGCATACTGACATTTGCATTCTAGGGCTCCCAGAAAGAGAAGATGGGGAGAAAGGGACAGAGAGTATATTTGAAGAAATAATATCTGAACACTTCCCTAATCTGGAAAAGGAAATGGACATCCAAGTCTAGGAAGTGCAGAGTCCCAAACAGAAAGAGGACCACACCAAAACATATTGTAATTAAAATGGCCAAAATTAAAGATAAATATATAATATTAAAAGCAACAAGGAAAAGCAACAAATAACATACAAGGGAATATATCAGGCTATCAGCTCACTTTTCAGCATAAACTCTGCAGTCCAGAAGGGAGTGGCTTGATACATTTAAAGTGTTGAAAGAGGAAAACTTACAAATAAGAATACTCTGCTGGCAAGACTCTCATTCAAATTTGATGGAGAAGAGTTCCTGTTGTGGCTCAGTGGTTAACGAATCCGACTAGGAACCATGAGGTTGCGGGTTCGATCCCTGGCCTTGCTCAGTGGATTAAGGATCCGGTGTTGCCATGAGCTGTGGTGTAGGCTGCAGACACGGCTTGGATCCCGCATTGCTGTGGCTCTGGGGTAGGCCAGCAGCTACAGCTCCGATTCGACCCCTAGCCTGGGAACCTCCATATGCCTCGGGGAGCGGCCCAAGAAATGGCGAAAAGACAAAAAAACAAAAACAAAAACAAATTTGATGGAGAGGTCAAAGGTTTTACAAACAGGTAAAAGCTGAAAGAGTTTAGCTTTATGGGGAATGTTAAAGGGACTTCTCTAAGCAAAGAAGCAAAGACCATGACAAGAAAACATGAAAATGATGAAAGGAAAAAATATCACAACATGATAAATATAATTAACACTGCTCTATATTATACATGAAACTGGTTAAGAGAGTAAATCCTAAGAGTTCTCATCACAATAAAAATGTTTTGTTTCTTTAATTTTGTAACTGTGTGAGATGATGGATGTTTGCTAAACTTACTATGGTAATCATTTCCTTATGTTTGTATGTCAAATCATTATGCTGTACATCTTAAATTTATATAGTGCCGTATGTCAAATATATCTCAATAAAACTGGAAGAAATAGGAGAATATCCTGATGCCATGAAATGAGAAGGACAGGACACCATCTATGTGATATTCCTGCCCAAATGTTTAACCTGAATGAAATCAGGAAGCAGTGATCAGACAAATCTAACTTGAGAAGCTTTCTGAAAAACCTCTGTATTGGATCTTAAATAACGTCAATGTTGTGCAAGACCAAAAAAAGTCTGGGAAATTCTTACAGTTTAAAAACACTAAAGACACTTGACAACCAAATGCACTGCATGACCTTTATTTGGAAACAAGATTTATTTTAGAAATTGCAAGTAGCTCTTGGCAGGAAACCACCCTCAGCAGGAAGCTTCTCTTGTCACTTTAGCAAAACTATATTGTAACTAACTTTTAAACCAGGCACCCCCATGCTCTACTCATCTCTGGCCCAAGAACATCTTTCAAATCTTTTAATCATACAATACCTTGCCTAACTTGTCGGTTCTTTCCGTAGATTAAAGAAATAGAAATGAAGAACAAATAATTAACAGGTGACTAGATCTCTTTCTTAGCTTCCCCTTCAGTAATCTCCCAAACAAAATAGTGTCAAGGGGAAGATCAGGGAGTTCCTGTAGTGGCACAGTGGAAACGAATACGACTAGGAACCATGAGGTTGCGGGTTCGATCCCTGGCCTCGCTCAGTGGGTCAAGGATCTGGCATAGGTCGAAGACGAGGCTTGGATCTGGCATCGCTGTGGCTGTGGTGTAGGCCGGCAGCAACAGCTCCCATTAGATCCCTAGCCTGGGAACCTCCATATGCTGCGGGTGCAGCCCTAAAAAGCAAAAAAAAAAAAAAAAAAAAGAGGAAGATCATAAGAAATCGATGAGCCTGCACACAGTGGGGGATGGTGACGACTCTGACCCCTTATCTCAACAATTAACTGAGATTATGGCCCTGTTTCCTTTTAAAAGCTTTCATGACTGAGGAGAATCTTCAGATGTGGTTTTTTGGGGAAGCCTGAGTCCACCATCTCTCCAGATTGCCAGCATTCTGATTAAAGGCATCTTTCCTTTCTACCAACACTTGTGAGTTTTGATTTTGTAAGTGGTGAGCAGCAGGATCCAATTAAAAAACCAGGTACAAAAACAATATTGGGGAGTTCCTGTCGAGGCTCAGTGGGTTAAGAACCCAACATAGTGTCTGTGAGGATGCTGGTTCAATCCCTGGCCTCGCTCAGAGGGTTAAGGATCCAGTGTTGCTGCAAGCTGTGGTGTAGGTCACAGATGCATCTTGGATCTGGCATTGTTGTGGTTGTGTTGTAGTCTGGCAGTTGCAGATTCTAATTCGACCCCTAGCTGGAGAACTTCCATGCACCACAGGTGTGGCTATGGAAAGCAAAGAAAAACAAAAAACAACCAATATAGGCATTTTGAGTGAGGATCACATGGTAGATAATTGTCTTAAAGTTAAATTTTCTGAGTGTGATAACTGCATTAAGATTTTGTAGGAATTCCTGTTGTGGCAGGGGGATTAAGAATCTGATTGTAGCAGCTCTGGTTGCTGCTGAGGCACGGGCTCGATCCCTGGCCCTGGCCTGGTGCAGTGGATTAAAGGTCCAGAGTTGCCATAGCTGCAGCTTGGATTCAACCCCTGGCCTGGGAACTTCCATATGGTACGAATGTAAAGTTAAAAAAAAAAGATTTTGTAGCAGACCAATTGTTTTCTTAAGAGATACATGCTGAAATATTTAGGGAAGATACACTGCAATGTCTTAAAGTAACTTCAATGATTCAGCAAAACAGAGAGAGACAGAGAATATGGCAAATGTGACAAAATGTTAATGACTCAGTCCAGGTGAAGGATTTATGGGTGTATCGTGCAATTTTCTTGCAACTGCTATCTATAGGAGAGATGTTTTCAAAAATAAAATTTGGGGAAAAAAAGGATATTATGGTCCATTTTATTTCAAGCAATTTGAAAGCTGAGGGAAAGGAGAAAATTTTATAGAAAAAATAAATGGGAGAACATAGTTTCAAATGATGCAACTGACAAGGGCTTAATCTCTAAAATATACAAACAACTTATACAACTCAATAGCAAAAAAGTCAACAACCCAATTGAAAAATAGGCAGAAGACCTGAATAGACATTTCTCCAAGGAAGATATACAGATGGCCAGCAAGCACATGAAAAAAATGCTCAACATCACTAATTATTGGAGAAATGCAAATCAAAACTACTATGAGGTACTATCTCACACCAGTCAGAATGGCCATCATTAGTAAGTCCACAAATAACAAACACTGGAGGGGGTGTGGAGAAAAGGGAACCCTCCTCCACTGTTGGTGGGAAAGTAAGCTGGTACACTATGGAGAACAGCAGGGAGGTACCTTAGAAAACTATGCATAGAACTACCATATGACCCAGCAATCCCACTCTTGGGCATATATCCAGACAAAACTTTCCTTGAAAAAGATACATGCACCTGTATGTTCATTGCAGCACTATTCACAATAGCCAAGACATGGAAACAACCTAAATGTCCATCGACAGATGCATGGATTAAGAAGATGTGGTATATATATGCAATGAAATACTACTTGGCCATAAAAAAGAACAAAATAATGCCATTGGCAGCAACATAGATGGAACTAGAGGCTCTCATCCTGAGTGAAGTAAGTCAGAAAGAGAACGACAAATACCATATGATGTCGCTTATATCTGGAATCTAATATATGGCACAAATGAACCTTTCCACAGAAAAGAAAATCATGGACATGGAGAACAGACCTGTGGTTGCCAAGGGGGAGGGGGAGGGGGAGGGAGCAGGATGGACTGGGAATGTGGGGCTAATAGATGCAAACTTTTGCCTTTGGAATGGATAAGCAATGAGATCCTGCTGTATAGCATTGGGAACTATATCTAGTCACTTATGATGGAGCATGATAATGTGAGAAAAAGGAATGTATATGTGTATGTGTGACTGGGTCACCATGCTGTACAGTAGAAAATCGACAGGACACTGTAAACTAGCTATAATGGAAAAAAATAAAAATCATTAAAATGGAAAAAAAAATAACTTGCCAAAACCGATTCAAGAAGGAATAGCCAACCTGAATTGTTCGATAACCATAAAGAAGTGTTCCAGTAGTCAAAACACTTTTAACAAAAACCTCCAGGCTTCCCAACTGAATCCTGACAAACATCTTAGGCATAAATAATTTCAATTTGACACAAAATCTTAGAAAAAATAGAAAAGGTGGGATACTCCCCTACTCATTTTCTGAGGATGGAATAACCTTGATACAAAATCCTATCAAGGACAGTTTGAGGAAGGAGAATCATAGGTCAATCCACATGTTCATGGCATAGAAGCAAGAATCAGAGAAAGAATATTAGCAATCAAAATCCTCAAAAAAAAAAAACCAGGAGTTCCCGTTGTGGCGCAGTGGTTAACGAATCCGACTAGGAACCATGAGGTTGCGGGTTCGGTCCCTGCCCTTGCTCAGTGGGTTAACGATCCGGCGTTGCCGTGAGCTGTGGTGTAGGTCGCAGACGCGGCTCGGATCCCGCGTTGCTGTGGCTCTGGCGTAGGCCGGTGGCTACAGCTCCGATTGGACCCCTAGCCTGGGACCCTCCATATGCCGCGGGAGCGGCCCAAGAAATGGCAAAAAAGACAAAAAAAAAAATCCTACAAGATATAAAAAGGAAAATACGTAATATGCCAGGCTGGATTCATCACAGGAATACACACTTGATTTAAGAAAATAAGGTAATATAATATTCCATATTAACAGATTATAGGAGAAAATTATGATCCTCATGTTTAGAAAAAAATAAATATTAAGTATCAATATCCATTCCAAGTGTACTTTTTTCAATTTTTTAATAACATGGGATTATTGAGATGTAATTAACACACATGGTCCATAAGTCCTTATAAACACATTCTGTTAAGGAACCTCTATCATGATCAAAATAAAAAACATTTTCATCACCACCAAAATTGCTTCCTGCTCTTCGGCAGTTTAGCCACTCTTCTCAATCCCCAGACCTTGGCAACCGCCAATCTGTTTTATCTCCCTGTATACTGGCCTTCTCAAGAATGTGAAACAAATGAATTTAGACAGTATGGAGACTTATCCATTTGGGTTCCTTCAAAGAAAGGGACACGAGAACTTCTGGATGTGCAGTGTACTTTCCATCACGTGGATATAGTTACGTGGAGTGATCTGTTCGTATTTATTTGTTGTATTGAAGGCCTGTGCTCTATATAATGTGTATACGTATAGTGTGTTTATATTTAATTCAATGCAATTTATCTTTTATAACTTTGGAAGAGTTATTTTATTTATTTTATTTTAATTTTTTAGGGCTGCATCCGCGGCATATGGAGGTTCCAGGCTAGGGGCCGAATCAAAGCTGAAGCAGCTGGCCTACACCACAGCCATAGCAATGCAGGATCCGAGTCACGTCTGCGACCTACACCACAGCTCAAGGCAACGCCGGATCATTAACCCACTGAGCAAGGCCAGGGAACAAACCCGTGTCCTCATGGATGCTAGTCAGATTAATTTCTGCTGAGCCACGATGGGAACTCCCTGGAAGAGTTATTTTATTAAAGAGCAAGGTAAGCCTCTAAAAAAAAATGAATGATTATTGGAAAAGTCAGGACAGTGGTTACCTCAAAAGCCTAGGGAGGCGGAATTGGCTTGGAACAAAAGGAGAGTCCAAAACTACCGGCCTGTCCTCCTGTTTATGAGGGGGTACTTATCAGGACTTCAACACTGCACAAGCACAGGGGCACCCAGCACACTTCATAAGTGCACATGGCAACGCTGGCAGCGTCAGTGTGCCTGGCCAGACCTGACCAATGTAGGTGAGAGCCTCCTCACATTAAGTCAGCTGAGAAGCAGCCTTTATTGCATGTGCAAGCGAAGCCTCCTGTTGCCATGCAAGGTAACATATTAGCCAACTGCAGGGATTAGGACATGGACATCCTTGGGCACGATTACTCTGCCCACCACCGCCAGCTCCATCTCCAGGGTTCATCTCCTCCTACCTTCCTTGTTTGTGCCAGTCTCCCCTCCCAAGTCCAGGGAGAGCTATTGGCAGGTCCCGGGGCTGGTGCTGGTGGGGTGGGAGGGGCATCTGCTCAGGAGTGGGACAGGTAGCAGAACCAGGCAGGATGGGGTCTAGGGCTCTGCCGGCCAACTGCCACTGCCTGCGGGCCTGGAGAAGGGGCTTGCAGCCAATAAGGGCGGAGTTCCAACCTCCTCCTACCCCCGGGGCCCCAGGTAAAGATGTGTTTCTTTAACCCATGCCCGACCTGCCACTTAGTGCCGCTGGAACTGGAAGGCTCAGGACCAAGCCATGGCCTATCATGTACCTGTTTTCAGCAACATTTTTATGAAGTGGTTGGTCAGAGAGACTGTGTGCACAGAGGACGGAAGGCAGGCTGGTAAAACGCGTCACCAAGGGTCGTGGTCACACCCTCCCATGTCCCCTTCAATGAGCTTCTCCACTTGGTCACCCTGCTGAACACAGCCCCCTGCCCCTTGGGGCAGGGCTCGTGCTAGACTCCTCCCCGGGTACCAGGTGCCTGCATGTCTCGGTGGGCAAAACCCCCAGCTGGAAGGTATCTAAAAAATTTAGTGTCACGTGTCACCCTGCCAAGCAACAACCACTGGCTCAGATTCAGAATAAAAGCTATGCCCTAAAATCATGCCTGCCTTCTCCAGGGAGGGGGTTGAGTGGAAGGATTAAGCCCCAAGGATATTCCTTTCTGACCCTGAAGTCTGTGACCTGTCCCACCCCCCACGTGGTGATAGGGTCACCTGAGCTCACACCACTCAGCCTGGAAGGGCACCAGCCTGAGATTATGGGGAAAGGGTGGACCCAAGTGCACCCTAGTGTCCAGATGCGGTCACACCTTACTTCCCATCCTCACTGCGCCCATCTTGCCCCATCCTGGGTAGCTCATGTTGGGCGGTCTCCTACAGAGATCCCCTGCTTCCAAGATGAGCTCTTCTGAGGAGCCAGTGTCCCATTCTCATTCCATCCATGACCAAATCAGCTGTCAGACATCACAGGATCACAGAGTAGGATCCAGAGTCTTCTCCAGTGACCGCAACATTTGGAGAGTCCCAAGCCCTGTCCTGGGGTTTGGTGACTTCTGCATCAACCCCTTCCTATGCACTGGGGATTTAACAAGGTCTCCTGAACAAAGGAGATCGGACCCTTGCTTTTGCTCATTGACGGGCTTACAGAGTCTGGACCACAGTCTCTGCGCCTGTTGAAGTACACCTTCAGGGAAGGCTGCCGACCCAGGGGAGGGATCAAAGGTGCTCAGAGCAAAGCAGGGTGGATGGGGGCAGCAGGACAGTGATCCCAGGGAGGGAAGGTGGGGCGATTGGCACTCTGGAAGGGGGCCGTGCATTCCTGCTGATGGGGAGGATGGATGGCAGCGATGAATGGGAACCAACAGACCCCCAAAGGGGGAGGGGTTTGGAGAGAACCGGAAGAGGGCCTGCAAGGGAAAGGGACGACTGCGCCGACGTGGCCAGGCAGAGCCCCACACAGAACTCAGACCCGGGGCACGCAGCGGGCCAGGTTGCAGGGATGGTGGCAAAGGTTGCCCTGGACTCCCCACAGGGAGAAGGCGCACCACAGGATGCCAGAGGGGACAGTTCTGGAAAAGGCTCTGCCATGGAGCAGCCCCCGGTCTTCCACGACCCACGACTTCTCCCCGCCCCACCCACCCCAGCCCCAAGAGAGGACAGGCTACGAGATGTACCTTAACTGAAACGACTTTAATTTGAAACTGCCATGACACTGAGGCAGGGGAGGGGCAAAACAAGAGGGAGAGGAAGCTCTGGCTGAGGCAGAACAAGAGGGACCGAGCTTGGCCACAGCACCTCCCGGGCCCCAAAGGCACCAGCCGCTCCTCTTGCATGAAGATGCAGGGCTCAACCTGTGAAACAGCAGAGTCAGGGAAGAGCCTCAAGCCAGGGCCGGCCCACAGTCCCGCTCCACAGTCCCGCTCCACAGCCAGGGCTGTGGGAAGGGGTATGGTGTGTGTAACACTCACTTCAAAGGGTCTGGAACATGTCAGCCAGGTACCGCATGGCGGCTGCAATGGGGAGAGGCATAAGCAGGCGCTCCAGACATACGGATGGAGAAGCCCACCCAGGTCCCCGTGGGCAACTTCCTAGCCCTGCAATCTGAAACCCCCTCTAGTCCTGATGCAAAGAGCCCTGGGCCTGAGCACTCCCCCACCACCCGAATGACATGTGGAAATGTTTCCTAAAGGGAAACAAAATGTGCCAGCAGCTCTCAACCTTTGGGGCATGCCAGAACCACTCAGAACTTGTCACACACACAAACAGTCAAGGAAGAACCTTAGAGGCCATACCGAGCAGCAGCCACAGGGAAAAATCAACGGGGCATCTCTCAACATCCTAACAGAAGTTGTTCTCCAGGACTTACTCTGGTTTGCAAAGTGTCCTTGCAGTTCTCCCCCCCCCCCCCCGCCCCTGCTCTTTGCACACATACCTAGTTGTACATGCACAGCGGGCTCCAGGGCCAGGCCTCTAGGTTCTCCTCCCCCCAGGAATGTTGGTCTCTGCAGGGCCTCCTGCACCTGCGGCCCACCCCCACCCCACCGCCCCACCCAGGTTCTGCACTAGGACACCGCCCTCTGTCCCTGGTTCCTCATACCAAGCTGCTCCTTCAGGTCGTCGATTTCTCTCTGTAGCAGGAGGCACTAGGCCCACAGACACCAGAGGAAGAGAAAGGATTAGTACACTCTGGCCTCCTCACTCCTTCCCCTGCCCCTCGGACCCTACATCCCAAGGCCAGGCGGCTAGGACCGGCAAGAGCTCCTCCGTGGAAAGGGGGCACGCCGCTCCCTGGGATGTGGATGGGAGCGGGGAGGGGTCCCCACATATGTCCGTGTAACCCGGACCCAGATCCCACCATCTAGTTGGGGCCTGCATTTCCAGGAGCCCTCTGGCATTACCCGAGGACAGCCCTGTGCCCCTGGCGGCTGCTGCTGCCTTTCATGTCTTGGGGGATGGTCAAGGGGTTCCAGGTCACCTGAGAGGGAAAGGACACACAATCCAGCTTGCCAGGCTCCCAGTGGGGGCGGCGGGGGGAGGGAAGGGTCCAGCGGGGCCTAAGGGGAGGTGAGGCAGCACCACCCTCTGGGGGCAACAAGCTGCCCCTGCTCTGCCCGGCAGCTCCAACCTTCCCCCTGGGCTTGCCCGCTCCCCTGTTCCCCAGGGGCAGCTGTTTCTTCCCCCCACCCAACCCCCACCCCCGCCCCGACCAGACCGTGGTGTCTAAAGACAGTGGCCCTGGGTCCAACCCTTCCGGAGCTGCGGCCACCGCCAGCACCTGGGAGAGCGCTGTGGGCGAAAGGGACTGAACAGAAAAGACCATTCTGCCGCAAGCAGCTGTTTGGGGCACTGCCACCAGCCCCCCTTGCGGTGCAAACCCCACCCAGAGGATGATGTGGCTCAAGGCCAGCCCTGTCGAAGCCCTGTCTCCTGTGGGAGAAGCGGACTGGGGGCAAGGCTGAGCTCCCAGCGGAGACAGAGCCGAGGTCTCTCTCCTCCTCTCCTCTCCCTTCCCAGCGTTTCACACCCACCAGACTCACCTGAGGGTGCAGGCCCTCTGGCCATGACGGCTACCTGGTTCAGGGCCGAGGGCTCTGAGTCTCCTGGAACGTGGGGGGCTCTGGTGCTGAGGTCGCCGCTGCTGGGATACCCATGATGCAGGTACGGACAAGATGGCCCTGGCCTGTGTGTTGGAAGCTGAAACAAAACTCTCTCACCCATTTGGACTGAGGGGGCCTGCGTGTCCATGGCTCTGTGTGCCTGTGTGGGCACGTGTGTTTCGGGGCTGGGCTGAGGCAGGGAATGGAGAGAGGCTGATCCCATTCGCACCTTCTCCCTCAGTCAGCCCCAGGCCGGCAGGCAGGGCTGAGCTGGGGACAAGTGTGGGGCACTGAGAAGGCCCACGCCCCCTCCAGGAAGGCTTGGGGAACAGCTAGGAAGCAGGAATCAGGAGGCCCTTGAGTCCAAACACTGAAGCTTTGCAGGCCAAATGCTGAAGGTGTCCCCAGATCCAGTTCAGCTCCGAGCCCCTCCTTCTTCCATCCCAGCCCCTGCCTGGGGCAGGAGGTGGGACATGGGCCCAGGGTGCAGAGCCGTGCCCTGCTCACTCAAAGTGCTCCCTTCATGTGTGTCCCTAGTCGGACGACCCCCATCTGGCATCCTAATGACCCAATGACCCAGGGGTGCCCGCTGAAGACCCCCGAGGGATAGACAGAGGGAGCAGAGGGAAAGAGGAAGAGCGGCCTGGGGGCGGCGGGGAGGGTCGGGGCAGGGTCGGAGCATGGCCTACTCACTTGGCCCCTTGGGACCTGGTCTCCGTCTGGGTCGTTATCTTCTCCAGCCACCACCAGCTCGGACTCCCTTGCCCTCCTGGCGGCGGGTTTCTTCCCAGCGCCCGCGTGCTTGGACTGCTTGGTTCCCGAAGGGACCAAGGAATACTTCCTGGACCTCCCAAGCAGCGGAACACCAGCGATCGGGGGGAAGGTGGCCGGTTCCAGGGGAGCTGCCGAGACTCGCTGCCCCCAGGGAGGGAAGGTTCTCCCCAGGGCGAGGGCGGAGGCTCCCCCGAGGGATTTCTTCTCCTGGGCCCCCTTCTTCCTAGGAGTGGCCCTGGGCAGGCCGCCCGCAGCAGCAGCCGCCGCCGCCGCAGCCGCCGCCGCCACCGCAGCCGCAGCCACAGCAGCCCCCGGGTAGCTGGGCCTGCTTCCCTCCTTCCCCCAGAGGATGCTTTGCATTTTCTTAGGGGAAGAGATGTCCGGCTCTCCAACGCCCTGCCTTTCCACAACCGAAGTGAACCCTCGCAGAGCAGGGGCCAGGAAAGCGCCTGGCACGTGGAGGAAATTCTCCCTGACTTGGAAGTGCGGGAGTGTGAACCCGGGAGCCTCGGGGCTGCAGGGCTGGGCCTGGCCTCCTCCCCTGGGGTAAATGCTCACCCTCATCAGCTGTATCTCACCGAACTCGTCGGAGGACTCGGGGTCGGAAGGCAGCCCGACCGGGCCTTCCGCGGGGGGCCGCTGGCGACTGGCAGCCAAGGGCAACCTACTCTTAGTGCCTCTCTTCCGGTTCGGCCAGGCCCAGCCCGCCTCGGGCCCACCGAGGTGGAGACAGCGGGCCAGAGCCTGCTGCGCTTCTCCACAGCCCTGGGCGGACGCGCCTCCACTGCCGGCACCCGCCTCGAGGCCGGCCCACACCGCTGACACTTCGGCGGCGGCGGCGGGGGCGCAGCTCTCGGGGGACGGGGATCTGCGGACGCCCAGCACGTCCAGGTCGGCCAGCTGCCGCAGGATGGCCGCCGCAGACTCGTTGGCCAGATCCAGGGCGACGCCCTTGTCGTCGGCCGGGGAGCCAGGTCGGCCTTCGCGGCCCCAGAGCACCAGCCCTCCCGCCTCCAGCTCCTCCGTCTCTGACTCGAAGCCCTTGGGGTCCCGGAAGCCGCCCCCGCCCTCGCCCTCGCCGCTCTGTGGTGGCCCCGCGTCGGGGCCTGGGCCTGGTCCCCGCTGGGCTCCGGGGCCCGCGGGGCGGACGCCAGCCGGCTCCCCACCCTCCGGGCCGAAACCCGCTCCCCAAACAGACACCTCATCCGGGGAGCTCATGTCGGACTTAGGCGGCCCCGGTTTCGGGGCGATGATCGGTCGCCCCGGAGCAGTCACCGCCGCGTCGCGTCGCGGTCGGGGTAACGGTCGCGGTCGGGATCTTCAGCCACGGGAGGCTTCAGCCACCACAGGCGTCACCCGCGCTCGCCTCAAAAGACGCCCGGCTTCTCTTCGCGCCTTCGAGGACGCCGGTCTCGGGGCCTCCTCATTGGTCCGGACCTAGCCAACCAGCGCGCGCCCTGTTGGCCCGCCCCTCGAGGCCCAACCAATGGGGTCGAGGGCCTCTGGTTTGCTGCCAGGCGGGTGCCGGGGGGGCTCTGTGCAGTTGGCCAGCTGGCTGTGGATGGGAGCAGGTGACCTCAAGGTGACAGTGCTGCTTTCAGGCCCCTCCTCCTACCTTCTCCTGTCCCGCCTCCCCTTTCCAATTAGAGTCTCAGCCCCGAGTCTGAGCGAGCCACCGTTTCCCATCTATAAAGGGGGTGGGCCGAGGGGCGTTTGGTTTCCTGGGTGGTGAGAATGAAACTTCAGGATGGTGGGCCTGGGCTTGGGGAACAGGCTGGGCTTGGTTCTGCTCTCTCAGCCCCCAGCCCTGAACTCGGAGGTAATTCAAAGAAGAAGGAATAGCAGTGGCCAGTAGACACTCCAGAAGATGCTCACCATCACCGATCCTGGAGATACGAACTAAAACCACGAAGTGGTTTTCACACACAGCTTTGCAACCTTCGAAGAGCTCAACTGCTCTGAGGGTGGGGGAGGTTAGGAGCAAAGCCCTGTGGCGGTGGTGCAAAGGAGCCACTGGGGAGGCTAATTTGGCAGAATCCATGAAAAGCAACTTATACAGCACGGAGTATGGGGCTGGCACTCTTCTAAGAGTGCCTAACTAGTGATGCGCCCTCACGACCTTCCTAGGACCATGTTGCCAGCAATTGCGGGCCTCTTAGAGCTGAGGAAACAGGTGCTGAGAGGTTCAGCCACTGGCCCAAGGTCCCTGGGCTCGTCGGGATCGGTGGCAGGATTGAAACTGGGCAGTCTGGCTCCAGAGTCTTGGCTTGGAGCCGAAGATCTTAAACCGAACGAGACGCTTATTCTCTCTGTCTGGTCCATCTTCTGGAGAGGCACGATGGTCCCCGTGTGTACAAGGACACACGCACAAGGATTTTGCTGATGGAGAAAACTGGGAACACTCCAGGTTCCCCTCAGTAAGGAGTCGGATGAATGCCACGTGGTGTGAGCGCCCTGTGGAGTAAAGCCTGGCGGTGCAAAGGAATGCATCAGACCCTGTTCACAGATTTCAGAACCCTCCTCCTGACTGTATACTGCAAGTTGGAGAAGGCTAGAGTTGGATACACATTTGTGTATTAAAACACACACTCACATGCCCGTTGATCTTACCTAATATTGGAGAAATCATATGGGTGTATGCACATGTATGTGTTCATGGTCTGAAGGGCACACTACCAATGCACACCAGTGGTGGTGGCGGTGGGTGTGGACCACCAGGTGTCTCTCAATTTTTCCTCCTGCTGGTGTTTCCTAGCTTCCCTGAGCTGAGCAGTGCTCATATCTGGGGAGTGAGAAACATCCCTTGGTTTCTATAAGGTCCTTGGGTGTTAGAATTTCCCTTGTCTGCTAACCCAACCCCTACTCCAACAGCCCTCCATTCCCTCCATACCTTCCTGCCCTTCCCATTCACACTCCTCTGTCTTCAGTCACCTCTCCCTCCTGAGGTGATCTTGAATAGATTATTGCACTCCCATATTCATCACACCATTATTCACAATAGCCAAGAGGTGAAAACAACCTAAATATCTATCAACAGATGAATGGATAAAAGGTGATACATATAATATGCTTATATATGTATATAACACATGTATATATAAACAGAATATTGTATAGCCTTTAAAAAGAAGGAAATCTTGCTGTATGCTAGAGTAGATGAACTTTCAGGATATTATGCTAAGTGAAGTAAGCCAGTCACAACAGACAAATACTGCATGATTTCAATTATATGTGGTATAAAGTAGTCATACTCTTAGAAACAAGAAGTTGTATCTGGTTGTCAAGGGCTTGTGGGAGGAGGACATAGACAGTTGTTGTTCAATGAGTATAGAGTTTCTGTCATACAGGTTTATAAAATTCCAGAGATCTAATTTAGACAATGTTCTTATAGTTAACAAAACTGTACACTAAAAAAAAATGTTAATAAGCTGTGTTTCATGCTGTGTGTTTTTTGCCACAATCAAAATAAATTAAAAAAAAAATGCCCTGGGAGTTCCCCTCGTGGCGCAGTGGTTAACGAATCCGACTAGGAACCATGAGGTTGCGGGTTCGGTCCCTGCCCTTGCTCAGTGGGTTAACGATCCGGTGTTGCCGTGAGCTGTGGTGTAGGTCGCAGACGCGGCTCGGATCCCGCGTTGCTGTGGCTCTGGCGTAGGCCGGTGGCTACAGCTCCGATTCAACCCCTAGCCTGGGAACCTCCATATGCCGCGGGAGTGGCCCAAGAAATAGCAACAACAACAACAACAACAACAACAACAACAACAACAACAAAAAGACAAAAGACAAAAAAAAAAATGCCCTGATGGAGGGAATATGGTGAAGTAGTAGAACATGAGGTTCAACTACTCCTACAAATACACTGAAAAATGCATCTACATGTGGAAATATTCACACAGAAAATTTGCTAAAAACTGACAAAGGAGAGTTTCATAATCCTCTATAAGGATTATGATAGAGCAAGAAAAACTTCATGAAACCAGATAGGACGAAAGAAAGAAGAAAAAGATGCAAAAGGAAACGAGATTGGACCTGTTCCCCTAAGAGGGAGCTGGAAAGTAGAAAAGCTCCTGCACCCTGGGGAGATTCCCCCATCAGTGAGATCAGCCGGGTCAGAGGAGGAACTTTAGCGTAATGGAGACGAACACAGCAATCAGCGTAGAGCAGTTAAAACAGAAACTGTCCTCCACAAATGATCAGTGCTATGGGCAACCATATGCAGGTGCCAGCAGGTCTCGGGAACTAAAACTCTGGCCTTAGAGATCAGACTCGAAGAGAGGGCTGGGCTGGCTACATGGGAAAAAAGCAGGGTTGGCTGTGCAGAGACAGAATCAAGAGAGTAGAGTATAGGGAAACCACAATTAAGGGCGTGTAAGCAGAGGCAACCCAGTCAGGCCTAGAGGCTAGACACCATTGTTTGGGGGTGCTGGAAGGAAGGGATGGGATCCACCACTACAGCCTTGTTCCCTGCACATGCACACTTTCTCGAGCTGCAGGACACCACCTGCTTCAGCATGGGGAACCACAGCTGGAAAGCAGCCCCACCCTTAAGTCTGCAGAGTCCTTGGAGCAGGTGGAATAACTGCCTGGGGGAATAACACAAGCTTCTGACCCCTGCCAGTGGCTCCTGTGCTAGCGGCACCTGACCTGCTCCAGAAGAGTGGCTGGCAGCGATGCACATTACCCATGAGAGCCTGACCAGGGAAAACACAAGCACCATGGCTCCACTCAGTGGCTCTGCAGGGGCTCCCACTGGTGGGCCAGTTCCAAAAGAGCCAAGAGGACAGTCAGCACCTGTTCCCCATGGGAGCTGTAAACAGTCTGACCAAGAAAAGCATAAGCTCCTGCAGGGGCTCGCACTTGTGGCACCCAATCTGCACCAAAAAAGGCCAAGAGAGGGCCTCCCGTGCATGCTCCCTGCTGGAGCTGTGGGATGCCTGGTTGGAGAAAAGCACAAGCTACAGGGCCCCTACCAGCAGCCCTGCAAAAACCCATGTCTGTGGCACTCGTTCCACACCCAGGCAAAAGTGGGAGGCCCATTAATCCAAATTCTGACCCTCAGTGGCTACAGAGAGCACCCCTACCAGCAGCCAGGTTGAGGAAGGGACCACCAGAAACACACCTCCTGCAGCTACAGAGAGTCTGTTACCAACAGTTAGTGAGAAGCCCCCTGCCACTGGGGCTTTCGGAAGAGATCCCTAGAGTGGCCAAGCAAAGAGAGTGGCTACAGCTCCGATTCCACCCCTAGCCTTGGAACTTCCATATGCTGCAGGTGTGGCCCTAAAAAGCAGAAAAAAAAATTCAGAGTGATAATTGTAAAGATGATCCAAGAAAAATAATGGAGATGCAGATTGAGAACTTAAAGGAAATTTTCAACAAAGAGCCAGAGCATTTAAAGGCTAAGATGAATAGCACAATACTCTAAAAGGAACCAAAAGCAGGTTAATGGAGGCAGAAGAATGAAGAAGTGAAGTGGAAGACAGAGTGGTGGAAATCACTGCCACAGAAGAGAATAAAGAAAAAAGAACGAAAAAAACTGAGGAGAGTCTAAGAGACCTTTGGGACAACATAAACGTACCAACATTTGCATCATAGGGGTTCCAGAAGAAGAGAGAAAGGCCAGAGAAAATATTTGAAGAAATTATAGCCAAAAATTTCCCTAATATGGGAAAGGAAACACTCATTCAAGTTGAGGAAGCACAGAGAATTCCATACAAAATAAACCCAAGGAATTGGAAAAATTAATATTGTAAAAAAGGCCATACTACCTAAAGCAATCTACAGATTCAATGCAATTCCTATCAAATTACGCATGACATTTTTCACAGAACTAGAACAAACAATCGAAAAATTTATACGGAACCACAAAAGACCCAGAATTACCAAAGCAAACCTAAGGAACAAAAACCAAGCAGGAGGCATAACTCACCCAGACTTCAGGCAATATTACAAAGCTACAGTCATCAAGACAGTATGGTACTGGCACCAAAAGAGACATACAGACCAGTGGAATAGAATAGAGAACCCAGAAATAAACCCAGACACCTATGGTCAATTAATCCTTGACAAAGCAGACAAGAACGTAAAATGGGAAAAAGACAGTCTTTTCAGCAAGTATTGCTGGGAAACCTGGACAGCTACATGCAAATCGATGAAACTAGAACACACCCTCACACCATGCACCAAAATAAACTCAAAATGGCTGAAAGACTTAAATGTAAGACAAGACACCATCAAACTCCTGGAAGAGAACATAGGCAAAACATTCCCTGACATCAACATTACAAATATTTTCTCAGTCTCCCAAAGCAACAGAAATAAAAGCAAAAATAAACCAATGGGACCTAATCAAACTGACAAGCTTTGGCATGGCAAAGGAAACCAAAAAGACAACTTACAGAATGGGAGAAAATAGTTTCAAACGATGCAACTGACAAGGGCCTAATCTCTAAAATATACAAGCAACTTATACAACTCAATAGCAAAAAAGTCAACAACCCAATTGAAAAATGGGCAAAAGACCTGAATGGGAAGACATACAGATGGCCAACAAGCACATGAAAAAATGCTCAACATCCCTGATTATTAGAGACATGCAAATCAAAACTACCATGAGATACCACCTCACACCAGTCAGAATGGCCATCATTAATAAGTCCACAAATAACAAATGCTGGAGGGGGTGTGGAGAAAAGGGAACCCTCCTCCACTGTTGATGGGAAAGTAAGCTGGTACAACCACTATGGATAACAGCAGGGAGGTACCTTAGAAAACTATATATAGAACTACCATATGACCCAGCAATCCCACTCTTGGGCATATATCCAGACAAAACTTTCCTTGAAAAAGATACATGCACCTGTATGTTCACTGCAGCACTATTCACAATAGCCAAGACATGGAAACAACCTAAATGTCCATTGACAGATGTATGGATTAAGAAGACATGGTATATTTACATAATGGAATACTACTTGGCCATAAAAAGGAACAAAATAATGCCATTGGCAGCAACATGGATGGAACTAGAGTGAAGTAAGTCAGAAAGAGAACGACAAATACCATATGATATCGTTTATATCTGGAATGTAATATATGGCACAAAAGAACCTTTCCACAGAAAAGAAAACATGGACTTGGAGAACAGATTTGTGGTTGCCAAGGGGGAGGGGGAGGGAGTGGGATGGATGAGGTGCTTATGGTTAATAGATACAGACTATTGCCTTTGGAATGGATAAGCAATGAGGCCCTGCTGTGTAGCACTGGGGACTATATCTAGGCACTTATGATGGAGCATGATAATGTGAGAGAAAAGAATGTATACATGTATGTGTGACTGGGTCACTATGCTGTACAACAGAAAACTGACAGAACACAGTAAACCAGGTATAATGAAAAAAATTTTTTAAATTATATAAAAAAGAAAAAAAATACCCAAGGAGAAACACAGCAAGACATACTAATCAAACTGACAAAAATTAAATACAAAAAAATTTTAAAGCTACAAGGGAAAAGTAACAAATTACATATAAACGAACCCCCATAAGGATAACAGCTGATTTTCAGCAGAAACTCTACAGGCCAGAAGAGAGTGGCAAGGTATATTTGAGATGATGAATAGAAGGAACCTAGAACCAAGAATACTCTACCCAGCAAAGCTTTCATTCAGACTTGATGGAGAGATCGAAAGCTTTACAGACAAGCAAAAGCTAAGAGAATTCAGCACCTCCAAACCAGCTCTACATCAACTACTTAAGGAACTTCTTTCTCTAAGCAGAAAAGGAAAAGCCACAATTAGAAACAAGAATATTACAAATGAAAAAGCTCACTGGTAAAGGCAAAGATAATATGAAAGTAGGAAATCACCCATTGACAAATACGATATCAAAACAAGCAAGCATGAGAAAAAGAGAGGACAAATGTAGAACATTGAAAATGCATTTGAAATTAAGAGACCAGGAACCAGAAACCAGAAACAATTTTGAACACATAAAGATGGTTAAGAAAATGACAATAAGTACATACTTATCCATAATTACATTGAATGTAAATGGATTAAGTGCTCCAATTAAAAGACATAGATAAAAAAAAAAACCAGACCCATATGAATGCTACTTACAAGAGACCCACTTCAGATCTATGGACACATACAGACTTAAAGTGAGGGGATGGAAGAAAATATTCCATGAAAATGGAAATTATAGAAAAGCAGGAGTACTGATACTCATATCAGAGAAAGTAAATTTTAAAATAAAGAAGGTCACAAGAGACAAAGGACATTACATAATGATTAAAGGATCTATCCAAGGTGAATATATAGCAATCGTAAATATATATGCAACTAAAAGCCATAAAAGGAGAAATTAATTGGAACACAATAATAGTGAGGGACTTTAACACCCCATTTACAGCAATGGACAGATCATCCAGATAGAAAATCAACAAGAAAACACTAGGCCTTAAATGATACAGTAGACCAAATAGACTTAACTGACATCTATAGAACTTTTTGCCCCAAAGCAGCAGAATATACCTCTCACATGGAACATTCTCCAGGATGGATCACATCTTGGGTCACAGAACAAACCTTGGTAAGTTTTTAAAAATTGAAATTATTTCAAGCATTTTCTCTGAACACAATGCTATGAGACTAGAAATCAACCACAAGAAAAAAAAAAAAAAACAGCAAAAAACACAAACTCCTGGAAACTAAACAATATGCCACTAAACAACCAATGGATCATTGAAGAAATCAAAGAGGAAATTAAAAGATACTTAGAGACAAATGACAATGAAGGTACAACAATCCAAAACCTATGGCACACAGCAAAATCAGTTCTGAGAGGGAAGTTTATAGCAATACAATCTTATCTCAGGAAAGAAGAAAAAAAAACTCAAATAAACAACCTAACCTTGCACCTTAAACATCTAAAGAAGGACAAACAGACAAACCTCAAAATTAGTAGAAGGAAAGAAATCATAAAGATGAGAGCAGAAATTAATAACATAGAGAAAAAGAAAACAATAGAGAAGATCAATGAAACCAAAAATTGGTTATTTGAAAAGATCAACAAAACTGATAAACCTTTAGCCAGACTCATCAAGGAAAAAAGAGAAAAGGTTCAAATCAATAAAATTAGAAATGAAGGAGTTCCCGTCATGGCACAGCAGAAATGAATCTGACTAGGAACCATGAGGTTGTGGGTTCAATCCCTGGCCTCCCTCAGTGGGTTAAGGATCTGGCATTGCCATGAGCTGTGGTGTAGGTCACAGATGTGGCTCAGATCCTGTGTTGCTGTGGCTGTGGTGTAGGCCAGCAGCTGTAGCTCTGATTTGACCCCTAGCTTGGGAACCTCCATATGCCATGGGTGTGGCCCTAAAAAGCAAAAATAAATAAATAAATAAAAATAAAATATAAATAAATAAAAAAGAAATGAAAATGAGGAGTTCCCATTGTGGCTCAGTGATAACAAACCTGATTAGTATCCATGAGGTTGCGGTTTTGATCCCTGGCCTCACTCAGTGGGTTAAGTATCTGGTGTTGCCATGAACTGTGGTGCAGGTCGCAGACATGGCTTGGATCCTGAGTTGCTGTGGCTGTGGTGTAGGCCGGTAGCTGCAGCTCTGATTCAAGCCCTAGCCTGGGAATTTCCATATGCTTCATGTGTAGCCCTAAATAAAGAAAAAGTTACAATTCACACCACAGAAATACAAAGGATCATGAGAGACTACAATGAGCAACTGAGCAATTGTATGCCAATAAAATGGACAACCTAGAAGAAATGGACAGATCCTTACAAAGGTACAACCTACCAAGACTGAAACAGGAAGAAATAAAAAATATGAATAGATGAATCACAAGCACTGAAATTGAAAATGTGATTTAAAAAAAAAAACTTCCAAAAAACAGAAGTCCAGGATCTGATGGCTTCACAGCTGAATTCTATCAAACATTCAGAGAAGAGTTAACACCTTTTCTTCTGAAACTTTTCCAAGAAATTGCAGAGGAAGGAACACTCTCAAGCTCGTTCTATGAAGCCACCATCACTCTGATACCAAAACCAAAGATACCACTGACAAACATAGATGCAAAAATCCTCAAGAAAATATTAACAAAATGCATACAAGTATATATTAAAAAGATTATACACCATGATAAAGTAGGATTTATCCCAGGGATTCAAGGACTCTTCAGTATCTGCAAATCTATCAATGTGATACACCACATCATCAAACTGAAAAATGAAAACTATACAATCATTTCAATAAATGCAGATAAAGCTTTTGACAAAAATTCAACACTCATTCCTGATAAAAACTCTCAAGAGAGTGGGTATAGAGGGGAACTACCTCAATATAATAAAAGCTGTTTGTGACAAACCCACAAGTTAACATCATTCTCAACAGTGAAAAACTGAAAGCATTTCCACTAAGACCAGGAAGAAGACAGGGATGTCCACTTTCACCAATGTTAGTCAACATAGTTTTGGAAGTCCTAGCCATGGCATCAGAAAAGAAAGGAATCCAAATTGGAAGAGAAGTAAAACTATCACTGTTTGCAGATGACATGATACTATACCTAGAAAATCCTAAAACCATTACCAGAAAACTGTTAGAGCTCATCAGTGAATGAGTTTTAGTTCCCGAGACCTGCTGGCACTTGCATATGGTTGCCCATAGCACTGATCATTTGTGGAGGACAGTTTCTGTTTTAACTGCTCTACGCTGATTGCTGTGTTCGTCTCCATTACGCTAAAGTTCCTCCTCTGACCCGGCTGATCTCACTGATGGGGGAATCTCCCCAGGGTGCAGGAGCTTTTCTACTTTCCAGCTCCCTCTTAGGGGAACAGGTCCAATCTCGTTTCCTTTTGCATCTTTTTCTTCTTTCTTTCGTCCTATCTGGTTTCATGAAGTTTTTCTTGCTCTATCATAATCCTTATAGAGGATTATGAAACTCTCCTTTGTCAGTTTTTAGCAAATTTTCTGTGTGAATATTTCCACATGTAGATGCATTTTTCAGTGTATTTGTAGGAGTAGTTGAACCTCATGTTCTACTACTTCACCATATTCCCTCCATCAGGGCATTTTTTTTTTTGTCTTTTGTCTTTTTGTTGTTGTTGTTGTTGTTGTTGTTGTTGTTGTTGTTGTTGTTGTTGTTGCTATTTCTTGGGCCACTCCCGCGGCATATGGAGGTTCCCAGGCTAGGGGTTGAATCGGAGCTGTAGCCACCGGCCTACGCCAGAGCCACAGCAACGCGGGATCCGAGCCGCGTCTGCGACCTACACCACAGCTCACGGCAACACCGGATCGTTAACCCACTGAGCAAGGGCAGGGACCGAACCCGCAACCTCATGGTTCCTAGTCGGATTCGTTAACCACTGCGCCACGAGGGGAACTCCCAGGGCATTTTTTTTTTAATTTATTTTGATTGTGGCAAAAAACACACAGCATGAAACACAGCTTATTAACATTTTTTTTTAGTGTACAGTTTTGTTAACTATAAGAACATTGTCTAAATTAGATCTCTGGAATTTTATAAACCTGTATGACAGAAACTCTATACTCATTGAACAACAACTGTCTATGTCCTCCTCCCACAAGCCCTTGACAACCAGATACAACTTCTTGTTTCTAAGAGTATGACTACTTTATACCACATATAATTGAAATCATGCAGTATTTGTCTGTTGTGACTGGCTTACTTCACTTAGCATAATATCCTGAAAGTTCATCTACTCTAGCATACAGCAAGATTTCCTTCTTTTTAAAGGCTATACAATATTCTGTTTATATATACATGTGTTATATACATATATAAGCATATTATATGTATCACCTTTTATCCATTCATCTGTTGATAGATATTTAGGTTGTTTTCACCTCTTGGCTATTGTGAATAATGGTGTGATGAATATGGGAGTGCAATAATCTATTCAAGATCACCTCAGGAGGGAGAGGTGACTGAAGACAGAGGAGTGTGAATGGGAAGGGCAGGAAGGTATGGAGGGAATGGAGGGCTGTTGGAGTAGGGGTTGGGTTAGCAGACAAGGGAAATTCTAACACCCAAGGACCTTATAGAAACCAAGGGATGTTTCTCACTCCCCAGATATGAGCACTGCTCAGCTCAGGGAAGCTAGGAAACACCAGCAGGAGGAAAAATTGAGAGACACCTGGTGGTCCACACCCACCGCCACCACCACTGGTGTGCATTGGTAGTGTGCCCTTCAGACCATGAACACATACATGTGCATACACCCATATGATTTCTCCAATATTAGGTAAGATCAACGGGCATGTGAGTGTGTGTTTTAATACACAAATGTGTATCCAACTCTAGCCTTCTCCAACTTGCAGTATACAGTCAGGAGGAGGGTTCTGAAATCTGTGAACAGGGTCTGATGCATTCCTTTGCACCGCCAGGCTTTACTCCACAGGGCGCTCACACCACGTGGCATTCATCCGACTCCTTACTGAGGGGAACCTGGAGTGTTCCCAGTTTTCTCCATCAGCAAAATCCTTGTGCGTGTGTCCTTGTACACACGGGGACCATCGTGCCTCTCCAGAAGATGGACCAGACAGAGAGAATAAGCGTCTCGTTCGGTTTAAGATCTTCGGCTCCAAGCCAAGACTCTGGAGCCAGACTGCCCAGTTTCAATCCTGCCACCGATCCCGACGAGCCCAGGGACCTTGGGCCAGTGGCTGAACCTCTCAGCACCTGTTTCCTCAGCTCTAAGAGGCCCGCAATTGCTGGCAACATGGTCCTAGGAAGGTCGTGAGGGCGCATCACTAGTTAGGCACTCTTAGAAGAGTGCCAGCCCCATACTCCGTGCTGTATAAGTTGCTTTTCATGGATTCTGCCAAATTAGCCTCCCCAGTGGCTCCTTTGCACCACCGCCACAGGGCTTTGCTCCTAACCTCCCCCACCCTCAGAGCAGTTGAGCTCTTCGAAGGTTGCAAAGCTGTGTGTGAAAACCACTTCGTGGTTTTAGTTCGTATCTCCAGGATCGGTGATGGTGAGCATCTTCTGGAGTGTCTACTGGCCACTGCTATTCCTTCTTCTTTGAATTACCTCCGAGTTCAGGGCTGGGGGCTGAGAGAGCAGAACCAAGCCCAGCCTGTTCCCCAAGCCCAGGCCCACCATCCTGAAGTTTCATTCTCACCACCCAGGAAACCAAACGCCCCTCGGCCCACCCCCTTTATAGATGGGAAACGGTGGCTCGCTCAGACTCGGGGCTGAGACTCTAATTGGAAAGGGGAGGCGGGACAGGAGAAGGTAGGAGGAGGGGCCTGAAAGCAGCACTGTCACCTTGAGGTCACCTGCTCCCATCCACAGCCAGCTGGCCAACTGCACAGAGCCCCCCCGGCACCCGCCTGGCAGCAAACCAGAGGCCCTCGACCCCATTGGTTGGGCCTCGAGGGGCGGGCCAACAGGGCGCGCGCTGGTTGGCTAGGTCCGGACCAATGAGGAGGCCCCGAGACCGGCGTCCTCGAAGGCGCGAAGAGAAGCCGGGCGTCTTTTGAGGCGAGCGCGGGTGACGCCTGTGGTGGCTGAAGCCTCCCGTGGCTGAAGATCCCGACCGCGACCGTTACCCCGACCGCGACGCGACGCGGCGGTGACTGCTCCGGGGCGACCGATCATCGCCCCGAAACCGGGGCCGCCTAAGTCCGACATGAGCTCCCCGGATGAGGTGTCTGTTTGGGGAGCGGGTTTCGGCCCGGAGGGTGGGGAGCCGGCTGGCGTCCGCCCCGCGGGCCCCGGAGCCCAGCGGGGACCAGGCCCAGGCCCCGACGCGGGGCCACCACAGAGCGGCGAGGGCGAGGGCGGGGGCGGCTTCCGGGACCCCAAGGGCTTCGAGTCAGAGACGGAGGAGCTGGAGGCGGGAGGGCTGGTGCTCTGGGGCCGCGAAGGCCGACCTGGCTCCCCGGCCGACGACAAGGGCGTCGCCCTGGATCTGGCCAACGAGTCTGCGGCGGCCATCCTGCGGCAGCTGGCCGACCTGGACGTGCTGGGCGTCCGCAGATCCCCGTCCCCCGAGAGCTGCGCCCCCGCCGCCGCCGCCGAAGTGTCAGCGGTGTGGGCCGGCCTCGAGGCGGGTGCCGGCAGTGGAGGCGCGTCCGCCCAGGGCTGTGGAGAAGCGCAGCAGGCTCTGGCCCGCTGTCTCCACCTCGGTGGGCCCGAGGCGGGCTGGGCCTGGCCGAACCGGAAGAGAGGCACTAAGAGTAGGTTGCCCTTGGCTGCCAGTCGCCAGCGGCCCCCCGCGGAAGGCCCGGTCGGGCTGCCTTCCGACCCCGAGTCCTCCGACGAGTTCGGTGAGATACAGCTGATGAGGGTGAGCATTTACCCCAGGGGAGGAGGCCAGGCCCAGCCCTGCAGCCCCGAGGCTCCCGGGTTCACACTCCCGCACTTCCAAGTCAGGGAGAATTTCCTCCACGTGCCAGGCGCTTTCCTGGCCCCTGCTCTGCGAGGGTTCACTTCGGTTGTGGAAAGGCAGGGCGTTGGAGAGCCGGACATCTCTTCCCCTAAGAAAATGCAAAGCATCCTCTGGGGGAAGGAGGGAAGCAGGCCCAGCTACCCGGGGGCTGCTGTGGCTGCGGCTGCGGCGGCGGCGGCGGCTGCGGCGGCGGCGGCTGCTGCTGCGGGCGGCCTGCCCAGGGCCACTCCTAGGAAGAAGGGGGCCCAGGAGAAGAAATCCCTCGGGGGAGCCTCCGCCCTCGCCCTGGGGAGAACCTTCCCTCCCTGGGGGCAGCGAGTCTCGGCAGCTCCCCTGGAACCGGCCACCTTCCCCCCGATCGCTGGTGTTCCGCTGCTTGGGAGGTCCAGGAAGTATTCCTTGGTCCCTTCGGGAACCAAGCAGTCCAAGCACGCGGGCGCTGGGAAGAAACCCGCCGCCAGGAGGGCAAGGGAGTCCGAGCTGGTGGTGGCTGGAGAAGATAACGACCCAGACGGAGACCAGGTCCCAAGGGGCCAAGTGAGTAGGCCATGCTCCGACCCTGCCCCGACCCTCCCCGCCGCCCCCAGGCCGCTCTTCCTCTTTCCCTCTGCTCCCTCTGTCTATCCCTCGGGGGTCTTCAGCGGGCACCCCTGGGTCATTGGGTCATTAGGATGCCAGATGGGGGTCGTCCGACTAGGGACACACATGAAGGGAGCACTTTGAGTGAGCAGGGCACGGCTCTGCACCCTGGGCCCATGTCCCACCTCCTGCCCCAGGCAGGGGCTGGGATGGAAGAAGGAGGGGCTCGGAGCTGAACTGGATCTGGGGACACCTTCAGCATTTGGCCTGCAAAGCTTCAGTGTTTGGACTCAAGGGCCTCCTGATTCCTGCTTCCTAGCTGTTCCCCAAGCCTTCCTGGAGGGGGCGTGGGCCTTCTCAGTGCCCCACACTTGTCCCCAGCTCAGCCCTGCCTGCCGGCCTGGGGCTGACTGAGGGAGAAGGTGCGAATGGGATCAGCCTCTCTCCATTCCCTGCCTCAGCCCAGCCCCGAAACACACGTGCCCACACAGGCACACAGAGCCATGGACACGCAGGCCCCCTCAGTCCAAATGGGTGAGAGAGTTTTGTTTCAGCTTCCAACACACAGGCCAGGGCCATCTTGTCCGTACCTGCATCATGGGTATCCCAGCAGCGGCGACCTCAGCACCAGAGCCCCCCACGTTCCAGGAGACTCAGAGCCCTCGGCCCTGAACCAGGTAGCCGTCATGGCCAGAGGGCCTGCACCCTCAGGTGAGTCTGGTGGGTGTGAAACGCTGGGAAGGGAGAGGAGAGGAGGAGAGAGACCTCGGCTCTGTCTCCGCTGGGAGCTCAGCCTTGCCCCCAGTCCGCTTCTCCCACAGGAGACAGGGCTTCGACAGGGCTGGCCTTGAGCCACATCATCCTCTGGGTGGGGTTTGCACCGCAAGGGGGGCTGGTGGCAGTGCCCCAAACAGCTGCTTGCGGCAGAATGGTCTTTTCTGTTCAGTCCCTTTCGCCCACAGCGCTCTCCCAGGTGCTGGCGGTGGCCGCAGCTCCGGAAGGGTTGGACCCAGGGCCACTGTCTTTAGACACCACGGTCTGGTCGGGGCGGGGGTGGGGGTTGGGTGGGGGGAAGAAACAGCTGCCCCTGGGGAACAGGGGAGCGGGCAAGCCCAGGGGGAAGGTTGGAGCTGCCGGGCAGAGCAGGGGCAGCTTGTTGCCCCCAGAGGGTGGTGCTGCCTCACCTCCCCTTAGGCCCCGCTGGACCCTTCCCTCCCCCCGCCGCCCCCACTGGGAGCCTGGCAAGCTGGATTGTGTGTCCTTTCCCTCTCAGGTGACCTGGAACCCCTTGACCATCCCCCAAGACATGAAAGGCAGCAGCAGCCGCCAGGGGCACAGGGCTGTCCTCGGGTAATGCCAGAGGGCTCCTGGAAATGCAGGCCCCAACTAGATGGTGGGATCTGGGTCCGGGTTACACGGACATATGTGGGGACCCCTCCCCGCTCCCATCCACATCCCAGGGAGCGGCGTGCCCCCTTTCCACGGAGGAGCTCTTGCCGGTCCAGCCGCCTGGCCTTGGGATGTAGGGTCCGAGGGGCAGGGGAAGGAGTGAGGAGGCCAGAGTGTACTAATCCTTTCTCTTCCTCTGGTGTCTGTGGGCCTAGTGCCTCCTGCTACAGAGAGAAATCGACGACCTGAAGGAGCAGCTTGGTATGAGGAACCAGGGACAGAGGGCGGTGTCCTAGTGCAGAACCTGGGTGGGGCGGTGGGGTGGGGGTGGGCCGCAGGTGCAGGCGGCCCTGCAGAGACCAACATTCCTGGGGGGAGGAGAACCTAGAGGCCTGGCCCTGGAGCCCGCTGTGCATGTACAACTAGGTATGTGTGCAAAGAGCAGGGGCGGGGGGGGGGGGGGAGAACTGCAAGGACACTTTGCAAACCAGAGTAAGTCCTGGAGAACAACTTCTGTTAGGATGTTGAGAGATGCCCCGTTGATTTTTCCCTGTGGCTGCTGCTCGGTATGGCCTCTAAGGTTCTTCCTTGACTGTTTGTGTGTGTGACAAGTTCTGAGTGGTTCTGGCATGCCCCAAAGGTTGAGAGCTGCTGGCACATTTTGTTTCCCTTTAGGAAACATTTCCACATGTCATTCGGGTGGTGGGGGAGTGCTCAGGCCCAGGGCTCTTTGCATCAGGACTAGAGGGGGTTTCAGATTGCAGGGCTAGGAAGTTGCCCACGGGGACCTGGGTGGGCTTCTCCATCCGTATGTCTGGAGCGCCTGCTTATGCCTCTCCCCATTGCAGCCGCCATGCGGTACCTGGCTGACATGTTCCAGACCCTTTGAAGTGAGTGTTACACACACCATACCCCTTCCCACAGCCCTGGCTGTGGAGCGGGACTGTGGGCCGGCCCTGGCTTGAGGCTCTTCCCTGACTCTGCTGTTTCACAGGTTGAGCCCTGCATCTTCATGCAAGAGGAGCGGCTGGTGCCTTTGGGGCCCGGGAGGTGCTGTGGCCAAGCTCGGTCCCTCTTGTTCTGCCTCAGCCAGAGCTTCCTCTCCCTCTTGTTTTGCCCCTCCCCTGCCTCAGTGTCATGGCAGTTTCAAATTAAAGTCGTTTCAGTTAAGGTACATCTCGTAGCCTGTCCTCTCTTGGGGCTGGGGTGGGTGGGGCGGGGAGAAGTCGTGGGTCGTGGAAGACCGGGGGCTGCTCCATGGCAGAGCCTTTTCCAGAACTGTCCCCTCTGGCATCCTGTGGTGCGCCTTCTCCCTGTGGGGAGTCCAGGGCAACCTTTGCCACCATCCCTGCAACCTGGCCCGCTGCGTGCCCCGGGTCTGAGTTCTGTGTGGGGCTCTGCCTGGCCACGTCGGCGCAGTCGTCCCTTTCCCTTGCAGGCCCTCTTCCGGTTCTCTCCAAACCCCTCCCCCTTTGGGGGTCTGTTGGTTCCCATTCATCGCTGCCATCCATCCTCCCCATCAGCAGGAATGCACGGCCCCCTTCCAGAGCGCCAATCGCCCCACCTTCCCTCCCTGGGATCACTGTCCTGCTGCCCCCATCCACCCTGCTTTGCTCTGAGCACCTTTGATCCCTCCCCTGGGTCGGCAGCCTTCCCTGAAGGTGTACTTCAACAGGCGCAGAGACTGTGGTCCAGACTCTGTAAGCCCGTCAATGAGCAAAAGCAAGGGTCCGATCTCCTTTGTTCAGGAGACCTTGTTAAATCCCCAGTGCATAGGAAGGGGTTGATGCAGAAGTCACCAAACCCCAGGACAGGGCTTGGGACTCTCCAAATGTTGCGGTCACTGGAGAAGACTCTGGATCCTACTCTGTGATCCTGTGATGTCTGACAGCTGATTTGGTCATGGATGGAATGAGAATGGGACACTGGCTCCTCAGAAGAGCTCATCTTGGAAGCAGGGGATCTCTGTAGGAGACCGCCCAACATGAGCTACCCAGGATGGGGCAAGATGGGCGCAGTGAGGATGGGAAGTAAGGTGTGACCGCATCTGGACACTAGGGTGCACTTGGGTCCACCCTTTCCCCATAATCTCAGGCTGGTGCCCTTCCAGGCTGAGTGGTGTGAGCTCAGGTGACCCTATCACCACGTGGGGGGTGGGACAGGTCACAGACTTCAGGGTCAGAAAGGAATATCCTTGGGGCTTAATCCTTCCACTCAACCCCCTCCCTGGAGAAGGCAGGCATGATTTTAGGGCATAGCTTTTATTCTGAATCTGAGCCAGTGGTTGTTGCTTGGCAGGGTGACACGTGACACTAAATTTTTTAGATACCTTCCAGCTGGGGGTTTTGCCCACCGAGACATGCAGGCACCTGGTACCCGGGGAGGAGTCTAGCACGAGCCCTGCCCCAAGGGGCAGGGGGCTGTGTTCAGCAGGGTGACCAAGTGGAGAAGCTCATTGAAGGGGACATGGGAGGGTGTGACCACGACCCTTGGTGACGCGTTTTACCAGCCTGCCTTCCGTCCTCTGTGCACACAGTCTCTCTGACCAACCACTTCATAAAAATGTTGCTGAAAACAGGTACATGATAGGCCATGGCTTGGTCCTGAGCCTTCCAGTTCCAGCGGCACTAAGTGGCAGGTCGGGCATGGGTTAAAGAAACACATCTTTACCTGGGGCCCCGGGGGTAGGAGGAGGTTGGAACTCCGCCCTTATTGGCTGCAAGCCCCTTCTCCAGGCCCGCAGGCAGTGGCAGTTGGCCGGCAGAGCCCTAGACCCCATCCTGCCTGGTTCTGCTACCTGTCCCACTCCTGAGCAGATGCCCCTCCCACCCCACCAGCACCAGCCCCGGGACCTGCCAATAGCTCTCCCTGGACTTGGGAGGGGAGACTGGCACAAACAAGGAAGGTAGGAGGAGATGAACCCTGGAGATGGAGCTGGCGGTGGTGGGCAGAGTAATCGTGCCCAAGGATGTCCATGTCCTAATCCCTGCAGTTGGCTAATATGTTACCTTGCATGGCAACAGGAGGCTTCGCTTGCACATGCAATAAAGGCTGCTTCTCAGCTGACTTAATGTGAGGAGGCTCTCACCTACATTGGTCAGGTCTGGCCAGGCACACTGACGCTGCCAGCGTTGCCATGTGCACTTATGAAGTGTGCTGGGTGCCCCTGTGCTTGTGCAGTGTTGAAGTCCTGATAAGTACCCCCTCATAAACAGGAGGACAGGCCGGTAGTTTTGGACTCTCCTTTTGTTCCAAGCCAATTCCGCCTCCCTAGGCTTTTGAGGTAACCACTGTCCTGACTTTTCCAATAATCATTCATTTTTTTTAGAGGCTTACCTTGCTCTTTAATAAAATAACTCTTCCAGGGAGTTCCCATCGTGGCTCAGCAGAAATTAATCTGACTAGCATCCATGAGGACACGGGTTTGTTCCCTGGCCTTGCTCAGTGGGTTAATGATCCGGCGTTGCCTTGAGCTGTGGTGTAGGTCGCAGACGTGACTCGGATCCTGCATTGCTATGGCTGTGGTGTAGGCCAGCTGCTTCAGCTTTGATTCGGCCCCTAGCCTGGAACCTCCATATGCCGCGGATGCAGCCCTAAAAAATTAAAATAAAATAAATAAAATAACTCTTCCAAAGTTATAAAAGATAAATTGCATTGAATTAAATATAAACACACTATACGTATACACATTATATAGAGCACAGGCCTTCAATACAACAAATAAATACGAACAGATCACTCCACGTAACTATATCCACGTGATGGAAAGTACACTGCACATCCAGAAGTTCTCGTGTCCCTTTCTTTGAAGGAACCCAAATGGATAAGTCTCCATACTGTCTAAATTCATTTGTTTCACATTCTTGAGAAGGCCAGTATACAGGGAGATAAAACAGATTGGCGGTTGCCAAGGTCTGGGGATTGAGAAGAGTGGCTAAACTGCCGAAGAGCAGGAAGCAATTTTGGTGGTGATGAAAATGTTTTTTATTTTGATCATGATAGAGGTTCCTTAACAGAATGTGTTTATAAGGACTTATGGACCATGTGTGTTAATTACATCTCAATAATCCCATGTTATTAAAAAATTGAAAAAAGTACACTTGGAATGGATATTGATACTTAATATTTATTTTTTTCTAAACATGAGGATCATAATTTTCTCCTATAATCTGTTAATATGGAATATTATATTACCTTATTTTCTTAAATCAAGTGTGTATTCCTGTGATGAATCCAGCCTGGCATATTACGTATTTTCCTTTTTATATCTTGTAGGATTTTTTTTTTTGTCTTTTTTGCCATTTCTTGGGCCGCTCCCGCGGCATATGGAGGGTCCCAGGCTAGGGGTCCAATCGGAGCTGTAGCCACCGGCCTACGCCAGAGCCACAGCAACGCGGGATCCGAGCCGCGTCTGCGACCTACACCACAGCTCACGGCAACGCCGGATCGTTAACCCACTGAGCAAGGGCAGGGACCGAACCCGCAACCTCATGGTTCCTAGTCGGATTCGTTAACCACTGCGCCACAACGGGAACTCCTGGTTTTTTTTTTTTGAGGATTTTGATTGCTAATATTCTTTCTCTGATTCTTGCTTCTATGCCATGAACATGTGGATTGACCTATGATTCTCCTTCCTCAAACTGTCCTTGATAGGATTTTGTATCAAGGTTATTCCATCCTCAGAAAATGAGTAGGGGAGTATCCCACCTTTTCTATTTTTTCTAAGATTTTGTGTCAAATTGAAATTATTTATGCCTAAGATGTTTGTCAGGATTCAGTTGGGAAGCCTGGAGGTTTTTGTTAAAAGTGTTTTGACTACTGGAACACTTCTTTATGGTTATCGAACAATTCAGGTTGGCTATTCCTTCTTGAATCGGTTTTGGCAAGTTATTTTTTTTTCCATTTTAATGATTTTTATTTTTTTCCATTATAGCTAGTTTACAGTGTCCTGTCGATTTTCTACTGTACAGCATGGTGACCCAGTCACACATACACATATACATTCCTTTTTCTCACATTATCATGCTCCATCATAAGTGACTAGATATAGTTCCCAATGCTATACAGCAGGATCTCATTGCTTATCCATTCCAAAGGCAAAAGTTTGCATCTATTAGCCCCACATTCCCAGTCCATCCTGCTCCCTCCCCCTCCCCCTCCCCCTTGGCAACCACAGGTCTGTTCTCCATGTCCATGATTTTCTTTTCTGTGGAAAGGTTCATTTGTGCCATATATTAGATTCCAGATATAAGCGACATCATATGGTATTTGTCGTTCTCTTTCTGACTTACTTCACTCAGGATGAGAGCCTCTAGTTCCATCTATGTTGCTGCCAATGGCATTATTTTGTTCTTTTTTATGGCCAAGTAGTATTTCATTGCATATATATACCACATCTTCTTAATCCATGCATCTGTCGATGGACATTTAGGTTGTTTCCATGTCTTGGCTATTGTGAATAGTGCTGCAATGAACATACAGGTGCATGTATCTTTTTCAAGGAAAGTTTTGTCTGGATATATGCCCAAGAGTGGGATTGCTGGGTCATATGGTAGTTCTATGCATAGTTTTCTAAGGTACCTCCCTGCTGTTCTCCATAGTGTACCAGCTTACTTTCCCACCAACAGTGGAGGAGGGTTCCCTTTTCTCCACACCCCCTCCAGTGTTTGTTATTTGTGGACTTACTAATGATGGCCATTCTGACTGGTGTGAGATAGTACCTCATAGTAGTTTTGATTTGCATTTCTCCAATAATTAGTGATGTTGAGCATTTTTTCATGTGCTTGCTGGCCATCTGTATATCTTCCTTGGAGAAATGTCTATTCAGGTCTTCTGCCTATTTTTCAATTGGGTTGTTGACTTTTTTGCTATTGAGTTGTATAAGTTGTTTGTATATTTTAGAGATTAAGCCCTTGTCAGTTGCATCATTTGAAACTATGTTCTCCCATTTATTTTTTCTATAAAATTTTCTCCTTTCCCTCAGCTTTCAAATTGCTTGAAATAAAATGGACCATAATATCCTTTTTTTCCCCAAATTTTATTTTTGAAAACATCTCTCCTATAGATAGCAGTTGCAAGAAAATTGCACGATACACCCATAAATCCTTCACCTGGACTGAGTCATTAACATTTTGTCACATTTGCCATATTCTCTGTCTCTCTCTGTTTTGCTGAATCATTGAAGTTACTTTAAGACATTGCAGTGTATCTTCCCTAAATATTTCAGCATGTATCTCTTAAGAAAACAATTGGTCTGCTACAAAATCTTTTTTTTTTAACTTTACATTCGTACCATATGGAAGTTCCCAGGCCAGGGGTTGAATCCAAGCTGCAGCTATGGCAACTCTGGACCTTTAATCCACTGCACCAGGCCAGGGCCAGGGATCGAGCCCGTGCCTCAGCAGCAACCAGAGCTGCTACAATCAGATTCTTAATCCCCCTGCCACAACAGGAATTCCTACAAAATCTTAATGCAGTTATCACACTCAGAAAATTTAACTTTAAGACAATTATCTACCATGTGATCCTCACTCAAAATGCCTATATTGGTTGTTTTTTGTTTTTCTTTGCTTTCCATAGCCACACCTGTGGTGCATGGAAGTTCTCCAGCTAGGGGTCGAATTAGAATCTGCAACTGCCAGACTACAACACAACCACAACAATGCCAGATCCAAGATGCATCTGTGACCTACACCACAGCTTGCAGCAACACTGGATCCTTAACCCTCTGAGCGAGGCCAGGGATTGAACCAGCATCCTCACAGACACTATGTTGGGTTCTTAACCCACTGAGCCTCGACAGGAACTCCCCAATATTGTTTTTGTACCTGGTTTTTTAATTGGATCCTGCTGCTCACCACTTACAAAATCAAAACTCACAAGTGTTGGTAGAAAGGAAAGATGCCTTTAATCAGAATGCTGGCAATCTGGAGAGATGGTGGACTCAGGCTTCCCCAAAAAACCACATCTGAAGATTCTCCTCAGTCATGAAAGCTTTTAAAAGGAAACAGGGCCATAATCTCAGTTAATTGTTGAGATAAGGGGTCAGAGTCGTCACCATCCCCCACTGTGTGCAGGCTCATCGATTTCTTATGATCTTCCTCTTTTTTTTTTTTTTTTTTGCTTTTTAGGGCTGCACCCGCAGCATATGGAGGTTCCCAGGCTAGGGATCTAATGGGAGCTGTTGCTGCCGGCCTACGCCACAGCCACAGCGATGCCAGATCCAAGCTGCGTCTGTGACCTACACCACAGCTCATGGCAATACCGGGTCCTTAACCCACAGAGCGAGGCCAGGGATCGCACCCACAAGTTTATGGTTCCTAGTAAGATTTGTTTCCACTTCACCATGACGGGAACTCCTACATTTATCTTTTGAGTCATGGTTTTCTCTGGATAGATGTCAGGAATGGGATTGATAGATCATATGGTAATTCTATTGTTAGTCTTTTGAGGAACCTCCATACTGGCTTCCACAGTGGTTGCACAAATTTACATTCCTACCAACAGTGTAGGAGGGTTCCCTTTTCTCCACACCCTTTTCGTTAGTTATTATTTGTAGACTTTTTGATGATGATCATTCTGATTGGTGTGAGGTTATCACCTCATTGTAGTTTTGATTTGCATTTCTCTAATAATTAGTGATATTGAGCATCTTTTCATGTGCCTGATGGCCATCCGTATGTCTTCTTTGCAGAAATGTCTATTTAGGTTTTCTGCTCATTTTTTAATGGGTTGCTTTATATATATATATATATAAAGAGAGAGAGAGAGAGAGAGCGAGCTATGTAAGTTGTTTATATATTTTGAAATTAATCCCTTGTCAGTTGCATTATTTCCAAATATTTTCTCCCATTCCATAGGTTGTCTCTTTGTTTTGTTTATGGTTTCCATTGCTGTGTAAAAGCTTTTAAGTTTAATTGGGTCCCATTTGTTTATATTGGCTTTTGTTTCCATTGCTTTAGGAGATGGATCCAAAAAACTCTTGCTTGTGATTTATATCAAAGAGTGTTCTGCCTATGTTTTCCTCTATGAGTTTTATAGTATCTGGTCTTACATTTAGGTTTTTAATCTATTTTGAGTTTATTTATGTATGCGGTGTTAGAGAATGTTCTAATTTCATTCTTTTACATGTAGCTCCCATTTTTCCAAACACCACTTAATGAAGGGACTGTCTTTTCTCCATTCTATATTGTTGCCTCCTTTGTCATAGATTAACTGACCATAAATGTGTGGGTTTATTTCTGGGCTTTCTATTCTGTAGCATTGATCTATGTGTTTGTTTTAGCACCAGTACCATACTGTTTTGATTACTGTAGATTTTTAGCATAGTTTGAAGTCGGGGAGCACGATTCCTACAGCTCCATTTTTCTTTTTCAAGATTGTTTTGGCTATTCGAGGTCATTTGGGTTTCCATATCAACTTTACAATTATTTGTTCTAGTTCTGTGAAAAATGCCATTGGTAATTTGATAGGGATTGCATTGAATCTGTAGGTGCCTTGAGTAGTATATTCATTTCGTAACAATACTAATTCTTCCAATCCAAAAAAACCGGTATATCTTTCCATTTGTTTATGTCATCTTCAGTTTCGTTCATAAGTGTCTTACAGTTTTTGGAGTACAAGTATTTTGCCTCTTTAGCTACGTTTATTCCTAGGTATTTCATTCTTCTTAATGAAATACTAAATGGGAATGTTTCCTTAATTTCACTTTCTGATATTTCATTTTTAGTGTATGGAAATACAACTGACTTACGTATGTTGATTTTTGCATCTTGTAACTTTACTGAATTCATTTATGAACTCTTGTAGTTTTCTGGTGGCACCTTCAGTGTTTTCTATGTATAGCATTATATCATTTGCAAACAGTGACAGTTTTGTTTATTTCCTTTCTCATTTGGATTACTTTACTTTCATTTTCTTCTGTGATTGCTGTGGTATATCATACTTACAATTTTTAAATAATAGGCCCTAACTGGTCACTTCCACTTAAGGGTATGAAGATGACAAGGCTGGAAAAGGGCAGTGAGCTGGCTAGGGCAGGGAGGATGGGAAAGCTTCAGTGGCTGGAACATTCATGGCTAACAGCCAGGGAGCAGTCTGCTACAGGTTGGCACCACACAGATACCTTTCCCTGGCTTCCAGGCCAGAGATAACCTGCAGTTTTCTCCCATGTTCCCTATACCTTTCATCTTGCCCTGAAACCCACTGGGCCCTGATTTATACATCCAACCCTCTGCTGAACAAGAAGAGGGAGAAGTGACAGGACTGATAACCAAATGTCAAAAGTGAGGGCTAAAGAGGAGAGGAGAACAATGAGCAGGTTCCTAGGGGAGCTATCTGAGCACAATGTGGCACCACAGGGAGGCAGAGATTCCAAAGGGAGGATAGAATCTGGGAAGGGGAAACAGCTCAACTGTGCCTGTTAACACCTGTTGAAGTACACCTTCAGGGAAGGCTGCCGACCCAGGGGAGGGATCAAAGGTGCTCAGAGCAAAGCAGGGTGGATGGGGGCAGCAGGACAGTGATCCCAGGGAGGGAAGGTGGGGCGATTGGCGCTCTGGAAGGGGGCCGTGCATTCCTGCTGATGGGGAGGATGGATGGCAGCGATGAATGGGAACCAACAGACCCCCAAAGGGGGAGGGGTTTGGAGAGAACCGGAAGAGGGCCTGCAAGGGAAAGGGACGACTGCGCCGACGTGGCCAGGCAGAGCCCCACACAGAACTCAGACCCGGGGCACGCAGCGGGCCAGGTTGCAGGGATGGTGGCAAAGGTTGCCCTGGACTCCCCACAGGGAGAAGGCGCACCACAGGATGCCAGAGGGGACAGTTCTGGAAAAGGCTCTGCCATGGAGCAGCCCCCGGTCTTCCACGACCCACGACTTCTCCCCGCCCCACCCACCCCAGCCCCAAGAGAGGACAGGCTACGAGATGTACCTTAACTGAAACGACTTTAATTTGAAACTGCCATGACACTGAGGCAGGGGAGGGGCAAAACAAGAGGGAGAGGAAGCTCTGGCTGAGGCAGAACAAGAGGGACCGAGCTTGGCCACAGCACCTCCCGGGCCCCAAAGGCACCAGCCGCTCCTCTTGCATGAAGATGCAGGGCTCAACCTGTGAAACAGCAGAGTCAGGGAAGAGCCTCAAGCCAGGGCCGGCCCACAGTCCCGCTCCACAGCCAGGGCTGTGGGAAGGGGTATGGTGTGTGTAACACTCACTTCAAAGGGTCTGGAACATGTCAGCCAGGTACCGCATGGCGGCTGCAATGGGGAGAGGCATAAGCAGGCGCTCCAGACATACGGATGGAGAAGCCCACCCAGGTCCCCGTGGGCAACTTCCTAGCCCTGCAATCTGAAACCCCCTCTAGTCCTGATGCAAAGAGCCCTGGGCCTGAGCACTCCCCCACCACCCGAATGACATGTGGAAATGTTTCCTAAAGGGAAACAAAATGTGCCAGCAGCTCTCAACCTTTGGGGCATGCCAGAACCACTCAGAACTTGTCACACACACAAACAGTCAAGGAAGAACCTTAGAGGCCATACCGAGCAGCAGCCACAGGGAAAAATCAACGGGGCATCTCTCAACATCCTAACAGAAGTTGTTCTCCAGGACTTACTCTGGTTTGCAAAGTGTCCTTGCAGTTCTCCCCCCCCCCCCCCCCGCCCCTGCTCTTTGCACACATACCTAGTTGTACATGCACAGCGGGCTCCAGGGCCAGGCCTCTAGGTTCTCCTCCCCCCAGGAATGTTGGTCTCTGCAGGGCCGCCTGCACCTGCGGCCCACCCCCACCCCACCGCCCCACCCAGGTTCTGCACTAGGACACCGCCCTCTGTCCCTGGTTCCTCATACCAAGCTGCTCCTTCAGGTCGTCGATTTCTCTCTGTAGCAGGAGGCACTAGGCCCACAGACACCAGAGGAAGAGAAAGGATTAGTACACTCTGGCCTCCTCACTCCTTCCCCTGCCCCTCGGACCCTACATCCCAAGGCCAGGCGGCTAGACCGGCAAGAGCTCCTCCGTGGAAAGGGGGCACGCCGCTCCCTGGGATGTGGATGGGAGCGGGGAGGGGTCCCCACATATGTCCGTGTAACCCGGACCCAGATCCCACCATCTAGTTGGGGCCTGCATTTCCAGGAGCCCTCTGGCATTACCCGAGGACAGCCCTGTGCCCCTGGCGGCTGCTGCTGCCTTTCATGTCTTGGGGGATGGTCAAGGGGTTCCAGGTCACCTGAGAGGGAAAGGACACACAATCCAGCTTGCCAGGCTCCCAGTGGGGGCGGCGGGGGGAGGGAAGGGTCCAGCGGGGCCTAAGGGGAGGTGAGGCAGCACCACCCTCTGGGGGCAACAAGCTGCCCCTGCTCTGCCCGGCAGCTCCAACCTTCCCCCTGGGCTTGCCCGCTCCCCTGTTCCCCAGGGGCAGCTGTTTCTTCCCCCCACCCAACCCCCACCCCCGCCCCGACCAGACCGTGGTGTCTAAAGACAGTGGCCCTGGGTCCAACCCTTCCGGAGCTGCGGCCACCGCCAGCACCTGGGAGAGCGCTGTGGGCGAAAGGGACTGAACAGAAAAGACCATTCTGCTGCAAGCAGCTGTTTGGGGCACTGCCACCAGCCCCCCTTGCGGTGCAAACCCCACCCAGAGGATGATGTGGCTCAAGGCCAGCCCTGTCGAAGCCCTGTCTCCTGTGGGAGAAGCGGACTGGGGGCAAGGCTGAGCTCCCAGCGGAGACAGAGCCGAGGTCTCTCTCCTCCTCTCCTCTCCCTTCCCAGCGTTTCACACCCACCAGACTCACCTGAGGGTGCAGGCCCTCTGGCCATGACGGCTACCTGGTTCAGGGCCGAGGGCTCTGAGTCTCCTGGAACGTGGGGGGCTCTGGTGCTGAGGTCGCCGCTGCTGGGATACCCATGATGCAGGTACGGACAAGATGGCCCTGGCCTGTGTGTTGGAAGCTGAAACAAAACTCTCTCACCCATTTGGACTGAGGGGGCCTGCGTGTCCATGGCTCTGTGTGCCTGTGTGGGCACGTGTGTTTCGGGGCTGGGCTGAGGCAGGGAATGGAGAGAGGCTGATCCCATTCGCACCTTCTCCCTCAGTCAGCCCCAGGCCGGCAGGCAGGGCTGAGCTGGGGACAAGTGTGGGGCACTGAGAAGGCCCACGCCCCCTCCAGGAAGGCTTGGGGAACAGCTAGGAAGCAGGAATCAGGAGGCCCTTGAGTCCAAACACTGAAGCTTTGCAGGCCAAATGCTGAAGGTGTCCCCAGATCCAGTTCAGCTCCGAGCCCCTCCTTCTTCCATCCCAGCCCCTGCCTGGGGCAGGAGGTGGGACATGGGCCCAGGGTGCAGAGCCGTGCCCTGCTCACTCAAAGTGCTCCCTTCATGTGTGTCCCTAGTCGGACGACCCCCATCTGGCATCCTAATGACCCAATGACCCAGGGGTGCCCGCTGAAGACCCCCGAGGGATAGACAGAGGGAGCAGAGGGAAAGAGGAAGAGCGGCCTGGGGGCGGCGGGGAGGGTCGGGGCAGGGTCGGAGCATGGCCTACTCACTTGGCCCCTTGGGACCTGGTCTCCGTCTGGGTCGTTATCTTCTCCAGCCACCACCAGCTCGGACTCCCTTGCCCTCCTGGCGGCGGGTTTCTTCCCAGCGCCCGCGTGCTTGGACTGCTTGGTTCCCGAAGGGACCAAGGAATACTTCCTGGACCTCCCAAGCAGCGGAACACCAGCGATCGGGGGGAAGGTGGCCGGTTCCAGGGGAGCTGCCGAGACTCGCTGCCCCCAGGGAGGGAAGGTTCTCCCCAGGGCGAGGGCGGAGGCTCCCCCGAGGGATTTCTTCTCCTGGGCCCCCTTCTTCCTAGGAGTGGCCCTGGGCAGGCCGCCCGCAGCAGCAGCCGCCGCCGCCGCAGCCGCCGCCGCCACCGCAGCCGCAGCCACAGCAGCCCCCGGGTAGCTGGGCCTGCTTCCCTCCTTCCCCCAGAGGATGCTTTGCATTTTCTTAGGGGAAGAGATGTCCGGCTCTCCAACGCCCTGCCTTTCCACAACCGAAGTGAACCCTCGCAGAGCAGGGGCCAGGAAAGCGCCTGGCACGTGGAGGAAATTCTCCCTGACTTGGAAGTGCGGGAGTGTGAACCCGGGAGCCTCGGGGCTGCAGGGCTGGGCCTGGCCTCCTCCCCTGGGGTAAATGCTCACCCTCATCAGCTGTATCTCACCGAACTCGTCGGAGGACTCGGGGTCGGAAGGCAGCCCGACCGGGCCTTCCGCGGGGGGCCGCTGGCGACTGGCAGCCAAGGGCAACCTACTCTTAGTGCCTCTCTTCCGGTTCGGCCAGGCCCAGCCCGCCTCGGGCCCACCGAGGTGGAGACAGCGGGCCAGAGCCTGCTGCGCTTCTCCACAGCCCTGGGCGGACGCGCCTCCACTGCCGGCACCCGCCTCGAGGCCGGCCCACACCGCTGACACTTCGGCGGCGGCGGCGGGGGCGCAGCTCTCGGGGGACGGGGATCTGCGGACGCCCAGCACGTCCAGGTCGGCCAGCTGCCGCAGGATGGCCGCCGCAGACTCGTTGGCCAGATCCAGGGCGACGCCCTTGTCGTCGGCCGGGGAGCCAGGTCGGCCTTCGCGGCCCCAGAGCACCAGCCCTCCCGCCTCCAGCTCCTCCGTCTCTGACTCGAAGCCCTTGGGGTCCCGGAAGCCGCCCCCGCCCTCGCCCTCGCCGCTCTGTGGTGGCCCCGCGTCGGGGCCTGGGCCTGGTCCCCGCTGGGCTCCGGGGCCCGCGGGGCGGACGCCAGCCGGCTCCCCACCCTCCGGGCCGAAACCCGCTCCCCAAACAGACACCTCATCCGGGGAGCTCATGTCGGACTTAGGCGGCCCCGGTTTCGGGGCGATGATCGGTCGCCCCGGAGCAGTCACCGCCGCGTCGCGTCGCGGTCGGGGTAACGGTCGCGGTCGGGATCTTCAGCCACGGGAGGCTTCAGCCACCACAGGCGTCACCCGCGCTCGCCTCAAAAGACGCCCGGCTTCTCTTCGCGCCTTCGAGGACGCCGGTCTCGGGGCCTCCTCATTGGTCCGGACCTAGCCAACCAGCGCGCGCCCTGTTGGCCCGCCCCTCGAGGCCCAACCAATGGGGTCGAGGGCCTCTGGTTTGCTGCCAGGCGGGTGCCGGGGGGGCTCTGTGCAGTTGGCCAGCTGGCTGTGGATGGGAGCAGGTGACCTCAAGGTGACAGTGCTGCTTTCAGGCCCCTCCTCCTACCTTCTCCTGTCCCGCCTCCCCTTTCCAATTAGAGTCTCAGCCCCGAGTCTGAGCGAGCCACCGTTTCCCATCTATAAAGGGGGTGGGCCGAGGGGCGTTTGGTTTCCTGGGTGGTGAGAATGAAACTTCAGGATGGTGGGCCTGGGCTTGGGGAACAGGCTGGGCTTGGTTCTGCTCTCTCAGCCCCCAGCCCTGAACTCGGAGGTAATTCAAAGAAGAAGGAATAGCAGTGGCCAGTAGACACTCCAGAAGATGCTCACCATCACCGATCCTGGAGATACGAACTAAAACCACGAAGTGGTTTTCACACACAGCTTTGCAACCTTCGAAGAGCTCAACTGCTCTGAGGGTGGGGGAGGTTAGGAGCAAAGCCCTGTGGCGGTGGTGCAAAGGAGCCACTGGGGAGGCTAATTTGGCAGAATCCATGAAAAGCAACTTATACAGCACGGAGTATGGGGCTGGCACTCTTCTAAGAGTGCCTAACTAGTGATGCGCCCTCACGACCTTCCTAGGACCATGTTGCCAGCAATTGCGGGCCTCTTAGAGCTGAGGAAACAGGTGCTGAGAGGTTCAGCCACTGGCCCAAGGTCCCTGGGCTCGTCGGGATCGGTGGCAGGATTGAAACTGGGCAGTCTGGCTCCAGAGTCTTGGCTTGGAGCCGAAGATCTTAAACCGAACGAGACGCTTATTCTCTCTGTCTGGTCCATCTTCTGGAGAGGCACGATGGTCCCCGTGTGTACAAGGACACACGCACAAGGATTTTGCTGATGGAGAAAACTGGGAACACTCCAGGTTCCCCTCAGTAAGGAGTCGGATGAATGCCACGTGGTGTGAGCGCCCTGTGGAGTAAAGCCTGGCGGTGCAAAGGAATGCATCAGACCCTGTTCACAGATTTCAGAACCCTCCTCCTGACTGTATACTGCAAGTTGGAGAAGGCTAGAGTTGGATACACATTTGTGTATTAAAACACACACTCACATGCCCGTTGATCTTACCTAATATTGGAGAAATCATATGGGTGTATGCACACGTATGTGTTCATGGTCTGAAGGGCACACTACCAATGCACACCAGTGGTGGTGGCGGTGGGTGTGGACCACCAGGTGTCTCTCAATTTTTCCTCCTGCTGGTGTTTCCTAGCTTCCCTGAGCTGAGCAGTGCTCATATCTGGGGAGTGAGAAACATCCCTTGGTTTCTATAAGGTCCTTGGGTGTTAGAATTTCCCTTGTCTGCTAACCCAACCCCTACTCCAACAGCCCTCCATTCCCTCCATACCTTCCTGCCCTTCCCATTCACACTCCTCTGTCTTCAGTCACCTCTCCCTCCTGAGGTGATCTTGAATAGATTATTGCACTCCCATATTCATCACACCATTATTCACAATAGCCAAGAGGTGAAAACAACCTAAATATCTATCAACAGATGAATGGATAAAAGGTGATACATATAATATGCTTATATATGTATATAACACATGTATATATAAACAGAATATTGTATAGCCTTTAAAAAGAAGGAAATCTTGCTGTATGCTAGAGTAGATGAACTTTCAGGATATTATGCTAAGTGAAGTAAGCCAGTCACAACAGACAAATACTGCATGATTTCAATTATATGTGGTATAAAGTAGTCATACTCTTAGAAACAAGAAGTTGTATCTGGTTGTCAAGGGCTTGTGGGAGGAGGACATAGACAGTTGTTGTTCAATGAGTATAGAGTTTCTGTCATACAGGTTTATAAAATTCCAGAGATCTAATTTAGACAATGTTCTTATAGTTAACAAAACTGTACACTAAAAAAAAATGTTAATAAGCTGTGTTTCATGCTGTGTGTTTTTTGCCACAATCAAAATAAATTAAAAAAAAAATGCCCTGGGAGTTCCCCTCGTGGCGCAGTGGTTAACGAATCCGACTAGGAACCATGAGGTTGCGGGTTCGGTCCCTGCCCTTGCTCAGTGGGTTAACGATCCGGTGTTGCCGTGAGCTGTGGTGTAGGTCGCAGACGCGGCTCGGATCCCGCGTTGCTGTGGCTCTGGCGTAGGCCGGTGGCTACAGCTCCGATTCAACCCCTAGCCTGGGAACCTCCATATGCCGCGGGAGTGGCCCAAGAAATAGCAACAACAACAACAACAACAACAACAACAACAACAACAACAAAAAGACAAAAGACAAAAAAAAAAATGCCCTGATGGAGGGAATATGGTGAAGTAGTAGAACATGAGGTTCAACTACTCCTACAAATACACTGAAAAATGCATCTACATAATGTGGAAATATTCACACAGAAAATTTGCTAAAAACTGACAAGGAGAGTTTCATAATCCTCTATAAGGATTATGATAGAGCAAGAAAAACTTCATGAAACCAGATAGAACGAAAGAAAGAAAAAAAGATGCAAGGAAACGAGTTGACCTGTTCCCCTAGAGGGAGCTGGAAGTAGAAAAGCTCCTGCCCCTGGGGAGATTCCCCCATCAGTGAGATCAGCCGGGTCAGAGGAGGAACTTTAGCGTAATGGAGACGAACACAGCAATCACGTAGAGCAGTTAAAACAAAACTGTCCTCCACAAATGATCAGTGCTATGGGCAACCATATGCAGGTGCCAGCAGGTCTCGGGAACTAAAACTCTGGCCTTAGAGATCACTCGAAGAGAGGGCTGGGCTGGCTACTGGGAAAAAAGCAGGGTTGGCTGTGCAAGACAATCAAGAGAGTAAAGTATAGGGAAACCACAATTAAGGGCGTGTAAGCAGAGGCAACCCAGTCAGGCCTAGAGGCTAGACACCATTGTTTGGGTGCTGGAAGGAAGGATGGGATCCACCACTACAGCCTTGTTCCCTGCACATGCACACTTCTTCTCGAGCTGCAGACACCCACCTGCTTCAGCATGGGGAACCACAGCTGGAAAGCAGAGCCCCACCCTTAGTCTGCAGAGTCCTTGGAGCAGGTGGAATAACTGCCTGGGGAATAACACAACTTCTGACCCCGCCAGTGGCTCCTGTGCTAGCGGCACCTGACCTGCTCCAGAAGAGTGGCTGGACGATGCACATTACCCTGAAGCCTGACCAGGGAAAACACAAGCACCATGGCGCCACTCAGTGGCTCTGCAGGGGCTCCCACTGGTGGGCCAGTTCCAAAAGAGCCAAGAGGACAGTCAGCACCTGTTCCCCATGGAGCTGTAAACAGTCTGACCAAGAAAGCATAAGCTCCTGCAGGGGGCTCGCACTTGTGGCAACCCAATCTGCACCAAAAAAAGGCCAAGAGAGGGCCTCCCGTGCATGCTCCCTGCTGGAGCTGTGGGATGCCTGGTTGGAGAAAAGCACAAGCTACAGGGCCCCTACCAGCAGCCCTGCAAAAACCCATGTCTGTGGCACTCGTTCCACACCCAGGCAAAAGTGGGAGCCCATTAATCCAAATTCGACCCTCAGTGGGCTACAGAGAGCACCCCTACCAGCAGCCAGGTTGAGGAAGGGACCACCAGAAACACACCTCCTGCAGCTACAGAGTCTGTTACCAACAGTTAGTGAGAAGCCCCCTGCCACTGGGGCTTTCGGAAGAGATCCCTAGAGTGGCCAAGCAAGAGAGTGGCTACAGCTCCGATTCCACCCCTAGCCTTGGAACTCCATATGCTGCAGGTGTGGCCCTAAAAAAGCAGAAAAAAAAATTCAGAGTGATAATTGTAGATGATCCAAGAAAATAATGGGATCCAGATTGAGAACTTAAAGGAAATTTCAACAAAGAGCCAGAGCATTTAAAGGCTAAGATGATAGCACAATACTCTAAAAGGAACCAAAAGCAGGTTAATGGAGGCAGAAGAATAGAAGTGAAGTGGAAGACAGAGTGGTGGAAATCACTGCCACCGAAGAGAATAAAGAAAAAGAACGAAAAAAACTGAGGAGAGTCTAAAGACACCTTTGGCAACATAAACGTACCAACATTTGCATCATAGGGGTTCCAGAAGAAAGAAGAAAGGCCAGAGAAATATTTGAAGAATTATAGCCAAAATTTC